>NC_140176.1:73978100-74244297 GCF_963971535.1 Notolepis coatsorum | reverse complement strand
GGAAGGGAGGGAGAGAGAGAGAGAGAGAGAGAGAGGGACACAGACGCCCCCGGCACACCAGACGCGATTCAACACGGACGGACGGACGGGCGACTGCCGCCTCGCTCCCATGTTAACGTGCGGAGCTGTGCACACTGGCCGCAAGCAGGCGCGCGCCTCGCGAGCGGCAAGCTATATTTTCCGCTTTGGTTGGATTTGAGGCGGCGTGGGAGGCGTGCGCCACGCGACTGATTGATTGATTGAAAATTGTATTAACAGATTGCAGAATGGGTACAATACAGTACAGCTTAATACATACAATTGTTAAGGGGATGCAGACCAGAGAAAGACTTTCGTCTTGTTTACATCAGGGTCCCCCATTTTCAATTCATCATGTATTCTCACAGAAATACACTCAATATCTGCATTATTACCACACATATAGATGTTGTTCAACCAGCTAATGTGTCTGTATCTTTGTCTACCTACCTATAACCTACAATGTTGCATAATAATAATAATAATAATAATAATAATAATAATAATAATAATAATAATAATAATAATAATAATAATAATAATAATAATAATAATAATAATAATAATAATAATAATAATAATAATAATAATAATAATAATAATAATAATAATAATAATAATAATAATAATAATAATAGCAGGATATAGCAGTCATTAAGTCAATCCACCTTGTCACCTATAATGATAAACATTTATTTGTTTCCTGGCAGCTAATTATGGTTATTATTATTATTATTATTATTATTATTATTATTATTATTATTATTATTATTATTATTATTATTATTATTATTATTATTATTATTATTATTATTATTATTATTATTATTATTATTATTATTATTATTATTATATTATTATTATTACTATTATTATTATTATTATTATTATTATTATTATTATTATTATTATTATTATTATTATTATTATTATTATTATTATTATTATTATTATTATTATTATTATTATTATTATTATTATTATTATTATTATTATTATTATTATTATTATTATTATTATTATTATTATTATTATTATTATTATTATTATTATTATTATTATTTAACAGCAACCAGTAGGCTTGATATCGGTGTATTATTGTAGCATGCTAATAGATATATACTGGTTAAATAGGTCCTTGTCACAGCTTTTCACAACCTGTCTGATCAGTGGGCCTAGAATCTCTGAAGGAACACTATCATGAAGCCAACTGGTCCCTGTAAATGTCCTAACCCAACCCCCTCCAATGTACAGTAAATTACCAAGTATGGTTTTGTCAATATTCCAATGTACAGTTTTGCTTGTACAGTTGTACAAAGCCATTTATAATGCATGTCCCCTTTAAAGACAAATGCGTGTGCTTGCTGTGTCGTTACACAGGCCCTGTGTTCAAAAAGGAAATTTGGAGAGACACTACCACACCAAACACCCGACGTTTGAGGAGAGCTACCCGCCAAAGTGGCAGAGCTAAGGAATGATCTAAGAGCACAGCAGCAGCTCTTCACTCGGCCAGTGGATCACAATAAGGCGGCTACAGAGGCATCCTTCCATGTCAGCCACCTTTTGGCTAAACATAAGAAGCCTTTCACCGATGGAGAACTCATAAAGGAGGCCATGGCCATCACCGCTGACACTTTATTCGAGGGCTTCAAAAACAAACATGAAATCGCTGCAGCTCTGTCTCGTGTGCCACTGGGTCCCCCAACTGTTACACGGAGGGTTGAGGCATTATCAAGCGATGTGGACAGGCAAGTACTGGAGGACTTGAAACGGTGCAAATACTTTTTGTTACAGTTTGATGAGTCGGTAGATATTGTGGACACTGCACAGCTCGCTATTTTCGTACGGATGTCTTTCAAAGATTCGACTACAAAGGAGGACTTTCTCACACTTCTGCACCTGAAAAAAAAAAACCAAAGGCCAGGATATGTACGAACAGTTCAAACTGTTCGTATGTGCAGGAAAACGGCATCCCCATTCAGAAACTGGTCGCGATGACCACAGATGGAGCACCTGCAATGATTGGTGTGCGTGCAGGGTTAGGGCCCTTTCTCACTCACCATTATTTAATATCAGCATCCAGTCTCCACCGCCGTGTTAACACTTCCTGTGTTTTCATTTTCGAGCGTGACATCATCGCCTACGGCAAGCGTACACGCTCAAAACGCAAACCGTAAACAGAACCCGGAGCGAACCAAGACTGAAGTGTGTACACAAACTAGAGGGGGGAGAGGGGGGGGGGGGGGGGGGGGCGGAGTTCGCACCCAAAGACGGAACGAGACGGTACGGAGCTGATTCGACCCCGATGGTGAGTGAGAAAGCACCATTAGTGTCACTCTGCCGTAATGTGTTATACATCAACAAGCCCTGGTTGGTAAAGCGGTGGACTTTTCGCATGTTATGTCACTGGTTGTTAAAGTGGTTAACTCCATCCGCGCCCATGCGCTCCAACACCGGCTGTTTAAATCGCTACTGGAGGAGCTGGAGGCTGCCTCCGGAGACCTTCTCCTCCATGCAAATATCAGGTGGCTAAGTCGGGGTAAGGTCCTGCAGCGCTTTTTTGACTTGTTGCCTGAAATCAGACTCTTTTCTGTCAACAAGAAAGGACGGCGACTATCCAGAATTGTCAACTGAACTGATGCATGGCCGTTGGACTTCGGGTTCCTAACGGACCTGGCGGCGAAATTGAACATGCTCAACTGTGACCTGCAAGGGAGAGAGCGGGACTTGTCACATATGTTGAGCTCCGTGAATTCCTTCAAGGCGAAGGTCGGGATGTGGAAAAGCCAGGTGCAGAACAAGAGACTTGTGCATTTTTCAAACTTGGAAACATTTTTGCAGCGCATTGGCAACCACAGGAGGCTTTTCAGCCAGAGAGCTACTGTGTCCAATTGGACAAACTGTCTGCTGAATTCAACAGAAGATTCAAAGAGCTGGACGAGATGGAGAGCATCCTCTCCTTCATTTCAAACCCCTTCTTGCCTGTCAACATAGTGCAGGTAGCTTAGAAATTCGAGGAGGTGTTCAGTTTGCCAGCCGGAGGTACTGGATCTTCAGAACGACATTGTACTGAAGGCAAGGTCAAAAGACAGTGACTTCTGGGGCCTTGTAAACACTGACACATGTCCTCTTCTGTCATCCTGTGCACTGAAAGTGAGGGCCTAATTTGGGTCTACCTATCTTTGTGAAATGGCTTTTCCGCAAATGAAGCTGATCAAAAAGCTGATCAAATCCAAACACAGGAGCCTCCTCACTGACTCACACCTCACTGACTGCATGAGGTTGGCCTTGTCAAGTTATGAACTGAACTTTAAAGCACTGGCTGAGAGCATTCAGTCAAAGCCATCTCATTGATTGACCTGAGTAAGTACAGCTACTGTTTCCAACTATAGTTGTAAGAATGGCTTGTATATATTATATTGATCTATTTTTACCTTCTTTTCTAGCACTCGCTTGTATTTAAATATGTTTAAGGTATTGTGTGATTTTGTGTGAAGGGCGGACTAGCTAAGTAAGATTTCCATTGTATGGCAAACTGTCTGTTTAACTGTGCACATGACAATAAACAATCTTGAATCTTGAGAATTGTAAATATTGTCAAATATTGTTGCGAGTACATACAGTCACTATTGTGACTCGTGTGTGTGTGTGTGTGTGTGTGTTGTCAACAATAATTGTAAATGGTAAATATTGTAAGTACAGACACTGTTTTTGTTATGTGGATTTTAGAATGACAGACCCAGTTTTGTAATCCACTGTTTTGTTTCAAGTTTTCAAGTTTCACGTTTCAAGTTCAAGTTTCAAGTTTTGTCTCATGGGAATAGACAAGAGAGGACCCATTTTATGTTATGTACATGTTTTTTATACATTGTTCTGGTCTTACACTGGTGTTTCATTTAAAAATAAAGTTTGGCTGTGGTTTTCATGGCCTTGGCTTTGGGCCTGGGGGCCCCCGGATTCGGGGTCTCGGGGAGTCGTTGTGTCAGTGAGGCGTGGTGCTCTGGTTCTCTGGGATGCTGGATTTGGGGTTCTCATGGGCAGTACTTAGTAACTAGTTACTCTAATCTGATTACTTTTTTCAGTAAATAGTCATCTAACTTGTTACTTTTTACAAGCCAGTAATCTGATTACAGTTACTTTTCCAAGTGGCTGTGCGTTACTATTGAGTTACTATCTCATAATGCTGATGATAAGAGAGCCAGGGTACAGTCAGCTAGACCGGAGATGGGACGTGTGCTCGTGCACACACGCACACAGCCACACACACATTAGAATAACTAACTATAATACCATGTTTTATATTACACAACGCTTTTACAATTTTATTTTTAATTAAAACTATATTATATACATTTTCTATTTTATTTCGTTTGGGAACCACTGTCCTAGAGTGCCTGAGCAGTGGACAGCTGTGACCTTATATGGCCTGATGGCTGATGACGTCTCATGATGACCTGTCTGAGCAGCCAATCATGATTTATGACATTATGCACTTTCAATAAAGCATTATTTAAAAAAAAAAACTGTTGTCATTCTTATGTTGTGGCAGCAGCAGGGGGGTCAACGACGACTTCGTAACCTAGTTACTTTCAAAGTAACTAAGTTACTTTGATAATCAAGTAATCAGTAAAGTAACTAGATTACTTTTTAAAGGAGTAATCAGTAATCAGATTCTTTTTACAAGTAATCTGTGGCATCACTGCTCATGGGCCGGGGGCCGTGGCTGTCGGGGTTGGAGCGGGTGGGGGCTTGGGATGTTCTGCTTTATTTTTTTTTTATCAAATCTTTTTATAAAAAAAATTCCAACATGAAACAAAACATATCACAATACAATAATAATAATAATAATAATAATAATAATAATAATAATAATAATAATAATAATAATAATAATAATAATAATAATAATAATAATAATAATAATAATAATAATAATAATAATAATAATAATAATAATAATAATAATAATAATAATAATAATAATAATAATACATAAAAAGACATCCCAGGACAATAACTTAACACAACATGACAAGACACTAATTGAGACAGACTGTACAGTGATCATCCCAAGCCCCCTCCATCACCATACACAGCAGCCATGATCCCCAACCCTCGAGGACCCCGAGTCCGGCGCCCCAGCGAGTCAAAACATCATGCCTCTTTAACACCACAACCCGCCGAGGCCCCGAACCAGGGCCCCGAACCAGGGCCCCCCACCACCCCGAGCGTGCGACCATCCAACCCAAAGCCAAAGGGGGCCCAGAACATACACATAATCAATTATACAAAAAACATAAAAAAAAAAACGAAGAACCGATATACATGGACACTCGCTCGTTCTCCTCCCCCCCCCCCCCCCCCCCCCCCCCCGCTCACCCCAGGACCTCAACGTGAGTCACACACACAATACATTATTCAGTATTCAAAATGTCCAAACTTATATGCGTTCTTTTAACTTTGCCACAGCAGCCAACCAAATCGCGATATTAGATTAATTAACCCCTATAACATGTGCAGTGGATATCTCCAGATAGATCACATCAAGATAGGTGAGAATACATACCTTCGGGCAGAGTTTGTCTGGGTGAATCCAACGTGAGGCAATACATTTTTTTGCAGCTGTGAGGCCGGCCAAAATGAGTCTTTTCACATGTGTAGAGGTCGGTAATTGAGAGACATCATTCAATAACAATACAGAAGGAGATACAGGTATGGTCAGAGAGAAAATATCTGAGAGCTGAGAGGTAACATTTTCCCAAAAAATCTCAACAGAAGGGCATTCCCAGTACATAATGCATAAATGTTCCTGTGGCACCGTTTGGACACAAGGTACATCGAGAGTCAGGTCTGAGACCCATTCAATTCAATCATCTAGGGGTTAAATAAGTCCTATGAACAACATTTTTATTAATCTGTTGGTGATCTGGGTTGCGTGAGGATAGCCGAACATTTTCCCAGACTGCATCCCAATCAAAATCTACATCCAACTCCGGGACATCCTTTCTCCAAATCGTATCCAGGGGGAGGTCTTTATACGAGGACGTAAGTAAATGGCGATAAAAGTCAGAAACGAAGCTTCTCGATGTCTCTTTGTCATAAAATAATTTGTGAAAGCGGTGATGCACTAGTGGAACGTCCGATGGAACGCCATGAGCCTTCAGAGCTGCTCTTATTTGTAAATAAAAGAAAAAGGAGGTTCCGGGGAGATCATATCTGTTGGATAAATCCTGGAAAGAGCGGAGACCAGAGTTATCGAAGATATCCCCCAACGTGTGGATGCCTTTCTTTTCCCATCTAGGGTACCTAATGGTTGTTGCTTTATGTGTGGTGGGCCTGTGATCTGTGGGGGTCCCGTTTTTTTGGGTTGGATAGCAGGGGTGGGCACTGCCGTGGTGTTCTGGTCTGCTGAGCTACAACTGAATATAGATATTTTTTCTTTTCTTTTATGTATTTAATTTATTATTACAAAAGGTTGATTTAATTTAATTGTCTTGTCTTATTGTCTTACTCTGTTGTTATCTTCTCGTCATTATTATTATTGTTACTGTCTTGTGATGTCTTGTTTCATGTAGGCTATAAAAATTGTATCACAAAAAAAGGTTTGAACTTCAGTTCAGTTATCAGTTATTTTCTTTTTTCTTTTGCATTTGTCCCAGCCTAAATGCAAATGCATGTATTTTATACTTGCAAAGGTTCTTAAGTTTGTATCAACATACACATTTAAACCATTAATAAGTATAGGATTAGAAATTAAATCCTACTATCATTATGTGTTTCATTATTTCCCTTTTATCACTTTGAGAGATTGAATGCTGTATCTATTGGCTTAAATCTGGGTACAATTAAATTATACAATTGAAAAGTAAATATATATTTTTCAGTGAATTTGAGTGGTTAGATCTGGGTCCTACTAATCACCACAAAGTACCAGAAAATACCCTAAAGTACCCCAAAATAACCCAAAGTACCCTAAAATACCCCAAAATACCCTAAAATACCCCCAAAGTACGCTAAAATACCCCCAAAGTATACCCCAAAATACCCCAAAGTACCCTAAAATACCCCAAAGTACCCTAAAATACCCTAAAATACCCCAGAGTACCCTAAAATACCCAAAAATACCCTAAAGTACCCCAAAGTACCCCAAAATACCCAAAAATACCCCAAAATACCCCAAAGTATACCCCAAAATACCCCAAAGTACCCTAAAATACCCCCAAAGTACCCCAAAATACCCCAAAGTATACCCCAAAATACCCCAAAGTAATAATAATAATAATAATAATAATAATAACTTTATTTGTATAGCACTTTTCATACAGAGGTTGCAGTTCAAAGTGCTTCACAACAGTAAAAAATACAGGCATAAGCGAGCATAAAAAGATAGACAGGTAGAATCACAGTGTTTCACATTAGGATCTAGCATCCCAATAGGCTCTCCGCTTACAGTTTTCAGTAACACAAATAGTAAAAATAGTTTAAAATGATTCAGTTTAAAAATAGTAAAATAAAAATAAAATAAAATAAAATAAAATAAAAATTATAAAATAGAACGGACATAAAAAATACAGGCATGAGCGAGCATAGCAAGATATGGCAAGTGACAACAATGCATAAAGTTTACAGACAATCCATGCTGATTGATCTGCCATAAGCAAGTGAAAGTTTACAGACAATCCATGCTGATTGATCTGCCATAAGCAAGTGAAGATTACAGTCTGTTCTAACAAACCAAACTGCCATGTATTAAAGTTTACAGACAATCCATGCTGATTGATCTGCCATAAGCATAAGATTACAGTCTGTTCTAACAAACCAAACTGCTACAGCCAGGACACAGTTAACCTGGTTCTACTAACAGCCAGGACACAGTTAACCTGGTTCTACTACAGCCAGGACACAGTTAACCTGGTTCTACAACAGCCAGGACACAGTTAACCTGGTTCTACTACAGCCAGGACACAGTTAACCTGGTTCTACAATGCTACAGCCAGGACACAGTTCTGTATCGTTAGGGCTCAGCTTGGCTTCGCCTTCTGCACTATCTCGCGTACGTGCACGCGTACTGAATAAACCACAAATGTACCTCTAATACCAGTATTAGTCTGACCACACCCCTCATCAGCTTACCTTCATAAGCAGGTGTGTGGTCACCTGCTCTCCTCCTTCTCGCTTTCACCACAAGGAAGTGCCTCGGTAGTACCCCACTTGACGTGTCGTTGATAAGTTGAAAAGAGTTGTGACTAGGTTTACATTGTGCCTAACCTTTTTCTTCTCTCACTTGTTTATATAAGAAAAAGGTTTGGGTCATAATGTATTCCGCGGAGAGTAGACCCGCTAGACCTACTCTTCACCACCGATTCTCCATTCCCGCCTCCGTCGTGCGTTCCGGTGCTGGGCTGTTGCCACTCTCGTGGTTGCCGACCCAGCCCGGGAGACTGCCGGTGGATAGTTTTCCTCACCGACGAGCCGAGGGTTCGGAGCCGTCGCTCCGGCGATGGCCTGATCTCGACTCTGGTTCCTCTGTTTCTGGGGAATCGCCCGTTGATGAACGGGGGATTGTCTTAGAGCCAGGGGATTTGCGACGAAAACTTTTTGCGTCTGCTCGCTCACGTCGTCACATGGTGGCGTGCAGACGCGAACGGCCTGGTTTTGGGGAATTGCTGGAGACCAGCGAGGCCGCGTCCGACTCTGGATTTCTGATGGAAACTGAAGACTTCATGGAGGAGGCGGACGGGTTCTTGTATGATGGTCCCGTGGAGGAGAGTATCCCTCCTCCGGAGACCCCGGGGTGGGGGGAAATGGCTCCACGGGGCGCCTTGTTCGAGGATGTCGGGGAACCACCTTGGCCTCATCAACAGGATGCCCTACTGTCGGCCGCATCGGATTGTGGCTCCTTGACCAGTCGCAGCCTGCTGTATGCGAGGGATGCGGGGTCGGTGGAGGAGGGTCCGCAGGGGGAACTGCGGGCCTTGTTTCCCGAGCTCATGGCGGTAGCCGCCGCTGCAAACGGTGTGCCGCTGCCGCAGCCATTGCCTGCTCCTGTCCCTGATGACCTCATAGGCCATCCCTGGCAGCGTCCCCCGGTGAGAGGGGTGGACGTTGTCTACCCATTTTTCCCATCGATGGGGGCCTATGTTCGTCGGGGCCAGGCGGTCTCCAACATCATGGGACTGACTCCCGCCTACGTACCAGTTACGCGGGTGTCGGGGTTGGTCAAAGGTATGGGGGAGGGCGTACCTCGGCTTGACAATCCGATGGCCGCGCTCCTCTGTCCGGATATGGTGTGGGAGCCCCTATGCAAGCCGGTCCTCCAGGGGAGGTCGGCTAGGCGATTGGCTTATTGGGGTGACCAGTCATTTATCGCCGGTACACAGTCGCTGGCTGCGGCTTCTAACATCGCCCACCTGGCTAGATTTGTATCGGGGATAATGACGGGCGGCGCGGATCTGAACGAGGTGAGGTGCGATCAGATCACCCAGGCTGCGGGAGCTGTGCTGCACCTCTCCCAGGTGCTAGCCATAGCCATGGGTAAAGTGCGCGCCCTGGCCACCCTGGGCCAGCGTCACCTTTGGCTGGAGCAGGCTCGTGTACCTGAGAAGAAGAGAGCCCCTCTTCTGACGGCCGACCTCTCCGACGCTGGCCTGTTCGGGAAGGCCCTGCTATTGATGACCTCAACATGCAGAGAGATGGCAGAGGAGAGATCCATCCTCCAACCCCATTTTCCGCCTCCCGTCCTTGCCGGTGGGGGCAGAAGGCTTCCGCGACGTCGAGCTGTCTCCGTCGCCGCTACCACTGCTCCCGCCGCCGCTGCTGGCCCTGCCAAGAGGGCTAGGAGACGAGGCGACGCTTCAGCCACCGCCGGCCCATCCCAGACCGGAGGAGACGGTAGGGAACGTCGTGTCCAGCAGACTGTAAACTACCGTCCCTCCGGGGCTCCCCGGGGTGGCCAGACTCGAGCGGCGCGAGGTGGCAGGCGCCGCTGAGTGACTTTTCCCCCTCTGTGTCCCCTCCTCTACACCCTCCCCGGCCCCCCTATGATTTTGTGCCTTGATCACATATTATTTATTTAATAAAAAAGTTCCCTGATATAAGGGGGACTGTGGTTGGCCGAACAAACTGTGTGTTTCTTCAATACAAATCATGTGGTGGGGTTGTGTTTTATGAATCTACCCTGTTACGTTGGGGGAATGAGTTGTGTTGTGTTACGAGTTTTTAAGCAAGGTCTGCAACTTACACTCGGTAATAGGTTCTATTAGCTTGATGCTCCACATGCAATTAGAACTGGTGATATTCCATTGCTTTAACTAAGTATGTGTTCACAACGCTGTGTTGTTAGTTGCAGTAATGCTCGTACACACTTTTCATGGCCTAGCCATTACTCTCGTTCAACGTCTTCCTATAGCTTAGGCTGCGGGTATGGGATTCACGCACAGGCGACTTGTGTTTTTTGTTGTAAACCCTTTTACACTTTGTGGGTAGCTAACATTGTATTAGCTTATGCTATATGTGTTTTGTTCTACCAGAGGTTTTCAAAATGGCTACGGTTGTTTTCTGTGTGTAGGGATAGAAGGTGTGTTTTTCGGGAGGGGGTGTCGGATAAACCCCTCCTTTACCCACTTGATTGGTTTAGAGGTTGTTGACCCTCCTGCTGAGCCAGTCAGGGCCAAGCCAGTGCTTGGCGGGGGAGGGGGGGGGGGGGAGGGGTATTCTACCGACTCCTGTTATGACAGGATCCGGTGGGTTTTCCCCGCCCGTTATAGCGTTGTTGCTATGGCGACGCCTTCCATGAGCTGGTGTCGTAAAGATGTCGAGGGTAGAGCGCAGGACTTAACCTGCTGCGCTCGTTTTTGTGTCAAACTTGAGTCTGTTGGTCACGTGTCTCACAGTTTACATATCTTTTTCTTGACCGTGGTCTCATGTGGGAAGGTGTTTCTGGGGGAATCTGGTCTTACACTCTGATTAAGAGGAGTGACTGGATTAAAATCATGTGAAAACACAGGGTTTTTTACTCCCAGCTGTGCAGTTAGGTCATACATGTGATGCCTTTTCTTTATTTTATAAAGAGTTGAATGTTCATTCATGGAGTTGATTGCATCTCGCCCCTCTTGTCGTTTCCCTGGGCGTCTTGGGGATTCAATATGGTGGTCTAGCCGGCCTATTGTTGATGTGGGTATGTCCAAACGCACACATAGTGCTGGCTCAGGATGTGCTTTGGCCGTTGCTGACTGGCGCGCCTCGTTTGCTTTGGTGAAACAGCGTTTTTATGGAGCAATTGGGATGGGGGTTTTTCCTCTTCCGACATCCTGTGTGTTGTCGATGGGTTCCCGTTCATGTCAGGGGATGATGACGGAATGGGTCTGGGCATATGGGAAGGGTCTCACGCCCTAGGGGTGGGCCGCCGGACGCGGTTCATACCGACACGTCTGGGTGGCGCCTTCTTTTTATGTTGGGATCAGACGCGCATATCTGCCCCTTCTCCTGGGGTTGGCAGGTCGGCGTGGTTAGGGCACGGGACTGGTTCTGGTCGCGCTGGTCCAGATCAGTGCACCCGTTGTCCGCTGGGGATGCAGATCTGCTGTTCTGGTACCCTGAGGGACTTAGGGTTTTTTCGGGGGGAAAAATGCTAGGTCGATCCGGGTGTCACAGGGTTGTGCGTTATGGGACCCCTTGTTGGTACCGAGTGCGGGGTGCTGGGGGCTGGTCTTCCATATTACGCTCTTCTCTTGCGTTTTGGCGCTGAGGAGCCTGTTGGGTGGGGTTAACCTCCTTTGGGATCCTGTGCTCCCCGTATCGCCGGGCCCGGTCCGGGGTGATGCCCGTTGACCTGTAGGCCCGGGATGGCCCTGTTGGGAACCGGAACGCGGGCTGCGGTGGTACCGCCGGTGCGTTTCGGGGTTTTCCTGAGGGGTTATGGGACCAACCGTTGCATGGGGTGATGCCTGGGTGGTTGGTTCTCTGGTGTGTTGCTGCAGTGTCAACTCCCGGTTCTCCGGTTGAGGGTGCCCCTGCACGTTCATGACGTCTGCCGATCGTATGGGCTTTTCTGTGGGCAGCTGTCAGGGGCCGTGTGGTCTACGGATCCCGCTCCTGACGTGCTGTTGAAAGCTTGGTTATGCGACAACGCCAGCATACGCCCCTTCCGCCGGGGCGGCTGTTTCGGCTGTCCTTTCTGGCGCCTGCCTCGTCCGCAGTTGTTCCAGGCTTGGGTTGACAGCCTGTTGCCTGGTCTTCCCCGGTGCACTGCCTGTTCCGTTGGTTAACTCTTGTGTGTTATGACCATGCTGTCTGCCTGTTGCAGGGCTTGTGTTCCAGGCGGTGTGCTGTTGAGGGGGACAGGGCCCGCTCGGCTGAGGGGCCTTTGTCCGAATACGCTGGCGATGTGAGGGGCGGGGTCACTAGGTGCCCCCCTGGTGGGGTCTTGATGCTGGCATCATGGACTTCTCCGGGCCCCCATTCCGGGGGTCCAGTCCCTTTGGTGGGTCTGGGTCTTCCTTCGCGCTCCGCTGCTACGGCCTTGCCACGGGGTTGGGTTTGCCCTTGACCCCGTGATTCTGGGGGCAGTAACGAGGTTGTTCCTCCGTTCGTTCCCGGGTGGCATGCGGGTTGTGCGTGTGTGTAGTCGTGGGGTCAAGCCACGGTCTGCTCACCCTGTGCGTTAAGTTGCTTGAGAGCTCTTCGCACGGTCGGGTCCGTCGCCTTCCCGTGAAGCCTCTAATAGGGGGGATACCCTCCATTAGGGGGGGTCGGGGGGGCTCGGCCCTCCCTGTTCTGATGGTTTTGGGGGGCTGTCAGCGGGGTGTATTTGTCAGCCAAGTGGCTCCGCTTGGCCTCCCTTGTGCAGAAGGCGAAGCCAAGCTGAGCCCTAACGATACAGAACGTTAGGTTATGACTATAACCAAGTTCTGTTAGTTAGGGCGATGCTTGGCTTCGGACGGCCGCTGCAGCCCTTGACCTCACCTTGTGGTGAAAGCTTGGGAAGGAGGAGAGCAGGTGACCACACACCTGCTTATGAAGGTAAGCTGATGAGGGGTGTGGTCAGACTAATACTGGTATTAGAGGTACATTTGTGGTTTATTCAGTACGCGTGCACGTACGCGAGATAGTGCAGAAGGCGAAGCCAAGCATCGCCCTAACTAACAGAACTTGGTTATAGTCATAACCTAACGTTAACCTGGTTCTACTAACAGCCAGGACACAGTTAACCTGGTTCTACTACAGCCAGGACACAGTTAACCTGGTTCTACTAACAGCATAGTGTTTCACATTAGGATCTAGCATCCTAATAGGCTCTCTATTCAGTAATTAAAAAGTGCACTAACCGACGAACATAAAAAAAAAAAAAAAAAAAAAAAATACAGGCATGAGCGAGCATAGCAAATAATAAGAATAGTTTAAAATGATTCAGTTTAAAAATAGTCATCAGTAAGAAGTAAAAAGTGCAATAACCGACACATGAATTTGATAGGCAGTGTAAAAGAGTAGGCAGGGTAAGAATAAATACAAGTTGTGTCAGGATATCCCTGATGTTTCCTCTTGCCACTAGGTGGTAGCAGATATCTATCAGTGAAATGCCTGAGCAAAGAGATAGGTTTTAAGCTGTCTTTTAAAGATGTCTAGCGAGTTGGCTTCCCTGATGTTTTGGGGTAGTTTGTTCCATAGTTTTGGGGCATAGTTGATAAAGGCTGCATTACAGATCCTCTTTTGACTGCTTCTGGGAGCCTCTAGTAGTCCAGCAGCTGACCCCAAAGTATACCCCAAAATACCCCAAAGTACCCCTGTGGGTGTGATGGTAGAGAGAGAGAGCAGCTGGAGGAGTGGGTGTGATGGTAGAGTGGTAAATTGAGGTATACTTTGGGGAACTATTTCGTGATACTTTGTGGTATTTTAGGGTATACTTTGGGATATTTTGGGGTACTTTGGAGTATTTTAGGGTATTTTGGGGTACTTTGGGGTATTTTGGGGTATTTTGGGGTATTTTAGGGTACGTTGGGGTATTTTGGTGTAGTTTGGGGTATTTTAGGGTATTTGGTGGTATACTTTCGGGTACTTTGCGGTATTTTGGGTTATTTTGGGGTATACTTTGGGGTATTTGGGGGAATTTTAGGGTACTTTGGGGTATTTTGGGGTATACTTTGGGCTACTTTGGGGTATTTTGGGGTACTTTAGGATATTTTCTGGTACTTTGTGGTGATTAGTAGGACCCGTAGATCTAGCCTCTCTGTTGACATCATAGGTGATCTTGAGTTTGAAAAGGTTGGTGACCACTAGTTTAGAGGCTCTTTTAATGTTTATGTATATGTATATGTTTCTTAATGAAGCAAATCAGAAACATTATAGCTGTAGTTTGGTTATGACTTCCAGCTCCAGTAGGCAAATTGAGTGAGTTGATCTGCCCCGGCAGAAATAGAGCGAGCTATGCGTCACTTTTCAAGCTCATCTGATTGGTTGTTGTTGCAGGGAGCTGATGTTTTTGGCTAATCAGATCTTTAAGAATTTTATTTAAATGAATGGATTTGAACACAGGCACTGTGCGTCTGGGTCTGTACTTGTTTGTTTTGGTCTGATGAGTTGAGAGTAGGGATAGAGGAGGGGTTGCTATTGCTGCTATTAACACAGCAGCAGCTGATAAAGACCAGACAGAGAGCACACATTACACCCATTTAAAGTCCCTGCATTGTTTGCCTGTTAGCTTTAGAATCTATTTGAAGATCCTTTTTATTGGTTTTTACCAATCACTAAATGGCAATACACCTGCCTATTTATCTGAAATTCATATTAGGTACAGTATGTGCCAAGCAGAACCCTTAGATGCTCTGACACTGGTCTCCTAACTGTTTCACAGGCTAGAACAACAAGGCCTGGAGAAGCAGCTTTTAGCTATTATGGTATTAGCCTTTGGAACAGCCTGCCGGAGGATCTACGGGTTTATGAATCTGTGGACATTTTCTAAAGAAATCTTAAAGGAACACGCCAACATTTTGGGAAATTAGCTTACCGTCTTCTCCAGAGAGAGACAAGAAGATAGATACCAGTTTTGTCAATGAATGGAAGTGGACATGGATGGGCGGCCGGGTAGCGCAGCGGACTAAGTGTCTGTCTACCACCGCAGAGACAGTGGGATCGAATCCGGCTGCCGCAGTACCTCCGGCTTGGTCGGTCGTCCATACTGACACAATTGGCAGTGTCAGCGGGTGGAAAGCCGGTGGGGTGGGTCCTGGTCGTTGTAAACAGCGACTCCTACAGGTCGGTCAGGGCGACTGCACAGCGAGGGAGGGAACTGGGGAAGGTAGTGTGATCCTCCCATGCGTTACACTTCCCCAATGAGAGTCCTCGCCGACAGTTGAAAAGAGGCTGCTGGCTGTCTCCACATGTATCGGAGGAAGCATGTGATAGACTTCAGGGCTCTCTAGACCGGCAAGTGGGGGGCAAATGCGAGCAACGACCAGGAAGGGGAGGGGGGAATTGGCATAATGACTAAATTGGGATGGGAGAAAAATACAGAAAAATAGGAGGAGAAAAAGTAGATAAAAAAAATGGAAGCGGACATGATTGATTGATAGGTACTTTATTGATCCCCTTGGGGAAATTCCAGTGACATACACATACAGCTCATCGTCTCATTAACCCTTTATCTGCCAGGGATTATTCTGATCATATACCCCTATCTGCCACTGTTGAAAGTCTATGGAGATGTTCCCCTTCTTTGCAGGGCTATAACTTTTTAAATTGTATTGCTAAATTGACATTACTATGGCCCATTCAACGTCAAGTATCTATCGTTTAGGATGTAGCAACGTTCTACTTTTTCATTCACATACTCATACTAAAATATGGTCTAAAGTATAAATATGTTTTTATCGTTTTCTGCAGCATTCTGCAGAATGTGATTTATAGCCCTAAATGCATTATATTGATGATCAAATACAGTTTGATAGCGATCGGCGCCAGATAAAAAATGTCAAATGTACGTGCTTCTAGAAGTTACTACTCATCATCTGATGTTGACCGGATGGGGGGGGGGTCGTTTATAATTCCGTGGCCAACGTTAGATGATTCATGTAGTGTGGGTGATATGATCATCAGAACAGTTTGTATCGAACACGGTAATAATAAACGCTGAAACTTACCCCAGTCTCCTCGGGCCGTTGGGCGATCAGCTTGGAGTAGACAGTTTTCTATTATGGGATGTTGATCTAGATGAACCATTTCCAGGCTGTATAATACTATATACGTCCAAATAACGTTGTTTATTGAGTTAGGGCGAGCGATTGATTATCCAGTGTGTCGAGATGGAGCCCCGGGAGCTATAGCGAGTGGCCGGACCGAATTTGGATGAGCACCACTTTCCGTTTCCGGTTTGCTGTTTGGGCGATCCGCCGATCGGCCACCAGATGGTGCTCTTGAACCGTTGGAGAGTTGAGAGGAGATCAACAGGAGATCTCAAGTCTCCGCGGGTGAAATATGATTGCCATCACAGATTTTTTAAATATTGATCTCAATGACGTGTTACGGCGTCATTGGCAGATTACGCATGGCGGAGAATGACGTGTTAACTTGTCCTTGGCGATTAAAGGGTTAACAACATCATATCACAATCATTACATTTTTACAGTAACAACGGCAGTGGCGGCTGGTCCATAGAGGGCGCTAGAGCGCTGCCCCCCCTGGTTAAAAGAAGAAGAAGAAAGAATTCGTTTGCGTGTCCTATTCATCCCCCGGCCGCGTGAATACTTTAGCCAAGGCAGTTGTCCTTCCGCGTTCGGTTTACACAGCCTGATACAACTGCCTTGGGGAAAGTATTCACACCCCCCAGCCCCTAGCGGCCTAGCCCCCTCCAACCAATTTTCATGGGCACTCGATCTCAGCTCCACGATCAGTGCGCAACTCACAGGGCAAATACATACGTATGTAAATAAATACGTACGTACAACATAACACAATCAAATACGATATCCGAGGGTGCTTGGTCTAGTGCCCGAAGTAGTCACTCTATTGGCTGAGAGTGGCACGTGACTTCACGTCCCTACTCACCTCGAGTCTAGTAGGGAAATACGCTCTGCTAGGAGTTGTCGGAAATTGATAATAATCACAAGATACTGTACATTCAGACAGTGTTGGATCTAACTAAATAGATGTATATGGACACTTTTATGGAAAGTTCAAGCCTGGACCACAAAGCTTCTCGAAGGGTTAGGCTATACTCTGTCTTAGCTGGTTCGATAACAACAACAACAACAACAACAACAACAACAACAACAACAACAACAACAACAACAACAAGCTATATATTTTTTTGTGGACAGCTGAATGTCAACTCTTCTGATGGTAAGTCTTTATGTTTAATTTACGCAAGCCAGCCTTGGCTCTTCTTCCAGCTCTATCTTGTATTTAGGAAATCCCTGAACATGATATTGCATTGGTTTGTGATAGATTATTAGTTACTAGGTATTTCAAAGTACCTCATATTTGGTGCCATTTTAAAGCTAACAACTAGGGCTTTCCAATGATATAAAATAAGTGTATGATAATCATCATAATTTGTATTATTATGGTTCATATGTAGTTGCACTTGAACTTGTTGAAATTAAACTTGGAAGATAAGAAATTATTAAATTAAACTTTCCTTGCTTAAATCAGATGTATGTATAATGAATGGAATGTAGATAATCTTGTTGGCAATATAGAACAGCTGACAGATTAGAAATAGCATCTATTGTTCAAAAGTTATTAATTAATTAATGAAACTAGATTAGATACAAAAAATATATATATTTTTTTACATATTGTGATGGTTATTATAAAACGTTCATGTGTGTGTTAAAATTTTTCTTCAAACTTACCCCATTATCTTCATAGAGCCTTGTCTTCCTTCTAGAACCTCTCCCTTCTAGAAGGATTTGTCCTGGGTTGAGAATGACTGTGGTCTTCCTGGATCTCAGCCGGTGCTGTTAGCATCTGCGCTAGCATGGGAGCTAGTTCTAGACACTCCCGTCAATTCTAGGTTGATAAAATGAGATATGTTACATATAGGAATATGACCCACTAATGAATACACTTAATACAGCAATGTGGCTTATTTGAAAACACTGCATTTGCGAAATAAATACGACAACTGTGTTGCCGTTAGCCTGCAGCTAGCGCTGATGTTACCCAACCCACAGGTACCTACCTACCTACCTACCTACCTGGGGGGAAATTGCTACTCGCCCCGGTACATTTCAAAACAAGATTTTTGATGGAAAATATGACCAGAATCTCTGGAAAAACATCTCACAAACACTATAGACGGTCATAAAAGTTAACGAATGCTATAAGAAGTCCAACAGATTAGTATAAACAGTACTTACACTGTCGTTTCGAAATGTACAGGCAGGCGCGGATTCCCCGGATAAATTCATTCTGCGACCGCTCGCTCTGGGGGAAAGTTTGGAAAAACTCGAGCTGCGGTCGACGGAGGTTTTTATAGACTTCCGGTCAGAGCTGCGGAGTGATACTTGCTGTGTGTGTGGGGGCCGGTGTTCCTAATATGGTCACAAAAAATGAGAAAATAGTGCCGAAAAGAATAGACAGCGCGCTGTCTGTACGCTGGCGTGTTTTCAGACCTGGTAGAGATTTATGCAAACTATGCTGTACTCATAGTCTCATACTGACGTTATTCATATACCGTATACTAGGTCTGATCTGCTTGGGATTCCACGTGAGGTTAATGCTGTGTGAGAGAGAGCAAGAGAGAGAGAGCGAGAGAGAGAGAGCGAGAGAGAGAGAGAGAGAGAGAGAGAGAGAGAGAGAGAGAGAGAGAGAGAGAGAGAGAGAGAGATCGGGATGTAGGACTGTGATCATATTGATTGATGGCAATGGTGATAGTTGTACTGTAACTGTACCTACTTAAATATTCGTACGCTTGTGGTTTCACCGACGCTCTGACGCACACAGTAGGCTACTCAGTGTGTGGTTTCGCGATGCGTGCGCACGCGCGTGTTTGTGTGACATTGTGATACCTTGTTACATGTTAATTTTTGGTATCGACCCCCCTGGAGAAGAATTCACCAGCCGCCACTGAACAACGGCACAACATAAATTCAAACAGGCATGTACATTTGTTGACACATGTCGACTACAGAATGCCTGAGACACCATATGCGATTGTCGGCTGCAGCAACACCGGGGTGTCGTTGCGCCAGGCGGGAGGGAGGGAAAAAAGATTGTCAACGGGAGGGGCAGGGATTTGGGGGATAGGACTTTGGTGATGAGACAGTCTTAGGCTCCCCCCCTCCAGCACGCGTACTAGTCGGCTGCCGTCATAGGCGCCAGGCGTACACGCGGGAGGGGGGGTTGGGTATAGGGATTGGGGGTGGGGGGGCCACTTGCCACTCTTATCTTCCAGAGGGCCTTCGACTCCAGAAGCTCCCTGGTTCGACCTTGGTCCAGGAATTTGTTTTGGCTGAACTCACTGGCAACAATTTCTCCCAGCCATGTCACTTTAAATTTGATTTGAGTAGAGTGAAATATAACTCTATTGATTTGAGTGGAGTGAGCTTTAACAACTCCGTCCAAATGACTGAATGCATTAGTCCAAGTGTCCAAGTGTCTTAATCAGTTCATTTTGGTAGGTCCTGTGCGCGGTAAACAGATCCAAAATCTTCTTATTGCAGTCCAAAAGCTTCGATAATCCAAAAATGACCACGTCTTCAAGTTGGTAGCCCGATTATGATGTCCCAAGAGGCAGAGAGGGTTAGCCTTATTCTGCTTCTTGACGAAAGTATGCAATCCACTGATTAGATCCATTTCGAGTTGATTTGAGTATAGTCCGGCAACCGGCACGAAACACAGAGCATAGCAGCCACTTAACACTTTAACATGAGCGGGCACACACTCATGTCGCACACACGCACACTTATGGCCAAAGGAAAGGACACTTTAAATTAGAATAACAGGAACAGTGTATTGCACTAACTAACTAGCATGTCCCACATGCTCTGTAAATAACTATGTACAGATACCGAGATGTCACTCCATGTTACCTGCTACCTGTTACTGCACAATGTTGTTTCCTCTTTTGATTCTATTATATGTACCACTGTATTGCACATCGTTGCGGGCAAGACCACCCGCATTTCATTGTATACCTGTATGCTGTGACAATTAAAACTCTTGACTTGACTTGACTTGAATGAAGTTCTATAGAAAGTAGGTTAAAAAAAAAGAAAAGTTGGATGTGTTAGTTTGTTGGATGTCTTAGTTGAAAGACAGTTGGATGTGTTAGTTTGTTGGATGTCTTAGTTGAGAGACAGTTGGATGTGTTAGTTTGTTGGATGTCTTACTGAGAACAGTTGGATGCACTTCCGAGCTGCTTCCACATGGAGGCAACTTCTCTTTTTTCTTTTTTGGGAACTACTTTTTCGGCAGATGGTTTTGTCAATAAATCTTCAATTAATGTGTGTTTATTGTATAGCAATAAGGTTGGATGACATCGGCCATTGTATAAAAGCCATTACACCACGTGCAGTCGTGGGTTATGAGAATTAGACCATACCTAGGGGGGTCTAACAACCACCCCTAGGCATGGTCTAATTCTCATAACCCACTCCTGCGCGTGATGTAATGCTTTATTATACAACGGCATGCAAATGTCTCGATTCTGATTGGCTGAAACAGTCCATTTACACGTATGTATAGGGCTCAATCCACGCTCCTGGTCCCAGGACCCGCCCACAACCGAATCACATCACTCCGCCGGATCACTCCGTTGGGAAAAACAAGATGGCGGACAATAATCTTTAACAAATGGATATGTTGATAGCGTCATAACGACTAAATATAAAGCGATTCTGTCACGGCGAATGTCTTAGTCCTTTAAACAATGTTGGATGATGTAATTGATGGGTCATGAGTCATTGTAGAACAAAAGAAAAATCGTGGATTGATTGATTGATTATTTGCAATTGTATTTAAAACTTCTTCTTCCTTCCCCCTGACTGCAGCGCTCACTCTCACACTGTCCGACGCTGGCGTACCCACCCACCCCCCCCCCCACACACACACACACACACACACACACACACACACACACACATTCACATACACACACACACACACTCCTGTCTGCAACGGCGGGGGAGAGTCAGACTGAGAGAGAAGCAGCTGAGTGCTGCGCTGTTTTAAGTGAGCATGGTCTATTGAATTGATTGATTGGTTGATTGCAAATTTTATTACAGTACGCCTGGTTTCCAACTGGTTAAGTTTAGGCCCTCTAAAGTAGGTTTAAAAAAATAAATAAAAAAATAGGGCGAAGAAAACTTTTTTTTCCCTATAGGGCAAAGAAAACTTTTTAATTTGTTTAACCTACTTTCTATAGAAGCATCTAAGAATGAAGTTCTATAGAAAGTAGGTCTGCATACCCTTAACAATTGTGTGTATTGAGCCGTACTGTATTGTACCCATTCTGCATCTGGTAATAAAATGTTCAATCAATCATTCCAATAACACACAGTTGGATGTGTTAGTTTGTTGGATCCGTTGGATGCACTTCCGAGCTGCTTCCACATGAGGCAACTTCTCTCAATCATTCCAATAACACACAGTTGGATGTGTTAGTTGGTTCGATGCACTTCCGAGCTGCTTCCACATGAGGCAACTTCTCTCAATCATTCCAATAACACACAGTTGGATGTGTTAGTTGGTTGGATGCACTTCCGAGCTGCTTCCACGTGGAGGCAAATTGTCTTTTTTGTTGTTGTGGGAACTACTTTTTCTGGCGGATGGTTTTTTCAATAAATCTTCGATTAATGTGTGTTTATTGTATAGCAATAAGGTTGGATGAATGTGGCAGTTGTATAAAAGCATTACACCACTTGCAGTCGTGATTTGTGAACAATAAACCATGCCTAGGGGTCTAACGACCACCCCTAGACATGGTTTATTGTTCACAAACCACTCCTGCGCGTGATGTAATGCTTTATTCAGCAGCAGGGGGGGAGAGGCAGTATCTGATTTTGGCGATGTTGCAGAGGTGAAAGTAGGAGGTTTTGATGACGGAGTGGATGTGTGGGTCAAATGAGAGGGTGGAATCCAGGATGATGCCGAGGTTGAAGACCCAGGGGGGAGGGGGTGATGGTTGAGTCGTTTATAGTGAGTGTGATGGGTGGTGGGGATTGATGTGTGGGGTTTTTGGGGGACTGACTGTTCCGGGGGGTTCACATGCTTTCGAGCAACACTGTACGTATTGTACTTATTTTATGCCTATTCTTATGTCTGCACTTTATGCATTGCTTTTATTCTGTCAACTGTATGCTAATTGTATGCCTAAATAAATGTTATGCTATTTGCTGTGAAGCACTTTGAGCTGCAGTCCATGTATGAAAGGTGCTATATAAATAAAGTTATTAATTTAATATACTGTGCATTTCTCCAGACCTGTCTTGGCAGAACCTGAGGTATGGCCAGCAATAGCAATCCCCTCTCCTATCCATCAGACCAAAACAAAAAATGTAAACAAAGTGCAGTACCAAGCGAACAGGAACTGTGTAGTTATGTAATCAAGTAGCTTTCCTTTTCTTTCTGCCTTTTGGAAAGACTGTCAGATTGTGGTCATGTTACAATGGTAGAATGCTTCTGATGTTTCTCCATTCTATAACTGCTTTGGTATGAGAGGATTGAGTGAATTATAATTTGCGTGAAATTAATCATCTGCAACTCAAGGGTATGTGTGTGTGTTTGTTTACGTGTGTTTGTTTACGTGTGTGTGTGTGTGTGTGTGTGTGTGTGTGTGTGTGTGTGTGTGTGTGTGTGTGTGTGTGTGTGTGTGTGTGTGTGTGTGTGTGTGTGTGTGTGTGCGTGTGTGCGTGTGTGTGTGTGTGTGTGCGTGTGTGTGTGCAGCATTATGCCTGCCATACCAAAACCTGAACCCCACACACTGTGTTTCCAATAGAGGGAAAGGAACATATGAAATGTTGTTTCTGTTTTGGCCATATTTGCCTTGATTTGCCATCTGTGCTTATTTGCGTCTCTGTGTGTGTGTGAAGGGGGGGGGGTACCTGCACCCAGATGAGAACCCCTACAAATCAACCTTTGTTGTTGTCTTCAAGGCACTAGATAGCCCATGAGGAGTGACACTCGGGCGGGGTTCCGTGCTAAAGTGCTCTCCTGTCACTGTCTTGCGTATCCTCTCTCTTCTCTTGGTTCAACGCTCTCACAGATATCTTTATAATTTTCGTTCATTGGCTCAATTTGGACACGGTGCTGTACATCATACACTACAGTATAAACCCCCTTTTAAGCCGGAACCGTTTGTACAGTAAGTGGGTCAAAATGGTCTTGAATCACTGTATCAACGATTATCACATTTCCGTACAGATTTTTACAGATCCGGTGGGGGGGGGGGGGGGGGGGGGGGGGGGGGCTAGCATTTGGCAAAAGGTCAGCATTGAATAAATTGACTGGCTCCTATTTTCACGTTGTCAAGGTGAGCCGGTTCTGTCTCGGTGCACACATCGGGTTTTTTATTACTTGGCTAAGCAGGGGCCCCTTATTAAGGATTCCGGTTGGAAGAGGCTTTCTCTGAGAATTCTAATTAGTGTGACTAGCGAAAGACAGAGGATTCTACCATCTGCCTTAGCATATCGAGGATTCCTCACTAATTAAAAACACCTAGGAGAGCTATTAGGAAATAATACCTGGTCATGTTTATAAGGTTAGGGAGATCTGACGAACACGAGAGCGAGTGAGACTGGTATAGTCCCTGTTTTATAATAGCGTGCCTGGCAGGGGCGGAGCTATGGGGTGGCTACTGGGGCCCCGAATGTTTTCTGAAAAGCCCTGAATCTATTTTAAAAAAATTAATTTTTTTTTTTTTTTTTTTTTTTTTTGACGATTCATCATTGTTACATGAAAATATGTTTGCACCAGATTTAGCAGAAGCTAATTTCTATCTGTGGTCTATCCAGCTGCTAACTGTATTTGAGTGAGTTAAGTCTTGGTGTCATGGTAGACTCAGACCTAAGCTTTAAATCACAATCAACAAGTTGACAAAAACTTAATTCTTCCACCTTAGAAACATAGCTAAAGTACGGCCATTTATAAATCAAAAGGACGCTGAAAACCAGATCCATGCCTTTATCTCAAGCCAACTCGACTACTGTAATGCACTCCTTACCGGCCTCCCGAAAAAATACGATGATAACTATTTTATTGCAATGCACTATTGCATTATTTTATTCTATTTTACTAACTATTTTATTGCACTGCACTATTTTACTTTGTATCAGTGAATCATAGACGCCTGGCCATAAGAGCATTCGGAGCATCTCTGCTCTCCCACTATTGAAATTGGGGGAGCAAAGGTATGCTCTTGCTCCACCACTTTTTGATCATATGAAAAATATGATATATCCCCCCCCAATATATAAATCTAACCATAACTACGTTATGGTTAACTGAGTTTTATAGTGAAAAGAGCAGCTTTATTGGTCAAGATTGACGGCTCTATATTGCAGGAAATTGCACGTACAGGTTAATTAAATTTAAAAAAAATCTGCCGTGGAGGGGGTCGTGCATGACCCCCTCCAAACCACCCCTTGCCTGCGTAAAAAAAAAAGAAAAAAAAAAAAAAAGAAAAAAAAAAGATTTGAAAGAAACAAAAAAAAGAAAAAAAAAAAAAGGGGCACCTATCTGGGCTAAGCCCCGGATCTCCTATAATCCTAAATCCGCCCCTGGTGCCTGGTCGCTTTAGGGATATACATGCATGCATAACAAACATGTTCTTTCTCTCTGTAATATGTATCATTTATGTCTTTATCTTTATCTTTATCTTTATCTTTATCTTTATTACGGATCCCCATTAGTCATCACCGCAGCAACAACTAGTCTTCCTGGGGTCCACACACAACAAAAACAGTACATACATACATAACATTATAGTAGCATACATTTAAAAATATATTCCAATATTCCTACATATAAAAATATAAAAATATGTCTTGAGAAAAATAGACATACATCTATTAGGAAGTGGATGTGATACCTAATTACAAAGTATTACCTACAACCGTCTTAAACTATGAATGTACACATCACTTTAGTTGACTTAAACTTAGCGTGTTTAGATTTGAGATCCACACTAAATCTAAAACAGACTCAAACTGGTCTTTCATCTTTAAAATGGTGTTACTGGCTTGAATCTTCCTGAAGTGTTCTTCACGATCTTGGTGTCTTAAAACTATTTGATTTTTTTTTTTACCATTTTGCCAGACCTGGAAGGCTGGCCTACGATAGTAATGTCCTTACTTGACTGACTGACTCAGTGTCGTGGCCAGGTTTGCTTGGTTGCCTAGCCTTGTTTTTCTTTCTTGTTTTCTTTTCTCAATAGGAGAAAATACAATTTTAAACATCAGTTTTCATGTACCACACTTAAACAGATGTGTCCTTCAGTTATTGGTGTAAAGTTGTGGAATTCTCTCCATAGCGAGCTTAAGGGATGTAATAGTGTTTGTCAATTCAAAAAGAATTATAAAAAATAAAATGTAGTCAGTATGAAAGTCAAATGTGATCTGAATAGTGAGTTATTTTCTTTTTTTCTTTCTTTTATTCTTTATTCTTTATTCTTATTATTATTATGTAATTTTTCTTGTTTAAACTGTGGATTGTTTGTTTCTTGTATGGTATAAATTATTATTTTGTGTAAATTAGGTTGTACGCCGACCATCAAGTAAATACTTGTTTAGTTTAGGAATAAGGGGCAGGTAACTATAAGATTTATTCTTCGTCGTGCTCCTTTTGTCCATGGTATGATATTTATGATTGTGTATGAAGAAACTCTGATTGTATTGATTCCATGTGGCAAATAAAACTCTGAATCTGAATCTGAAATTCACAAGTGGTCAAAAATGGTTAAGTTTTGCTCCAAATCTGTATAACTAATGGTATCAACCCAAGAATTGCTGCAGCGCCATAGAAGTAATTGAGCATGGGGATAGCAACCATTAGGCCATTACATAATGTCCCCAAGTGTTATGGTTTGTAACCGACCCCAATCGCACAACACAAGACAGGTATGAGAGTAAGCCAAGAACTGGGCATTTATTGAAATACAAACAAAAAAGCGGCACTGTCCCTTTAAGAGGCGAGCAAGCTAAGGGGCTAAAGGACAGGGCCAGGGCAAGGGACTGGGCAGGAACAGGGGCACTGGAGAGGGGAACAGGAACAGAGACCCGCGGGGGCGGGCTGGAGACAGGGACAGAGAAAACAGGGTTAAGGCCTTGGACAGGGTGAGGGACAGGGGCACTGGAGAGGGGAACCGGAGCAGAGGCCCGCAGGGGCGGGCTGGAGACAGGGACAGAGAAAACAGGGTTAAGGCCTTGGACAGGGCGAGGGACAGGGGCACTGGAGAGGGGAACCGGGAAGGGGCTAGCAGAGGGAAAGGGTAGCTGCCAGGGCACTGATAGCTACAGGGCCTATGCTAGCAGTACTGCTACATTAACATAGAGGCTGCACTAGCTGCCGGAGCTAGGCTAGCAGACAGGGCTGGAACAGGGGCACTGGAGAGGGGAACAGGGAAGGGGCTAGCAGAGGGAAAGGGTAGCTGCCAGAGCACTGATAGCTACAGGGCCTATGCTAGCTGTACTGCTACAATAACATAGAGGCTGTGCTAGCTGCCGGAGCTAGGCTGGCAGACAGGGCTGGACCAGCATGAGAGAACAAGCTAGCTGGAAGGACAGTCCTAGCTGTGGGGAACTGACCTTGCTAGCTGAAGGGGCAGTCCTAGCAGTGGGAGAAAACTGACCTTGCTAGCTGAAGGGGCAGTCCTAGCAGTGGGGAAAACTGACCTTGCTAGCTGAAGGGGCAGTCCTAGCAGTGGGAGAAAACTGACCTTGCTAGCTGAAGGGGCAGTCCTAGCAGTGGGAGAAAACTGACCTTGCTAGCTGAAGGGGCAGTCCTAGCAGTGGGGAAACTGACCTTGCTAGCTGAAGGGGCAGTCCTAGCAGTGGGGAAAACTGACCTTGCTAGCTGAAGGGGCAGTCCTAGCAGTGGGAGAAAACTGACCTTGCTAGCTGAAGGGGCAGTCCTAGCAGTGGGAGAAAACTGACCTTGCTAGCTGAAGGGGCAGTCCTAGCAGTGGGGAAAACTGACCTTGCTAGCTGAAGGGGCAGTCCTAGCAGTGGGGAAAACTACACAAAAAGTGGAGGCCATGCAGAGGGACCGGGTTAGCTGCCTGGGCATGGCTAGCTACAGGGCCTATGCTAGCTGCAAGGGCTGCATTAACATAGAGGCTGTGCTAGCAGCCGGGGCTAAGCTAGCAGACTGGGGCCATGCTGGTAGTAGAGGCCTAGCAAGCTGCAGGGGAGCTAACGAGGCTAACAAGGAAGCTAACAGGGGAGTCAACAGGGGAACTAAACAAAGGCTAAACAGGGGAGCTAACAGGGGAGACTAACAGGCTAACAGGGGAGCTAACAGGGAAGCTAACAGGGGAGTCAACAGGGGAACTAAACAAAGGCTAAACAGGGGAGCTAACAGGGGAGACTAACAGGCTAACAGGGGAGCTAACAGGGAAGCTAACAGGGGAGTCAACAGGGGAACTAACAAGGGCTAACAGGGGAGCTAACAGGGGAGACTAACAGGCTAACAGGGGAGCTAACAGGGGAGACTAACAGGCTAACAGGGAAGCTAACAGGGAAGCTAAACAGGGGAGTCAACAGGGGAAACAACAAGGGCTAACAGGGGAGCTAACAGGGGAGACTAACAGGCTAACAGGGGAGCTAACAGGGAAGCTAAACAGGGGAGTCAACAGGGGAACTAACAAGGGCTAACAGGGGGGCAAACAGGGGAGACTAACAGGCTAACAGGGGAGCTAAACAAAGAAGCCAACAGGGGAGACTAGGGCCAGAGCTGCTTACAGGGATGGAGTAGGAGGGCGCAGGCTAGACGTCTGGAGTGGGGCGCGTCGGCTTGGAGAACGCGCCGGTTCGGAGAGCGCGCCGGCTCGGAGAGACGCATCCTCCCGTAGAGGATTAGAGAGCGATGCGCGTCTGGAGTGGAGCGCATCTGCAGAAGGAGCGCGTCTGCTGTAGGAGCGCATCAGCGCGGAGTCTGGAGTCGTGCGCATCTGCTTGGAGAACGCGCCGGTTCGGAGAGCGCATCTGGCGCGGGGTCTGGAGTGGTGCGCGTCTGCTTGGAGAACGCGCCGGTTCGGAGAGCGCATCTGGCGCGGGGTCTGGAGTGGTGCGCGTCTGCTTGGAGAACGCGCCGGTTCGGAGAGCGCATCTGGCGCGGGGTCTGGAGTGGGGCGCGTCGGCTTGGAGAACGCGCCGGTTCGGAGAGCGCGCCGGCTCGGAGAGACGCATCCTCCCGTAGAGGATTAGAGAGCGATGCGCGTCTGGAGTGGAGCGCATCTGCAGAAGGAGCGCGTCTGCTGTAGGAGCGCATCAGCGCGGAGTCTGGAGTCGTGCGCATCTGCTTGGAGAACGCGCCGGTTCGGAGAGCGCATCTGGCGCGGGGTCTGGAGTGGTGCGCGTCTGCTTGGAGAACGCACCGGTTCGGAGAGCGCATCTGGCGCGGGGTCTGGAGTGGTGCGCGTCTGCTTGGAGAACGCGCCGGTTCGGAGAGCGCATCTGGCGCGGGGTCTGGAGTGGGGCGCGTCGGCTTGGAGAACGCGCCGGTTCGGAGAGCGCGCCGGCTCGGAGAGACGCATCCTCCCGTAGAGGATTAGAGAGCGATGCGCGTCTGGAGTGGAGCGCATCTGCAGAAGGAGCGCGTCTGCTGTAGGAGCGCATCAGCGCGGAGTCTGGAGTCGTGCGCGTCTGCTTGGAGAACGCGCCGGTTCGGAGAGCGCATCTGGCGCGGGGTCTGGAGTGGTGCGCGTCTGCTTGGAGAACGCGCCGGTTCGGAGAGCGCATCTGGCGCGGGGTCTGGAGTGGTGCGCGTCTGCTTGGAGAACGCGCCGGTTCGGAGAGCGCATCTGGCGCGGGGTCTGGAGTGGTGCGCGTCTGCTTGGAGAACGCGCCGGTTCGGAGAGCGCATCTGGCGCGGGGTCTGGAGTGGTGCGCGTCTGCTTGGAGAACGCGCCGGTTCGGAGAGCGCATCTGGCGCGGGGTCTGGAGTGGTGCGCGTCTGCTTGGAGAACGCGCCGGTTCGGAGAGCGCATCTGGCGCGGGGTCTGGAGTGGTGCGCGTCTGCTTGGAGAACGCGCCGGTTCGGAGAGCGCATCTGGCGCGGGGTCTGGAGTGGTGCGCGTCTGCTTGGAGAACGCGCCGGTTCGGAGAGCGCATCTGGCGCGGGGTCTGGAGTGGAACACTGGAATACCTCCCGTAGAGAATTAGAGAGCGCAGTACTGTGTCCCACTCCAGGCAAACGGTGACAGGTGGCGAAGGCTTGCACCTCGTCTCACGCCGGAGATGAAACAGCATACAGACAGATAGGGAATCTCCCGTAGGATGCTTACAGATTGAGAATCTCCCGTAGGAGTTTGCAGACGACCCGACGAGGACTGGGGGGGAGATCGAGCTATTTAAAGCCCACTGGGGCGCTAATTAGAACACACATCAGGTGCGTGATGGTAATTGATACTTGAACTAGAAGTGTGTGTTCGGCACGGACCAATCAAACAGACAATGAAAGATAGTCCAAGGGTGTGGGCAGACGAGAGTAAACGAACGCGAGGGTGGGGGCTGGAGAGGTGAGGAGACAGGGAATTAAAGGTCCAGGGAAAAGGCGAACCTCACACCAAGCCCCTCTACACTCAGAACTGTTACAATTTGCACTTTATGCTCTCTAAGCCACCAGCACATATAATATATATTATGCATATGGGCTGGGATTGCCCACCAGTAGCCCATTTTTGGAAATCTATAGCAAGTAAACGATCAAGTTCAAGTTCAAGTTTCTTTAATAGTTGTCATACAGAAGTACAGAATACTTTTATACAAAATGCTTCTTTCTGTTACGCTCCAGATACTGTGCTAGACAAAAGATAAGTATGAAATAAAATAGTATAGCATGTAAAAATAGAAGTAAAAAATAGAAGTCACGTACGTAGACACAGTGTTCATTATATACATATGTACAATGTTCAATGCAGAATAGAAGTAACTGAGTTACCATACAATATACTATGCAATATACTAATATACAATATACTATATAGTGCAAAGCAGAAATGGGATGAGGTACAATTTAGGTACACTTTACAGTAAGGTGTACTGAGGTATGGGTTGTAGTGCAAATCCTTTACTAATAAATATAAAGTGTGTTTAGGTGTTCTAAAGTGTGGAGAGTGGGTGCTGCAGTGTGTTGTTTGTTTAAAGTGAGTGTGTGCGTGTGGATGTGTGTGTTGTGCGTGTTCGGATCTTTCAAAAATGTTCTATTTGAATCCCTCCGAAAGGGCTGACAGGCACCACACAATGGATGACTCAATGGTTAGTCATTAGAGTTTGTTTATTTGAACAAACTAGTTGAGATGTTTTCTCCACAATACAACCTTTATAATTCCCACAGTTGACCACAGGCTTACCATAGGTCAAAAACCTGTGAAACAGAACAAAATGCAGTGCATACACATTAATCATAATATTAATATACAATATATATTAATATCAATACCAATCAATCAATTAATATTAATATTAATATCAATATACATATTAATATATCAATACCACTATCAAATATACATACACTATTCATTTTATATATTATATTATATATATAATTTATATTTATATATATACATTCCACTATACACTTTATCAAACCAGTATGTCATGTCCCCTTTAATTGTGGGTGAGAGGAGGGAGAACTAGAATGACTTCATTTCCCAGAATGCATGGCAATGTTTACTTCCTCCTCCGTGAGATACGAGCCACTAAGCTCCCCACACACAACGGACAAGATAGCAGTTCTCATCAAAGCACACACACGCTCACACCAAAGTTCCCCACGTGAATCTCACTGTGACAAACCAAGAAAGCCACCAGGACACTAGTTCAGCTTTGCACCTACGGCGAAGTGCGTTAGCCTAGCCATAAGCTAGCGGCAAACATTCAGACACAACGTTCATTCATTCAGCCAGCATCACTAACACCGTGCACTATGCAAATATTATCCGCAGGCTGCATTAGCAGCCAGCAGCCAACGTGATACATTACATTGTACATATGTGACACAGCCAAGTTAACATTGCAATCCCTTAATAAAGTCCACTTACCAATGGGCGATGTGATCCTGTCAGTGCTATAGTGAGAAGTGACAGCCCGCCACCATTTGAAAGGCAGCTGCGCGAACTGCGCATGCTCAGTCCCAATCACAAACACCTGTTAACTTATTTAGACCCCTTTACACATCTGATCCTTATATTAAATAAACCAAAAGTCTTGACACCTCCCACTTGGCCGACTGATACAATCCAAGGAGGCCACTAAAATACAGGCCACTATAAATACAAGTCACTAGAGTGTTAATGGGCATCTCAGCCTTAAATCAAACTGTTGTAAGTATCTACATTAAAGTGCTTTTAACTAAAGTGTCCTTCAAAGGTAAGTGGGACATTGTGAACACAACCCGCATCATGAACACAAACTAACTAAGGAGGTGGGCCCCACCACCTTTCCTCCTACTGAGTGTAGGTTTGCCCTTGAACCACTCAGTTGCCTCACAGGGTTACCCGCTAACTAAACAAAAGAGAGTCACAAAGTCTTTTGGGTACCCGATGGTGAGGACTTCTTCTGCTGGTCTTCAACCGGAATCAGGACCACCAGCCTCCGCACATCCCTGCGAAGGACGATGGTTGTGGGCAGGGTAAAGTCCTTTGCCCGGGGCCTGGATACATGGGGGGCAGGAAACCCTAGGCAGGTTGTGACGTCCGCGTCACGGACCACCCCCTTCTTGTCTGGATACGTGAAGACGATCCGGCCAAGCCGGAACTGTCCTCTTAAGGCATTCTGGTCTGCGATCCAGACCACATCTCCAACCTTGACACTCCTCTCTGCTCGGTGCCACTTATGGCGGATGAACAAGTTAGGCCCTGCCAGTTCGCTCCATTTCGACCAGAATTTGTCCACCCCAGCCTGGACAGCCCTCAGCCTGCGCCACGGATGAGTTTCCACATCAATCCCTTGCATGTCTCCTCCTTGTCCGGTGCGCCCGAGGATAAGGGAGTTAGGAGTTAGGTACTCGACTGTGTCCTCTTGTTCCTGTGCCTTGGCGTCGATGGGTCGTTCGTTGGTTAAGTTGGCTGCCGAGTAGAGGAGGGTCTGGAACTCCCCCCAGGTGTAGCAACCGGTGGTTCCGTCGAGGCTGTTGAGAGCTCTTTTTATGAGCTTAACAGCTGCCTCTGCTGCTCCGTTCCTGTGGGGCGAATCCGCAGGATGGAAGTCCCACTGCCACTCAGTGCCATTCTTGGCGGCTGCGTTCTTGACCGATGCCTTCTGCACACATGCTAGGTGCCTATGCAACTCTCCCAAGGCAGGCTTGGCGCCTACAAAGTTTGAGCCTCTGTCCGACCATAACCTCCTGGGATGCCCCCTTAGAGCAGTGAATCGGGAGTAGGCCTGAAGAAAGCTCTCCGAAGACTGGTCGTCAACAAGGTCAGCGTGGACGGCCCTGGAAGCCATGCAGCAATACACGACTCCCCATACCTTCTTCCTGGTTCTTTTCTTGACGGCGTCCCTCACCTCAAAGGGGCCGAAAAGGTCCAGTGTGGTATTCTCAAATGGGTTTGCCCTGCTGGTACGCTCCGGAGGGAGGTTTCCCATCACTTGCCGGCATAGCTTGGCTCTCTGCTTCTTGCAAGGGACGCACTCGTTGACCACCCTTTTGACAGTTCTCCGACCTTGTACTACCCAAGACTTTCTTCTTGTGCGCAGCAGTGTGGCTGCAATGCCTTCATGATTGGCCTCATGAGCTTCTCTAGCCAGCAAGGTCCCCAGCCATGATTTGTAAGGGATTAACGGTACAGCTGTTCCGTCTTCACTCCACGATTGGACTCTACCGCCGCAAAGCAAGAGTCCTGTGTTGTCATCTCTGGTCACAACAAGGCGGTTCAGGGTTGTGTCCTGAAAGTTTACGCCGTCTTGGGCTGCAAGGGCCAAGTCTTGGAAGGCCACCATTCTCTCTCTTGCAGAGAGCTCTAGTCCCCTTGCCTCCCACTTTGCTGAATCTGAGGCTTGGTATTTAGCGCTCAGCCAGGATTCCGCAGCTCGTCGGACCCAGGCGACAGTTCCACCTAGCTTTGTCAAGCTACTGAACCGTTTGGGCTCCACAAGGCTTACGAGAGCAACACCCCAGGACTTTCTCTTTGGCTTTTCTGCTGCTGGAGGTGGACCTTGGTCTTTCGGCTGTGGTTGCAGCGCAAAGTCTCTCGAGTCTGTACCAACATCAGTACTGCTGGGGCCTGAGAGCTTTTGTGACTGAGCCCTGGTGACTACAGCTGAGAACGCCTTTCTCTGTAGTCTATTGACGTCATCAGCGACACTGGTCACAATTTCACTGGGCATCTTGACGGGCCACTCAGCTTCAGGCCATCTCAAGAACTCTGGGCCTCGTTGCCACTCTGACACATTATCAAGCTCCTCAGGAGTTGCTCCCCTTGTGAGGATGTCCGATACGTTGAGGTTTCCATCAACCCACCTCCAGTCTTCTACTGGTCCAGCCATTTGGATCTCTCCAATGCGGTTGGCAAAGAAGGTCTGGTAGCCATAACTGTCCTTCTGGATCGCTCCCAGAATTGTTTGGCTATCCACGAAGTGGACCCAGCGTGCGACCTTGATGCGGCAGTGCTTCTCAAAGTATCTCTTTAGACGGACCGCAAAGACAGCGCCGCATAATTCTGCTTTAATTACGTCTCCTTTCTGGTCAAGAGGAGTAAGTTTGGCCTTTTATTTCAACCAACTTCACGACGACCCCATCTTGCGTCTCCCAACGGAGGTAGAGCACGGCACCGTAGGAAGCCTCGCTCCCATCAGAAAATGTTACGCCCAATGGGCAGCCTATGGCTCCTTGAGGTGTGAGGCTTCTCTCAAACCTGACTTGGCCAAGTCTCACATACTCCTCGAAGAGTGTTATGGAAGACTCCCGGAGTTTGGGCGAGAGTGGGTCATCCCAAGTGTCTTTGGTCTGATTCCCTATGCCTGCCTCTTGGTAGGAGCTTCTCACAAGCATTACTCCTTTTTGCTTCACAGGTGTGGCAAGACCAATGGGGTCGTAGAATCCAGCGACCTGGCTTAGCAGTACTCGACGGGTCAAGGGGTTTGGAGTGTTACTTCTCACTTCCTCTTGGCGCAGATCGAGTCCAGTCCTCATCTTGCCTCGTTTTCTCGAGAAATTGATGGACGTCATTATGCGAAGCTTGTCAGTCTCTGGTTCATAGCCAACTCCCAGTGCTTTGCTTTCTTCATCCCGCATCTGGTTGGGTAACACCAGAGTCTTGGGTGCAGACATAGTTGTCTTTGGGTTACTGGATCTGTCCGCAGTTCCAGACCTCCCACTTTGGGCAGACAAGACCCACGGTTTAAGGGAGAAGCCTCCAGCTTTCAAGATCTTTCCGACTCCTTCTGTGATCTTCTCCAGTTCTTTTAAGTCATCGTGGGACGTCAGGATGTCATCTAAGTAGCTGTCTTCTACCAGAACCCGGCGCTCTTCTACCATGGCTGCGAACTGGGGCAGATTTGCCGTTTCCCTCATGGCGACCTGAGCGATGCAGCCAGCAGGTTTATCTCCGATGTTGACTCTGACAACGACGAAGACTTCGATTTCGTCCTCTGGGTTGTCTCTCCAGAGGAATCGATGGAGTTGGACTTCTTCGTCTTTTAGCCACACAGAGTTGTACATTTTTCTCACGTCACCTAGGGCGGCGAACATCCCATTCCTGAATCTCAGAAGGACTCCTCTGATCAGATTGAGGACGTCTGGTCCCATGTACAAGAGGTCGTTTAAACTCACCCCTCGGAATTCTTGGCTACTGTTCCAAACAATTCTCACAGGGGTAGTTGATGAGTGAGGATTTGGCGCGACCAGATGACTGATGTACCACTTTGGTCCCTTCCAGCTGTCGTCTTCCTCTTTGGTGAGTTTAGCGGCAGCTCCCCTTGAGACCATCTCGTGGATCTGCTCTCTGTATGCAGCCTTCCACTCTGGCTCCCTTTCAAGGCGTTTCTCAGTGTTTCGGAAAGTCGCCTCCACGGCACGTCGGTTGTCTGGCAGCGTCGCAGGGTCTCCTCTCCATGGATAAGCCGCGTCCCAGTGGGGGGATTTGCTGTGCTTGTCAGATTGTACGTAGGTGAGACATCCTTTGATCTTTTCAAGGTCTCTTTCCTCTCCTAGGGTCATTTCTTTCCCTCCAGGGGGACATCTACCGCACTTGCAGCCGCCACATTGAGGATCGCAGGCCGCGCCGACGCTGTCCCACTTGAACCATTCGATGACTTCTTTGTTGGTAGACGCAGTACTTCGGAGGAGTACTTCTTGATCTTCAACCTGGGCTTTACTTGATCCTGCTGGACCCACAAGGATCTCTCGGTATGCCTTTGAAGTTGTTCTCATCGACCGTGCAAAGTGGATTTCAGACCTATGCACCGCTAGGTCCACTGCCTCAAAGAAGTCGGGATGAGCTCCACCAACAGTCTTTCCCAGGGGACCGTCCCAGAGGACGAGGTCTCCCTCCACTCTGATTGGTTGTGGGACTAGGCGACCCTCCCTGTGACTGATCAGTAGGTCGATCTTCTCAGGGCGCACCAAGTCTTTGACTGCGACGTCTGGGAAGAACTTTTGGAGTTGCTGCGGCGTGACTGCCTGGTTCACCTTTGCGATGTTTTCCAAGCCGTAACAAAGGAGTTTGTGCTCCGCCACTGTTCCTTTGGGGGTTTTTACTCTCAATCTTAAGGAATACCTTTTGGTAGCAACTGTTTTCTCCATCCCTCCAACTCCTTGGACAATCAGTTTGATGTCTTCGCCATTTAGTTTCAGACGATCAGCGGCTTCGTTCGAGATGTAGTTTGTGTCTGAAGCTAGGTCGATCAAAGTGCCGACTAGCTGACCCGAGTTTGTCGTCACCTCGAGTAGCATCATTACCACTGGATATTCTTTTGGCTCACCGCTGGTGCACACTGTTGTTGATGTTCTGTTTGAGAACGCTTCCTTGAACTCTGCTTTTAATTCAGGGGAGAGTTTGGCAAGGAGCTCCTCTTGTTTATTGGTCAGTCCAAGTCCCCGCCTCTCTACTTTTGAATAGCTCTGCTCCTTCTGCTCTCCACTCTTTTCCATCTTCTTGGTCGGTGGCATCGGACAGAGCAAGTAGTTATGGTCTGAGGACCTCCCTTTCCGACAGTCATACTTTGCACAGAGGAATTTCTGGGTGCAACTGCCGTCTTCACCATGGAGGCACAGGCACTTGAAGCATGCTCCAGATTTCTTTAACTGAGCCTTCTTGCTGGACAGGCTTAGTCTCTTGAAGACCTTGCAGGAAAACAGTCTACCTGCATGCTCTTCGTCCCCACACGCTATGCATGAGCTTGATTGAGAGCCCTTTTGGGTGTTTCCCGCTGTGGCTTTGGTGAATGCCCTCCTTTCTCTACCTCGGTCGTTGGGTCTCTCAGGATAGTCCGCTGGACTGGGCTGCAGCTGATCCAACTCCTCAAGGATGTCCTCTTGTCTCTTCAAGTACTGCAGTAGGCAATCAAAGTGAGTCTGTGGTGAAAAGACGCTTACAGGGTCAAGTCTATACGTAAGCCACTTTTCTTTCAGGGTGTCAGGCAGCTTACTCTCGATGGAATGAGCCACCACCCGATTCTTCACGGCATCTTCCTCCCCCAGGACTTGGAGATCACGAAGAGCTCTTTCCACAGCCTGAATTAGTTCGATGGTCTTTCTTGGTTGGTTTCCCTTGACGGGGGAAAGTCCATGAACCTCTTTTAAGATGAGCAGCACTATCTTCGGCTTGTTTCCGTACTTGTTGTCCAGGAGCCTGAATATGTCATGGGCGGATCCGTAGCTGGACAGCACGAGGTCCCTCTTGACTTTCTCATCTAGGCTCCCTAGGAGATGGAATTTCCTGATGTTTTCCAACCCATGTGGGTTTCCCAGCTGCTGCAGGTCCTCCCATTCAGCTTTCCAACGGTAGTAAGCTCTCATGTTACCAGAAAACATGGGCAGGCGTGCTCGCTCTAGAGTGATCTGGGGCCTGAAGTTATAAGCACCAGGGTATGTGCCGGAACCACCTGGTGGTGCGTGGAAGGTGCCATGTGATGTGCTTGTGGCATTTTGAAGTGCAGCATCGTTGAGATCAGGGGTCATGCTGGGCAAGATAGGCTGGACGATGGGTCCAGGGGTCCGAGAGTCTATGGGGAAGACCAGGTAAGGGTCTGCGTGAGCACCGGTCATTGCAGTTTGCTTATCGCCATGCTCTTTGTGTTCAGGCTTTGCGTGTTCTTGCTGGTCATCCTCGCCGCCAGGCTGGTCGCAGCCTCGCCACGACCATTTATCCCACAGTGGATCATGTCGTTGCTTTAGCTCCTTGCTACGGTCCCTTGACTCCTTTAAATTTGTTATTGGAATCAGGTCTGTCCACTCATGCACAGCTCTGTAGAGCTCGCCAATCTTCCGTTCCAGGTCTGTATTCCCCAGTTCGCGCTCCCTCCTAGTCATCTTCTTATGGTCGGTTGCCTCGGCCTGGTCCAATGCTGCTTCAGCCTCTTCAGCGAGGGTGACAATTGTCTCTTCAGCAAACCTGGCCCAAAAGTTCTTTTCAACGATGACCTTGATTCCATCAAACGTACGGACGCACTCCGCCGTTTTCTCGTCGACTTGCACCACCTTTTTTGTGGACTCTTCAATGCCCTCTTCTTTCATGGCCGTGCTGTATTCAAACCCTGCTTCTTCGACTCTGGTATGCTCCATCTTGAAGTTCAACCATGCACCTCTCAGTTCACTTTCTCCTAGTACATGAGCCCTGGAGGTGAGATGGTTGGCTTTTTTGGAAAAAGCAGTCTGGGCTGCTGAACGCCTCTGCTTCAGCTTCTCCAGCTCCTCCTCTGTCGCTGCCATCTTGCTAACTTTTCCTTCTTCGACCGTTGACTTATGAGCTTTTCTCCCAACTGGGCTTAATAGTCTTGTTTTCCGACTGTTCCCTTTTATTGGCTTTAGCTCTTTGTCTTCGGCTAGCAGGTTTAGCAGATGTACAGGGGGCAGTATGGATGGGCTGTTAGCTAACAGTCAGATGGGTTAAGCAGTCTCTTTAATTAATTATTTTTTGTCCTTGCTTCAAGATCATCCGGCCTACTTGGTTGAAAGCCGGGCCTTGGTTTTTGACTGTTCGGATCTTTCAAAAATGTTCTATTTGAATCCCTCCGAAAGGGCTGACAGGCACCACACAATGGATGACTCAATGGTTAGTCATTAGAGTTTGTTTATTTGAACAAACTAGTTGAGATGTTTTCTCCACAATACAACCTTTATAATTCCCACAGTTGACCACAGGCTTACCATAGGTCAAAAACCTGTGAAACAGAACAAAATGCAGTGCATACACATTAATCATAATATTAATATACAATATATATTAATATCAATACCAATCAATCAATTAATATTAATATTAATATCAATATACATATTAATATATCAATACCACTATCAAATATACATACACTATTCATTTTATATATTATATTATATATATAATTTATATTTATATATATACATTCCACTATACACTTTATCAAACCAGTATGTCATGTCCCCTTTAATTGTGGGTGAGAGGAGGGAGAACTAGAATGACTTCATTTCCCAGAATGCATGGCAATGTTTACTTCCTCCTCCGTGAGATACAAGCCACTAAGCTCCCCACACACAACGGACAAGATAGCAGTTCTCATCAAAGCACACACACGCTCACACCAAAGTTCCCCACATGAATCTCACCGTGACAAACCAGGAAAGCCACCAGGACACTAGTTCAGCTTTGCACCTACGGCGAGGTGCGTTAGCCTAGCCATAAGCTAGCGGCAAACATTCAGACACAACGTTCATTCATTCAGCCAGCATCACTAACACCGTGCACTATGCAAATATTATCCGCAGGCTGCATTAGCAGCCAGCAGCCAACGTGATACATTACATTGTACATATGTGACACAGCCAAGTTAACATTGCAATCCCTTAATAAAGTCCACTTACCAATGGGCGATGTGATCCTGTCAGTGCTATAGTGAGAAGTGACAGCCCGCCACCATTTGAAAGGCAGCTGCGCGAACTGCGCATGCTCAGTCCCAATCACAAACACCTGTTAACTTATTTAGACCCCTTTACACATCTGATCCTTATATTAAATAAACCAAAAGTCTTGACAGTGAGTGCATTTGATGGTTGTTGCATAGTGTTATTGTTCGTTGAGCAACCTGATGGCCTGGGGATAGAAGCTTCTTCTGAGTCTTTCTGTGCTTGCCATGAGACTCCGGTATCGCTTGATGACCGCAGCAGTTCAAAAAGGCAGTTGTTTGGGTAGCTGGAGTCCTTGATAATTCTCTTAGCCTTACCCCTGCACCGCTTGTTGTAAATGTTCTGGAGAGTGGGAAGCCCCCCTCCAATTGTGCGTTCGGGTGGACGTGCCACTCTCTGTAGTCTGCTACGGTCTTGTGCAGTGCTATTCCCAAACCAGGAGGTGATATTGCCAGTCAGGATGCTCTCTATTGTACATGAGTAGAAGTTCTTAAGGATCTTCTGACTGACTTGGAACTTCCTTAGGCGCCTGAGGAAGTAGAGGCGTTGTCGTGCCTTCTTCACAACACTGTCAATGTGTGTGGTCCATGTCAAGTCCTCGGATATGTGGGCTCTGAGGTACTTAAAACTGTTCAACCGGTGCCCCATCGATGCTGAGGGGGCTGTAGTCCCTGACCCCCGACCTCCTAAAGTCCACAATCATCTCCTTTGTTTTGCTGACGTTCAGGGAGAGGCTGTTCTCCTGGCACCATCCCGCCAGGACCTTGACCTCTTCCAGGTAGGCCCTCTCGTCGTTTGCAGAGATCAGGCCCACCACTACTGTGTCATCAGCAAATTTGATGATTGTGTTGTTGTTCCGCTGAGCCACACAGTCATGTGTGTACAGGGAGTAGAGGAGGGGACTCAGAACACAGCCCTGGGGGGCCCCTATGTTGAGGGTGATGGATGAGGAGGTGCAGTTGCCTGCTCTAACCACCTGGGGTCTGTCCATCAGGAAGTCCAAGACCCACTGGCAGAGGTCATAGTTCAAGCCCAGGTCCCTGAGCTTGGCTATGAGTTTGGAGGGGACTATGGTATTGAATGCTGAGCTGTAGTCGATGAATAGCATTCTCACATAGTTCCCCTGCCTCTTGTCCAGGTGTGATGCTGCTGTGTGCAGCACATGGGCTATGGCATCCTCCGTGGACCTGTTGGGGCGGTATGCAAATTGCAGGGGGTCCAGGTTGATGGGGAGGGAGGAGCAAATGTAGCCCTTTACTAGCTTCTCAAAGCACTTCATGGCTATGTAGGTGAGAGCTACAGGGCGGTAGTCGTTGAGGCAAGCAGGCTTGGATTTTTTAGGTACAGGGATGATAGTGGACTTCTTCAGGCAGGTGGGGATGACAGCCTGTTCTAAGGACAGGTTAAATATGTCAGTGAATACCGGGGCCAGTTGGTCGGCACAGACTTTTAGGATGCGGCCGGGGATGCCGTCCGGTCCTGCTGCCTTCCTGATATTCACTTTTTTAAAGGTCCTCCTCACCTCATGCTCTGTTACCCTGAACACTGAGTCTCCATCAGCAGACCCCCACCCCCCTCCATTGCCGTGGCTTGTAGGCTGGTGTTGTTATTCCCAGCCTCAAACCTCGCATAGAAAGTATTGAGATCATTTGCTAAGGAGATGTCACTGTTCAGTTTGAGGGAGGTGCCTTTGTAATCTGTCATCGTTTTGAGGCCCTGCCACATAGCTCTGGAGTCAGCCTGTTCAAACTGAAGTAAATTTGATTCCTGTAGCGCCATTTTGCTTCTATTACTGTCCTCCTTACGTTGTATCTCGCCACCTTGTGGTCATTCATGTTGCCTGCCACAAGCCCGGCGTTGTATGCTGTGGTGCGGGCTTTCAGAGCTTCACGGACGGATTTGTCTACCCAGGGTTTTTGATTTGGGTAAACTCTAATTGTGGTCCAGCACTGTCTCCGTGTAGTCATTAATGTTATCTGTGTTATCGCGGAACACACCCCAGTCTGTAATATATCAATTCCACTCACGGCAGCAACATTACTTCTAAATGACATCCCACTCCACTGACACATGCCTTCTCTATTTGAACGACCACATCAAACAAGAGGTGGACGTGGGCAAATACTGCAGCATGGTCATGCTGGACCTCCAAAAGGCTTTCGACACTGTCAAAATATATATATCCCCCCCCTCCCAGTGAGCTGTGGTGTTCCACAAGGAAGCATACTAGGACCGTTACTGTTCCTAATTTATGGAAATTACATGTCATCAGCTTGTGACTGCAACTTGTTCCTGTTCGCGGACGACTCAGCCCTGCTGGTCTCTGACAAGAACAAGTTACAGGTTGAACAAACCCTCAGCTCTGAACTCGGCAGAATCTGCACCTGGCTCGCTGATAACAAACTATCATTACACCTAGGTAAAACAGAGTCCATTCTCTTCTGATCAAATAACAAACTCAGCAAGACCAACGGCTTCTCTGTTACAGTGGGTGACAATATTGTCACAAGGAAAGATGAAATTACATACCTGGGCCCTCATTTATCAACAATGCTTAGAAAGTGTTCTATTTTCGTTCTTAAGCAACACTGAGGGACTGAGCTATAGTCAATGAACAACAGTCTCACATAGCCCCCCTTCTGGCAGTCTAGGTGAGAGAGGGTGCTGTGCAGTACTTGGGAGACCGCATCATCAGTTGACCTGTTTGGCCTGTATGCAAATAGCATAGGGTCCATATCACTGGGGAGGGAGGCACAAATGTAATCCTTAACCAGCCTCTCAAAACATTTCATGACCACAGAGGTTAGTGCCACCGGTCTGTAGTCATTAAGACCTGTTGGGGAGGATTTCTTTGGTACCGGTATTATAGTGTACACCTTGAAACAGGCAGGGACCACGGATTCAGCCAGGGATAGATTAAATATTGTGGTGAACACTGGGGCTAGCTGGTTAGCACAGGACTTAAGTAGTCCTGTTATCCCATCTGGGCCAGCTGCCTTTCTGGTGTTCACCCGCATAAATGCTCTTCTCACACTGTGTTCCGTCAATGAGAGGGTGCCCCCCCCCCGCGGATGCCCCCCCCCCTCCACGACGGCCGGTGCATCAGTGACGTCGTTAGCTGGTGAGCTAGCGTCGCTACTGTTTGCCCCAAACCGTGCGTAAAAGGAGTTGAGCGGGTCCATATCTATTGTCGTGGAATTAACACAACATTATGCATACTTTTGACAATAAATAAAATAAGAATTTGTTCATACTTACTTGCTTGGGTAAATAAAGGTTAAATAAATGTAAAAAAAAATAAAAAAAAATTTGAATACAGATAATTTCCGATATTACATTTTAATGCCAATATCGGCCGATAATATCGGTAGGCCGATAATATCGGTAGGCCGATAATATCGGACATCCCTAATTAGAGTATTAGATGGATAAATGTCATGGATGAGTAGGAAATAGGGCCAGGGGTCAAAAATTATATATATATTTTTTCACTTTTTCTCCTCTTTTTCTATTTTTCTCCCATCCCAATTTCGCTGTGGCAATTCTCCCCTCCCCTGTCTTGAACGCTGTCCCAGCGCCATGGGCTACTGGTGGGCAAGTCAACTATCCAAATCCTTAGTCGGGGACAGCCCTAGTGGGCACTGATGTCAACAACAACACTACTGAAGCTAGCACGGCACTCTGTGAGAATTCGTTTCCTACCCTCAAGAATGTCTTTACAGAACATCGCCTTAGTATGCTTCATCGACGCAACTAAGGCCAATTTAATTCAGTTGGTATTTGAGAAGGACTTAACAAAAAAGTTCAGGAATGAGTGGAGGGGCAGTGTTTTAAGAAGATTTCACTCTGTCCCCAAACGCCGCTTGCCGCTCTACTAATGATGGTGAGTAGCCTGTGGAGGAAGCCTTGCATCACGTGTCCCCTCCGATACACGAGGAGGCAGCCTGTCACATCTTTTCACCTGCCAGCGCGGACTCTCATTGGCAAGGTGTAACGTGTGGGAGGCTCACACTACCCCCGCCATCTCCTGTCTCTGCTGTGCAGGCGTCCCCCAACCGACCTGTAGGAGTCGCTGTCCACAACGTCCAGATTACCACCCATCGACTTCCACCCGCTAACTCTGCCAATTTAGTTAGTATGACGGCCGGCCCAAGCCAGAGGCAACGCAGACAGCCGGAGTCGAACCCGGTGTCTCTTGCGTTGGTGACGAGCGCAATGTCCGCTGCGCCACCCAGCCGCTTGGGGTCCAAAATTCTTAATAACTTATCCGTTACATGTACTCATGTATCAAAAGGACAAGAACTTGTTCAAAACCGTATATAAAGTATAAGTGTCTTGAAATGGAAATACTTTTCGTATAAAGCTTCAGCCGTATGGAAATTCTGGAGGACCGCAGATACTCGCAAGTATTCTCTACCACTTAATGTCCAAAAATCCGAACCATCCCTTTTAAGCAAAAAAATTGCTGCGGGGAAAGAAACAATAGGTATTTCACAGATTCTGGGGATCCAGTAGACATTTTCCTTTCTCGTGGAAAAAAGACCAAAAGGAGCACATTAAATCACCCGATGATATAGGGCCCAACCTTTCTGTGCGTTTGAAGGGGGTGGCATTTCAGCTTGACACCGCTCTAAGGAGACTCTGTTGGGTGAAAAGCGACCCCCCCCCCCCCCAGCATTTGGCAAAGGTGGCTTTAATTGATACCGCTCCACCTCGAGAAGGTAATTTGTCGGAAATGTATTTGTCACAGTGCGTTTAGTCGCTGTCAAGATAAGGGAGTAGAAAAAAAGAAAAAGGAAAAAAGGGTCACTAACTGTCGGGCTATGGTGGCGCTCGGAGCTCACTTTCATGCCGATTCTACCTCTGTCTGACTGGGTAAAAGGGAAGAGGACTAAATCACGGCGGTATGTATTTTTTGTGGATAATTAAGGTACAAAAAGATGAGCACAAGCTACATCCTTGCATTGTATTCGCGTAGCCACCGGTGACTTAAAACAGATTCACGTCGAGTCACAGACGTCTAATAGAATGACTTGTGTTGTGAAAAGGCACTTGATATGGAGGAGCTGTTCTGAGATCTAACAAGACTGGGCTTGGTGGCCTCTTTGTCGTCCTTTGACTCATCTGTCCCTTTGGCCGCAAGCTAAACGACACACACACACACACACACACACACACACACACACACACACACACACACACACACACACACACACACACACACACACACAGGGCCGCCTCAGGGGGTGTGCGAGCAGTGCGGTCGCACAGGGCCTCGCGGGAAGGGGGGCCTCGCACAAAAAAAAATAAAAAAAAATAAAAAAAATATATTTTTTATTTATTATTTTTTTTATTATTATTTTTTATTTTTTTTTATTATTATTTTTGCGAGGCCCCCCTTCCTGCGAGGCCCTTTTTCATCACAGACATAAAACTAGTTTTGCTTATATGCTTATATATTTCACATTAGACACGTTTGTAGAATGTGTCTTGTTCCTGGCTCTGCGGCTCTGCAGCAGACATACTCACTATTGGAGCTCTGGGGCTCTGCAGCAGACATACTATTGGTTTCAACGAAGGGAGGGGTTACATCATGTGTACGCCGGCGTGCGTCAGCTGCGTTTGACTATTTCGCGCGTGCAGCTTTGAAGGTTATGCTTAGTTATGCCAGCCAAGACAAAGAGGACAGTCATTCGGCAGATGGACTGAAGATGAAAGTTGTTGCATGTTAGACAGTTCAGTCAGGCTAGCCATGTCGGCTTAGCTAAAGGCAGGGACAGCTAGTTAGCTTTAGCTACGTTATAATATCGAGTGCTAACGTGTGGTTCAGTCGGGATAGCCATGATGATGTTGGCTAGTAGCTAGCTTAGCTAAAGGCTAACTAGCATTAGCTAACCTAGAGAGAGCATGTGCAGCATTGTTATGCCAAGATGAAGAGGACAGTCATTCGGCAGATGAACTTCGTCAACTCCACGCGGTTGTCTCCATCCTCTTGGACGTTTGGTGAGTTTTTAATGCATTCTATTCTATTCCCGCCGTGGATATCTCTCTCTCTCTCTCTCGGGAGCCAAACGGGCCGGCTAGCTGTTGTAGCTAATGCTATATTGAGCCAAAACGGGCCGGCTAGCTGTTGTAGTAGCTAACGGTGTGTGGCCTGGTGTCAGTACCTGGCTACTCTATTTGCAGTTAGCCTATTTAGCTGATGTCGGCCATTGGCTCCTTGCTACTTTGTTTTCTCTGGTATAGACCCTCTTCTCTTTGGATTTAAGTGTTGATCTTTGTCCTTTTGGATCTATGTATATTCATGTTGCCTTTGTGAAGTTATCTTTTCCTTCTGTTTTGTTCTTCCATTAAAAGTTGAATATCCTTTAGGGGCTCATCTTTGCTTATCTCTCTCATACATGCTCTCTCTCTAACACACACACACACAGACATGCTCTCTCTCTCTAACACACAAACACACATGCTCTCTCTCTCTCTCTCTCTTTCTAACACACAGACATGCTCTATATCTCTCTCTAACACACAAAATGACATGCTCTCTCTCTCTATATTTCTCTCTCTTTCTAACACACATATACATGCTCTCTCTCTAACACACACACACAAACAGACATGCTCTCTCTCTATCTCTCTCTTTCTAACACACACAGACATGCTCTATCTATCTCTCTCTCTTCAATTCAAATGGGCTTTATTTCACATTCTTGTATTTCTCCCAGTAGGTATGGGAGTTTTGAGTTATTGTCGATGTTTTCAAAGTCTCTTTGGGTGTTTGCAATTTGTGGGAAGTATGTCTTGGTATAGTGGGCAGGTTGTTAAGAAGTGGAGCTCGCATGGGTTCCGGTTCCGGGTCGGAAGGATGTGAGTGTCTCTGAGCCACGCTGCCGCTCCCGAACTTTTATTTTACTTTAAAAAGCCTCTTTTTTTATTTTTAAGGTGATTGAACCACTAATATACAACATCCGTATCTAAGACTGTACTATTCGACCCAAAAAGGAAAAAGAATAACGAGCGTGATGACTGCACGAGTCTTGAGAAGCGAGACCGCCCCTGTGGATGGGGCTACCATGGCTAAGCTAATGGATGAGCTCAAACAGGCCTTCACCACGGAGTTCAGAACGTTTGCTGCCTCGCTCGAGACTAGACTCGACGGCTTCCAGCAGGAGGTCGCAGACCATACCCAACGCCTGACCTCCGTGGAGGACGGCATGGATAGGTGGTCGGATAGGATGGTGGAGCTAGAAGTCAGATGCACAGCTCAGGATATAGTCATCGACAAGCTAAGAAACAAGCTAATTGATGTTGAATCACGTAGTCGGCGTTCTAACATTCGCATCCTGGGCCTGGACGAATCCCTGCACAGCAACCGTCCCAGTGTCTTTTTCGTGGAGGTCCTGGTGGAAATCATGGGGAAAGATGTCCTTGCTACACCACCGGAGCTTGACCGTTGCCACAGGACGCTAACACCCAGACCAGCACCAGGCTCCAGGCCTAGGGCCGTAATTGCCCGCTTACATCACTACAAGATCAAAGAGACTATTATCCTGGAAGCTCGCAAGAGGAGGGGGAATCTGACATACAGAGGGAAACCAGTCGCTATCTTCGAAGATTATCCCCCCGAGGTGGTCGAGCAACGTTCACAATACCGTGATGTCATGGGGCCCCTGTACAAGCGCGGATTTAAACCATCGCTCCAGTTCCCTGCGAAGCTAATCATCCGAACCAAGGAGGGCAGGCTGCATCTACCGTCGCCCAAGGACGCCGTGGACTTCCTGAGGGCCCGACCCAGAGGGACCTCGACACCGGCTTCGCCAGGGCGAGACGCAGACCCGACACCGGCTTCACCAGGGCGAGACGCGGGCATGACCCTGGCTCCACCAGGGCGAGACGCGGACCCGACACCGGCTTCACCAGGGCGAGGCGTGGGCCTGATGCTGGCTCCACCGGGGCGAGGCGCGGACCCGACACCAGCTTCACCGGGGCGAGACGCGGACCCGACACCAGCTTCACCGGGGCGAGACGCGGACCCGACGCTGGCTCCACCGGAGCTGAACGCGGACCCGACACCGGCCTCATCAGATCCTGACGGGGTAGTAGCGATGGAGCGTTAGCATACTGCTACGGCTATCACACAGAAAGGGGTCGCATTTGGTATCTTATTATATATGTGAGTATGGATGAATACTTGACATTAGGCCTCGCCTGGAAAGTTATATTTTTATTTTTCTCATTTGACATAAGGGGAGGGGGGGGACAAGTACAGTATGTTATGACTGTTGTACTGATGCACGACCATAGCCGCGGGCTAGGTTGCTAACTGTTAACGTTTCGGAAGGAGCGGGACCTATTCTATTCCGTTTCGGATATTTCTGCCACGCTTATGACTTTTGCGCAATATACCAGCTCCCGGCCATGTTTTTGATCATGGCCACCGGGATGCATTTACTGTTGATTACACGTCGAGAGAGATGGGGTCTGTTTGACTCTCGACCAGTTCATGCAACCCGCATGGCTCCCATTAATGTTTGCTGCTGACAATGTGCTCGCGGGAGCGGCGGGCGGCCCCCGGCACAGCGCCCTCCTCTGGTGGGGAGGCATAACTGTGTAGGGTCGAGCCAGCGTCAGGGGAGATAACAGTCTCGCGGACAGGGTATCGCCCCCTCCCGGCCTGGTGGAGGTACTGCGCGCCTGTTTTGTCGCAGCATGCCTGGCAGATACACCCCCCCCCCCCCCTTTTTACCGACAGTTCTGGGTTCCAGCCGTTGACCTTACTATTGGCTTATGGTTCAATTTGATATATATATATTTTTTTTTTCTTCTTGTTTGCTTTACACTCTGAGGCACTTTTGTATACAGGGAAATGTGGCAGTTGGCCATGGAGATGGTTCTACGAGTGGTAGGTTTGAAGTCTCTGGAAATGTTGGTGAGTCCCTGTGATGTTGGGGAAAGACCCACCGGTCCCACACATTTATATGTTTTCTATGTCATTATTATATGTTTTATGTATGGCTCGAAATACGTGTGCACAGTGTTTAGGTTAAGTGAATTCTACATGCCCACAGGCTTGCCCAGGTCTGCCCCACCTACACGCCCTTCAATGTTCTATGGCTACGGCTAACTCTGAGAGCTTCAAGCTCTGCTCCTGGAATGTTCGAGGCCTGCAGAGGTTGGCTAAGAGGAAGGCGATTCTGACCTTTTTAAGGAGGGAGAATGTGTCGATTGCTCTTTTACAAGAAACTCATATGGGGCCCAACGACACTGCTAAACTCCAAAAGAGCTGGGTAGGACAGGTCTTTGCTACAAACTATTCTACGTTTAGTAGGGGCGTGGCCATATTGATCAATAAAAATCTCCCCTTTAGACTTATAACTTCCTCTGTGGATAGCCAAGGTCGCTATGTGATTATCAAAGGGGTTCTTAAGGGTAAAGAAATGACATTTATGAATGTATACTGTCCCCCAGGCTATTCCCCTGACTTTCTATCCAAGATATTTGCTGAGTTTAATGGCCTGGCCTCTGAGAACGCCTTTGTGGGCGGAGACTTTAATTGTCACCTCATACCGTCTCTTGACAAACTCCCACCCAGTCTGGCTCCCCCCTCTAGGCAAGCAAAGACGCTCACCTCCCTATGCGAAGACACTGGATACTCAGATGTCTGGAGAACCCTTTGCCCATCAGAACTGAAGTTCACCTTTTTTAGCGGCCCACACAAGAGCAACAGTAGAATAGACTATTTCTTCATCCCTTCCTCTAAGCTCTTTCTAGTATCGTCCTGCACAATCGGAAGCATCGTTCTATCGGATCACGCCCCTATATACCTGGTCTACTCCCTGTCAGAAGAGAGAGCGCTGTCGAGGCGTTGGCGCCTCAACCCATACCTCCTCAAAGATGATATATTTGTCTCCTATTTCGAATCGGAATTTAAAATGTTCTACTCAATTAACTTTCGCTCTACGGATAACCCGTCTCTACTCTGGGAAACATCTAAGGTATTTTCTCGTGGACTGATTATATCTTATGTATCATCCAAGAAGCGCAAGAAAAATGAACAATGTAAACTTCTTGAATCCAAACTAGCCGACCTTGAAAATCAGCATGTGTCAAACCCAGCCCCGGCTGTGCTTATGGAGCTTACGGCCACCAGAGCGGCGCTAAACACTCTTCTGATCCAGGACGCCGAATATTCTCTTAAATTTGCCAAACAGAGAATGTACGAACACGGTGACAAGCCGGGTAGGTTCCTGGCTAACTTGGCAAAAAAAATAGCTGACACCCAAGTAATAGCCTCAATCTCCGACTCCAACGGGGTCAGGTCCTTTGACACCAAAACTATTAACAAAGAGTTTGCCTCTTTCTATGCCCAACTCTATAGGACCGAGCGACCCGATGGTGCTCTCTCTGACATGCAGGCCTTCTTCGCTGAATTACAATTCCCTAAGGTATCGAAAGATCAGAACTTGCTCCTTAACGCCCCAATTACGAAGGAAGAAGCTCTGGGCGCCCTTAAGGCTATGCCATCTGGTAAGGCTCCGGGCCCGGACGGTTTCGGATGCGAGTTTTATAAAGAGTTCGGTCATATTCTATTAGATCTCCTGCTGGCAATGCTTAATCACTCCGCTGAAGTGGGAATACTGCCCCAGTCTCTACGGGAGGCTAATATCTGCCTTCTCCTTAAGAAGGGTAAATGCCCTGAGGAGTGCGCCTCCTATAGGCCTATAGCCCTACTCAATTCGGACCAAAAGTTGCTTTCCAAGATCCTGTCCATGCGCCTGGAAAAAGTACTCCCTTTTATTATTAATGAAGATCAGACCGGTTTTATTAAGGGTAGGAACTCTACCGACAACATGAGACGGCTCCTCAATATCATCCAAATGACTCGTGAGACAGACCACCCCGCGGTGGTTCTGTCTCTCGACGCGGAGAAGGCGTTTGACGGTGTAGAATGGCCGTATCTATTTTTAACCCTCGCTGAATTTGGCTTAGGTGACACCTTTATTGACTGGGTCAAGGTTCTTTACAACACGCGAATGTCGGCGGTCCTGACTAATGGACTTAGGTCTAGCAACTTTCCTCTGCAGCGGGGGAACCCCCAGGGGGATCCTCTTAGCCCTTTACTAGGCGGCACGGTGGTGTAGTGGTTAACACTGTTGCCTCACAGCAAGAAGGTCCAGGGTTTGATTCCCGCTTGGGGACCAGGTTTCCATGATCCCAGGTACCCAGGTGGGGCATCTCCCAGGCCTTTCTGTGTGGAGTTTGCATGTTCTCCCCGTGCTCGCAAGGGTTTCCCCCCCGATAAGATAAACCCAATGGAAAAACATGCACAACAACAGATCGCTAACGCTGTGGCGTCCTTGACGAAGACGGGCAGGAGCACTTGGATTGGTCCCCTGGCGCGGCCCTCGCCGACGCCTGTCTGCTCCCAGCTGCCCTTGGGGGGAAGGACGACGGGATGGGTTAATCGCAGAGATGAATCGCATCTGCGATCCTACAAAGAACAATGCATGCGTGTGTGTTCCGGTGTGTGTGTGTGTAACCGTGTGTGCTAACCGCTAAAAAACATTGAGGATAGTTGCATGCCAATTAAAGACCTCTGAACAGGTCCTGCATTATTATATTAGCCCTTTACTATTCGACATGGCCATAGAACCACTCGCACAGGCCGTAAGGCAGTCAGCCGAGATCTCAGGTATTAGAGTGGGCGGGAGGGAGCACAAAATCACTCTTTACGCGGACGACGTGCTGATCTTTGTGTCTAAGCCTGACTCTTCAATTCCATGTCTAACCCGCATGATTTCCACATTTGGAACCTTCTCGGGGTACAAAATAAACTTTTCCAAGTCCGAAGCAATGCCACTTGGGACACTCAAATCTATCCCGATACTGCCCGAGCCCTTCCCATTTCGCTGGTCACCCTCCGGCTTCGTTTACCTAGGAGTATTTGTGACACCCACCTATGATACGTTGGCTAAGGCCAATTTTCCCCCTCTTTTAGACACCATAAGGGCAGACTTAGTTAGATGGGCCCCCTTACCGATCTCCTGGCTGGGTAGGATTGCCCTCGTCAAGATGAACGTACTCCCCAGACTGTTGTACCCTCTTCAAATGATCCCAGTGCTGCTGACAAACAAGGTTATCAAGGTGCTGGAAGGCTGGCTAAGCTCATTCATTTGGAATGGGAAGAAACCGCGTCTGAAAATGGCCAAATTACAGATGGACAGTGAAGATGGGGGTCTAGACCTACCTAATATTAGACACTACCAACTGGCGGCACACCTTAGGGTGATGGTCGGCTGGTTCAGAGCAGACCCACTGTCAATATGGCTGGACGTTGAATCCTCGCAATCTAAGTCCCCCTTGTGGAACCTACTATTTATCAAAGACTTTAGGTCTGTGAGGAAGGTGTGCTCCAACCCCATCACATTATGTTCCGTCAAGGCCTGGAAGACTGTCCGTAAGGTGGAGGGCCGAGCCAAGCTGACCTCTCCTCTTACCCCGATTGTAGACAATCCCGACTTTAAGCCAAACCAAGTCGGCGGCGGCTTCAAGACCTGGTATAGGCAGGGCATAACCGATCTTGGCCACCTGTTTGATGGCCGGACCCTAATGTCCTTTACACAGCTGCAGCAGCGATATGGCCTATTGAAAGCGGAATTTTTTAGGTACCTACAAATTAGGCAGTTTATCACCAAGGACACCTCACTTTTAACTGACATCTCCACCTCGCAGGTGGAGAAAGCCCTCTCCTTACAGATCCCCAAAAAACAAATATCTATCTTCTATAGTACTCTGAACCTTAATTCATCTTTATCTTCCTATGTTACTAAACAGTCCTGGGAAGAGGATTTGGACATAGAAATCACAGATGCAGACTGGCAGGATACGTGGACCTACGCAAAAAAAATCTCGGTTTGTAACCGCACCAAGGCCATCCAAATTAGAATATTGCATCGCATTCATATTACCCCCGCCCGTAAAAGTAAAATGGATCCCAATACGTCCCCACTTTGCTTTAAATGCAAGATAGAGATTGGAAATCACGTCCACTGTTTTTGGACCTGTGTAAAACTACAGAGCTACTGGTACGACGTTATAGAAGAACTGTCTGACATATTTCACACCCCCATCGAGCTGGATCCCCTCTGCCTTTTGCTGGGCCTCCCAGATATTCATGTTACCAATTCCAAACATAAGAGACTGTTCAATTTGTTGACATTTGCTGCTAGAAAGAACATTCTGTTGTTTTGGATCAAGGACGAGGTCCCGTCAATGAGGTCATGGCACAATATCATAATGGAATGTATCCCCTGTGAGTATATTACGTGTATGCTGCATTCCAAATTGGACACTTTTTATGAGATCTGGGACCCCTATCTGTCGCATATTGGGCCTGCACTGTCCACCACTGTACTCGCCGGATTTCCCCATTACCAGTAACCTCCCACTGCTGCCTTGTTTTGTCTACGGTACTGGCATTGTAAATACTGTACATGTCCTATTGACTACAGTGGCACTGTACATGTTCTCTTGACTGCGGTAATACTGTACATGTTCTCTTGACTACAGTAGTGCTGTACAGGTACCCTTGACTACAGTAACACTGTACATGTCCACTTGACTACAGTAGTACTGTACATGCCCACTTGACCACATTGATACTGTACATGTCCTCTTGGCTACAGTAGTACGGTACATGTTCTCTTGACTACAGTAATGCTGTACATATACCTTTGACTACAGTGACACTGTACATGCCCTCTTGACTATAATAATACTGTACAAACCCACTTGACTACATTGATACTGTACGTGTCCTCTTGGCTGCAGTAGTACTGTACAGGCACTCTGGGCTACTAGGGTATACACGGTCATATGCACACGTTCACAACACACATATATGCATGTACACATAAAACATGTACATAGGTAAAGCACACGCACATATGGGTAGGTAGAACACACGTATATATAGCACACGAGATAAGGCGCACACGTGAAAGCCACACTTATTTTATTTTGTTTTATTTATTTTATTTTCTATTGTCATTTCCTTGTTTAATTTTTATTGTCTTTTTTCTTTTCTGTTTGCCTGTCTTGTAATGTTATTACTGTTGTTAGTGTCATTATTTTTATTATTATTGACGGTATTGTATTGTGATGTCTTGTTTTATGTTGAAAATTGAAAATAAAAACATTTATAAAAAAAAAAAAAAAAAAAGTGGAGCTCGGTTTCCACCTCATCTTGTGTGCAGTGGGTCTGTCTTTGCTTGGGAGCCAGGTCTGCCTTTCTCGATGGCTAGGCTGTGCTCGCTGAGTCTGTACCTAGTCAAGGATCTTCTTAGTATTGGGTCAGTCACAGTGATCAGGTATTCTGCCACTGTGTACTCTCTGTTTAGGGCCAAATAGCATTTCAATTTGCTCTGGTTTTGGGTTGTTTCTTTCCAATGTGTCTCTCTCTCTCTCTCTCTCTCTCTCTCTCTCTGGCCTTGCTCTGGTGGAGGGTCAGGGGCATTGCCGGGTCTGTGCAGCGATAACACTGTATATTGACTGTAGAACGGGAGCTCTCTCTCGCTCTCTCTCTTGCTATATGTTGACTGTATCATGCCCAGCCTCGGGCAGCGCTATTATTTAAGAATATGTTGACTGTATGAAAAAAAAAATATATATATATATATTTTTTTTTTACCTTTTAGGGGGGGGGGGGGGGGGGGCTCGCGTTTAAATCTTGCACAGGGCCTCGCATTTCTCCCAGGCGGCCCTGCACACACACACATGTATGTACCTGCACACTCTTGCACACAAAACACAGGTGTATCCAGTGGTGCAGTCGTAATATGGGAACTGGTAACACGCCACGCCACGTGCACGCGCGCGCGGGTACGTACATGCGCACAGAACTGATTTATACACACACACGCACGCACACACACACACACACACAAGCGCATATACGCAAGTACAATCTTTCTGTCATACAAGCTCTTCTTGCTCTCTATTTGTGTGAATGTGCGCATGGAAAGCTGGCGCGCAGCACAGACGCTTGAATCAATATCATAAGCAGGTAGACCCCCATCACGAATTCCGAGCCACATTAGTATTCACCTCCACTGCCTGTGTCACACAGAATGAAGGGGGAGATGCATTCAGATAGCCAACACCCAGACACTTAGTCTACCTGCGCTTTTTGTTATGTAAAACGGTGGCCGGGTACTTAGTCACAACGAATGGATACAGCGCATTTTTGTGTGCGCGTACACGCGAGTACACATCCGTGCGCGATCGCGCGTACTTCTGCCTCAGTGATCTGGTAACACGGCGTGTAACCGCGTGTGACCACGACTGCACCACTGGGTGTATCCGCACGTACACACGCATGAGCACATGAATATATAATGTCGACCATACACTACAAATGTCCTCTAGGCCTGGCTTCATTTCAGCACATTCATTAGCTTTTAATTGCCTCTAAATTGCATGGTGACCCATCACATCAATAACACTGTCTTTGTAACAGCAGAAATGGACCTGTAGGATTACCTCTCTCTCTCTCTCTCCTCTCTCTCTCTCTCTCTCTCTCTCTCTCTCTCTCTCTCTCTCTCTCTCTCTCTCTCTCTCTCTCTCTCTCTCTCTCTGCACTTGTGTATGTGTACATGCATGGGCATATCTATGCATGTGTGCCCTCCCATTTCTCTGCGTTTCCTATGTGTGTGTGTGTGTGTGTGTGTGTGTGTGTGTGTGTGTGTGTGTGTGTGTGTGTGTGTGTGTGTGTGCGCGTGTGTGTGTGCGCGTGTGTGTGTGCGCGTGTGTGTGTGTGTGTGTGTACACTCTTGTACTTCCATCCTACTGAGAACCAAATATGCCCACAAGGTTAGAACGATGAGTAAAGTTGAGTGAAAGTTAGGTAAAAGTGAGGACATTTTGGCCAGTCCTCACTTTAAGAGTTTAAATGTTATGGTTTAGGGTTAGTCTTGGAATTAGGCTTAGATTAAGGTAAATGTTAACATTAGGCATACAATGCTGAGGGTTCACGTTAGAGTAAGCGGGCTAGGGAATTAATGTAGTCAATGGCATGTAGTAAGTACAGTACTCCTCACAAATGTAGTATCAATATTTCTAGATGTGTAAAAGGTTGACGGTTGATGAAATAGTGCACACTTTTCTATCAACTGTTTCCAAGGACTCATTATAATCAGATTAAATTAATTTGATAGTGTACAGTACATTAAAAAAGCGCCCCATACAAATGTGTTTATTTTTCGATAAATGAGGTCCACTGTGTGCATGTGCACATGCTCTTTATTTTCTTAAGGAAAGCAAGGCAAAGTGTATGCAGGGTACACAAACACACCGGCCAGCATCCTCAGTGATATCCACCATGTTCCAGAGGAGTAGATATCGTCACGATGAAGGTGAATCAAAACGTGTTCCAATTTAATCCCCCGTGATTGAACAATGTTGTTCCTTACCTGAGGTCGCTGGAAACGCTGATCTTGGACATCCCTCCCTGACCTTCAGTCGATTTAGAGCTAGCGTCTACAGCTAGCCTGAAACAGCAGCCATAAGAGAGGACTTTGTAAACACATTACCGGAGTCACACAAGATTGTACCATGATTATATTTACTGTACTATATTTCTCTTACTCTCGACATAATAGCTCTTGTGTAGGATTCTTTTTTACTTCGGCCTGCCTTGTGTAACTGCAGAGGACTCGTATGCTCCAGATATCTGTGTTGTCGACAGATAAAACGTGGCGTTCTGTCTACATCCATGGGTATATTATACTGCATTTATCACCACAAAGGTGATGCTTTCCAAAAGAAAAAGGCATTATAAACAATGAATACTAGTACCATGTAGCATATATTAATATGAATATAAATACCTTAGTGTGTGCCTCGATAAGACATTTACATTCAAATTCCATGTGGACAACCTCACCTCCAAGTTGCAAGAGAAAATTGGCTTCCTGTACAGAAACAGAACCGGCTTTCCTTTGATTAGTAAGAAGAGCGTTGTTGAAGCGGTTTTCTTATCAGTCTTGGACTATGGTGATGTAATTTATAGGCATGCTGCGGCCTCAACTGTTAAATCCTTGGACTCTGTCTATCATGAGTCTGCCCTCCAATTCATTACTGGTGATAGATATAACACTCATCACTGTGACCTTTATGAGAAGGTTGGTTGGCTCTCTCTGGTGGAGAGGCGCAACAAACACTGGTATTTTTTCATTTTTAAGCCCCTTACTGGTAAGCTACCTCCTTATATCACATCATTATGGGAATAGAATGTTGGAACCTACAGTATGTGATTGGCTGGTCCTTGAGGTTCCCCTAGGACTAGGTGAATCTGAATTGTATTATTACCCCTAGCTCATGCAATGAACTCCAACAATCCATAATAAAATGTATTCTCCACTAAATTTTTTTAAGTTAAGACCTTGATCACAAATCATCGTCGATCAAGTTGTACGTGTTTTAATTGATTTGTTATCCTACCCTCGTCTTGTTGTCTTATTGTTGTGATCTTGTTGTTTATATGCTGTGTGAATTATATGCTGTATTTATGATTGCTCATTCACAAAAATGTACGATGTGTACTTACAGCATTATAATATTTTCAGAACACTTTTGAGTTACCCTACTGGGGAGCAAACCAACCCAGGACACTCAAAAGGGAGGCAAGTGCCTTTACCTCTAGATTACCAAGATATACTTTTCTGATCCTCGCCCAAACCTTTTTCACTGAGGGCCACATACAGCTAAATATACAAAAGGCTGGGCCACTATTGAAGTTAACAAAATCAATAAAATGTAGGTCAATTATGCTTGATAATTGAATATGCTTTAAGAAAACCAGCATGTGATGCATATATTAAAACCAGTTATGCAAATAAGTTATTGGGGTTGTTAACACATCTACCAATGTTTGTTAGAAAAAGTAGAAAAATCTACTTTAATTGACTGAATTTATAAGTAATCGGGCTTGTGAACACATGAATACTGTGTAATATATTTTTTACTTGCCTATAATTGGAACAGCGTTGCAATTAGTGGGAGCAGTGATGCTGCGCTTTTAGAAAGAAGGATGGATGGCAGGTCAGGAGTAAGTTTGGTGGTTGAGATGCGAAGGACTTCACAGAGATGGCTGTCGGTCATTTTAGTTCATCTGCTTTTGTTCAGAGTAAACAGAGAACATTTATATTTTCACATGTATGTTGAGCCAAACAGACTCATATTTATTTTGGTGTGGTGTTGCATCAGAAGAAACTTGGTATTTTCCAACCTCCGGTAGAAGTCGGGTAGGGAGAGAAGCTGATGTTGATTCTTCAGAGAATCATCACATTGCATTTCGATAAGTTCTAATTGCAGACTCTTTTCCAATTCTTCTGCATCAATCAGGAAGGGATTTTCATGTGTGCAGAAAAGTTGTGGTACAAGCTGGTCTTTGCCTTGCAGGCTCTTGTTCAGTGTGTTAAGATGATCAGTAAGATCAACTAGAAATGCCAGGTCTGCCAACCTCACTCAGTTCATGAAGAGGTCGGCCCTTCTCTTTCAAAAACGGGTCAATTTCTGATCTCAGGGAATAAAACCACTTCAGTACAGAGCCAGTGCACATCAGAAGACGTCTCCGTATTCAGCATCAACATCAGATAGGAACGCTTGAAATTGTCTGTGGTAGAGCTGCACAGATACTGTGGTAACCTCTACTAAGGAATAAGGCCACATGACAACTTATTGTCCTTTGATTTGTACTTCATGTAACAGGAGAAACGTAATGCAGACGTTACCGAGGCGTACACTGCTCAGCTGTATAGCAGAGTACTACAGATACAACCCAGGTACAGAAATGCATCCCCATAGTCTTGAAAATAATATCTCTTTACAGATAACTCCCCCTGGTGGGAAACATAGCTGTTGTATGTTACTAGTTCTCACTAGAATTAACTTAGGTATACATCTCAATAAATTTGAATATCATGGAAAAGTCTATTTATTTTGCCACATTGATGCAGTAATTTGTGCAAAAGGAGCCCCAACTAGTACTGAGTGAACCTACTTTTCAGTAGGCTGACATTTCTATATTAAATATATATATATATTGATTGGTGTTATGTAATATAAACATTTTCTGAGATACTGAATTTGGGGGTTTAATGAGCTGTAAGCCATACAAAATGTAAACAAATAAAGGCTTGAAATATTTCACTTTGTGTGTAATGCATCTATAATCTATGAGAGTTTCGCTTTTTGAATTTAGTTACTGAAATAAATTAACTTTTCCACAATATTCTAAATGATTGAGCTGCACCTGTATAATGCTCACGTTACAACAGATACAGTGCATTTTAACAACCTCACCTCCACTCTCTCGCACCTTGGCGCACACTATTGAGGCCATTCCTTTGCGCTCGCCTGTCATAGCTGGAGCCCCATCCATTGTAACTCCACACAGCTTGTCCCATTTAAGTTCTATCTTGTCAATTGCATCTGACACAGCTTCAAACATGTCTTTACCCGTTGTTGTGCCCTTTTTTACTAAGATCAACTCCCCGCAGAATAATGTACAGCTGTGTGGTGTCGGTGGCATCTGTGCTCTCATCACATGTAATCGAGTAATAATCCAAAGCACTAGCTTTATGTGACACTTGATGTTTTATGTTAGCTGACAAGTCTTGGATTTGACACACAGCTGTGTTTCTGGACGTGCTCACCTTGTTGAATTCTTGCATCTTTTCCTGGCACATTATTCCTGCGACTTTAGTGAGGCACTGTTTTATGAAGTCACCATCTGAGAAAGGTTTCCCGTTTCACGCTATGAGTTGAGCTACCTCGTAGCTGGCTATTGTAGCATTTTCTTGTATTTTGTTAGCATGGGAAAAATACTGTTAGCTGCCATTTGCTTAACTTTCTCTTCTCTGCTCAGCACCAGTGTAGGACGTGTACAGTATATCTGATGTTTGGTTTCATAGTGTCGTTGTACATTATACTCTTTCATCACTGCTATAGTTTCATTGCAAATCAAACAGACACATTTCCTGTTGAATTCTATGAAGAAATATACATTTTTCCACTGTGTCTGAAATTGTCTGCCCTCGCTTGCTAATTGCGTTTCTTTGGTTCTTCCATTTTTGGTCATCCATTGCAATTTCTTTCTTTGATTCATTTTGTTTTGTGTAGAAGCTGCCTTGTTGAAGATGGTAGCCCCGCCTGGTGTTAAAACTAAGTACAATTACAGCAAGTGCACGTTTCATGTGTGAGCCGCATATCCCATTATCCATATTATTGAATTTGCTGCTAAATGGACCACAGGCCGTAGGTGGCCCACGGGCCGTAGTTTGGGCACCCCTGCCTTAAACTAGCCATAACCTTAACCCTGACACTAACTATCATAACCATAACCATAACATACGGTTATCCTATAACCATAGTTATATGAGTATAGCGAGCGCTCTGCACTCCCTATCCCTTATCAATCTAATACTGAATACATTTCTTCACATGTACACACCCATCCGCCTGGCCACACCCACATCCGCTCCTCTACATAAGCAGGGACGTGGGCATACTAACAGCTCCTTCCCAAGTCTTTCACCACCGAAGGCGAAGACCACGGGGTCCTCAGTGAGTCAGTGCAGAGCGCTCGCTATACTCATATAACTATGGTTATAGGATAACCGTATGTTATATATCGTATAGCTTACGCTCTGCACTCTAGTGGAACACAGGAGCTGAGCAGAGCGGAAGCTCGACAAATGTACCATCAGAACCTGGGAAGACCCGAGCCCCCGGACCCCCCTAGAGGGGGACGGGAGGGAATCGGATCCGACTGTGCGAAAAGGGTTTAGCAACTCAACGCACAGGGTGAGCAGATCGTGGGACTTACCTTCACACAGAAGGACCCGCGACTACTCAGGCGCGCATCCCACATGCCACTAGGGAATGAACAGGAAGGAAACAAAAGACGTTACAGCCCCTAACATCACAGCGTCAAGGTCAAGAACCCAACCCCGTGGCAAGGCCATAGCAGCGGAGGAGGACCCAGCCCCAGGAACAGCCTGAGGGTCAGGACCCCCCGGAAAAGGGGCCTGGTGAGGCCAACGATGCCGTAGCATCGAAACCCCACCAGACGGTCACTAGTGACACCACCACCCCACATCGCCAGCGTATCGGACAGGGCCCAATCCAAGAGCAGGCCCTTCCCCCCTACATCACGCCGCCCTGAAGCACTCTACAGAGGCTACACCCCCACAACACTGTGGGGCCAGTCGGCGCACCGGGGAGACAACCCCCAAAGAGGTTGATCCCTCAATCCTGGCAACAGGTCAAGAGCGGTATGATGTGCACCATGTCGCAGCCTCCACAAAACCCGACACCCTAGAGAGGCCGAGGTAGAGAAGGCTGACACGATTGGCAGACGTCATGAAAAGTATGGGGGCACACTCGCAGGCAGACAGGGTTAAGCCCGGCCTAAACCCGAGAATCGACTCCGCTACCAACACACCGGGGAATCAACCACCCCCCTATGTTTAGTTTAACAGGAGGCGGTTGTTGCCTTAACCCCCCGAAGAAAAAACTCAGAAACACAACTGCGCGTATACACCGGCTATACAGGCAGTACAAGTGTTTCAGTTTTTAAGAAGGGGTTAACCCAGGCCAACAGGTAGATGAGAACGAGTCCCGACCTGGGCCCGGCTGACCGGGACGTACACAGGGATGCCAGAGGGGTACAATAGAACCACCTCGACAGCCCCCTCCCAGCCCCGCTAAGCAGGGGAAGGGAGGGGCGAAAAAGAATGGAGAAGGACCAGGCCCCTTAGCACAGCGCAAGGTACAACACAATATGGACCAAGCAACTGCGAAGGATAACTCGTAGTGACGTAACCATAACACACATCTCCATAACATCAAACCCTGCGACGCCCGGGCCAACCCGGCATTTTCCCCCCGAAAAAGCACAATGTCCTTCAGGGTACCAGAACAGCAGATCTGCGCCCCGGCGGACAACGGGTTAACTGACCTGGTCCGGCACGACCAGAACCAGTCCTGTGTCCTAATCACGCCACCATCCCCAGTCCTAAGAGGGGGGTAGGTACGCGTGTCGATCTAAAACATCACAGAGGGCGCCACCAAGACGGTCAGAACATGACAGCACGTGCCCGATGGCCCACCCCATGGGCGTGAGACCCCTCCGTCAATGTTTCGATCTACTCCGTCATCTCCCCCCAGAGATGAGCGATAGTTCATTGAGACTAACCTAGTACACTGGCGCTCGGAAGAGATAAAATCTCCATCCCAGTTGCTCTACAAAAAATGCTGTTTCTATAATGAGCAACCAAGGCGTGCCAGCCCATGCGTGGTTCCACACTGAAGCACACAGAGCCAGCGCTATGTACACGTCGAGACCCAAAACACATCAATGGTAATTCTAACAAGAAACCAGATAACGTTCCCTCCATGCCGCCTGGGACAAGCGGTAGGAAGCTGGCCAAAAGACACAGACATGGGCCCCATATGACGCGTCTGAGGGAAAGAAACCCTGCCAACACTGCTCTGTATAAAGAGAGGAGACAGGGAACCCTCAGAGAGACCTCCTACGTGAGTAATAATTGAAAAGATATATGTAAACATTGAGCCACGTGACCAAAAGCTCAACACATATGCAATAGAGAGCAGAGCAGAAAACAAAGTTTCCAACGCACCGCATAACTCTTGACAATGACAGCGGTCCACAACATGGAGCCTGAAAAAAACTCATGGAAGCCTCACAACCAATAGAAACGCGCTCAGTGACGTATTCTATGGCCGGGGAAATTCCGTGACCCACCTGCCCAAATATGGCGTGGGACCATATTCCCCCCCCCCTCTCCCCACCCTGTGACGTGCTGACCCCAACAGCGTGACAGGAAGACCGAAGAACAGGAGGTCCAACCCCCTGGCCAATCAGAAAAAGGGGGGAGGGGTTTATCAGTTCACCCCTTTATGACCCCATACCCCGGATACGATGAAAACAAACAAGCAGCGATGATACCAGTTTACCTAGCATGCTACGTGAAAAGCGTATATCCACTAGGATAAGCTCAACCATTTGCACGCCAGCCACAGACGATAAACTCGTTTGTGATACACAGGTTTTTATACAAGGCTTTAGGCTCATGTGCGAACACGTCACCCGTGTTTATATACTTCACCAAGTAAAGAGAAAACACAGACGTTTAAAGAGAGGGTCAAAAGACCTCGGCACAAGCTACATGATTACTTCTGTAGGCTAACACTCTAACCTGGTTGTGGACTCGATGCCATGTTTCCCAAACGTAACAGAATACACACAACCCCCTCAGATAAAAAAGGTAAAGTCCACTCCTACTACTGCAAGTCTTCTTCATGATGAGGGAAGACAAGTCTTTCGACCGAGTGCTAGCCACAGGCCTTGCTAAGCACACATATATATAGCGCCCCCGAAAACTATTTTCACTATTTGCTTCTTCCGGACATCACTGGTGGCATCGGGTCGGGGGAAATGGGGTTGGAGCACTCCTCGCTCCTCCTCCATCTCTCTGCAGGCTGCCGTCATCTGCTGCATGGCTGACCCGAATAGCCCAGCATCGGAGAGGGGGGCCGTGAGCAGCGGAATCCTCTTCTGCTCCGGCACCCGCGCCTGCTCCAGCCAAAGGTGGCACTGGGATAGAGTGGCCAGGGCGCGCTCCTTCCCCGCGGCTATCGCCTGCAGCTGGGATAGGTGCAGGATGGCTCCAGCCGCCTGGGCGTGAAGATATTGTTGATGGTCATCCAATACCGACCCGCCCGCCATCATCCCCAACATGTAGCGCGCTAGCTGTGCGATGTTGGAGGTCGCAGCTAGGCTCTGAGTCGTGGCAATGTACACCTGGTCACTCCAATTAGCCAACTGCCTAGCCGATTTCCCTTGGGGAGCCGGCTTTCGCAACGGCTCCCACACCATTTCGGGACAAAGTATGGATGCCATCAGGCTATCAAGCCAAGGCACCCCGTCCTTTAGCCCCTGGACCAAACCCGCCACCCGCATGACTGGCACGTAGGCGGGGGTAAGGCAACAATGCGGGAGATTACCTGTCCCTGTGTCATGTAGGCCTCCATCGACGGGAAGAATGGGCAGACAACGCCCGTCTCTCTCACAGGACGACGTTGCCAGAGATTACCTATCATGTCATCAGGAACAGGTGCTGGCAGTGGCTGCGGCAACGCCACGCCATTAGCGGCTGCGGCGGCCGCCATGAGCTCGGGGAACAAGGCAAGCAACTCCCCTTGCGTACCTCCCTCCACGTCACTCGCGTCCCTCACGTACGGGAGGCTGCCACGGGCGCCACCATCCAACGCGGCAGATAGCTGGGCATCTTGTCTCAGGGTCGGAGGTTCTAACCCAACCCTGAAGTACAAGGGACCCCAAGGAGACGCAACACTCCCTGCCACTCCCCGAGGGGGAGAGTGATACGTCTCTACTGGGGCTTCGAACAAGAGAGCTCTCGCCTCCTCCATATAATCCTCAGTCTCCATCGGAAATGGAGACAAGGCAAGAGAAATCTCGTCCGGCTCCAGCACAACATCAAAGCCTGGCCGTTCGCCCCTGCTGCTCGCCGCCTTACGACGAGAGCGAGCAGAGGTGAAGAGTCTGCGTCGCAAATCCCCTGCCACCAGAGAAGCTGTCGGCCTGTCGGCCGACTGTCCGGTGGCGGGGGAACCAGGGCCGGAACCAGGCCATCTCACGGGAGATGGAGGCTTAACTGCCCCTCGGAGAGGCAAACTCACCACCGGGCGCCGAGAGAGAGAGAGAGAGAAATAATGGTATTAGGAATACATTTGCCTCCTGCGTGAACTGTGCATAGACTGTATTTTAACATCGGTCATATGGTGGTACTTGGAGAGCTACGTTCTCAGGTGGTACTTCGTGTAAAAAGGTTGAGAACCACTGCACTAGATTAATATATAGAGGTATTTCACAGTATGATTGAATTATTATTTTAATATGTCAGCATGACAGGGTGGACCAGCACATGACGGTATTTTTTTTTTTACCATTTACAAACAATGGTCCTCATGCTCGAACAGACTTACGAGAAAGTTACTAACAAATGTCTTCGTAACTCCACTTACGAACTTCTCTGCCCGATTTTGACATGCTCGAATGGTTTCTTTTCGGGTATTCGTTCAAAGTTAAGAACAGGATTTACGGACGTGGAAATATCATATATCGTAGATAGGACAGACTGGTGTTCTTAACCTCCTAAGCCCGAGGGGTCCGGTACCGGACCCACAATGACATCACGCCATAAATCCATCTTTACAGAACGTATGAATTAATAATAATAATAATAATAATAATCTTTATTTATATAGCACCTTTCATACATAGAATTAGGGCTTGACATTAATATTTTGGCTCACCAGCCACTGTGGCTAGTGGTTTTCACCAGCATTTTCACCAGCCAAAAATCACACACATCTCTATCCAAATATCCAGTTCGTTTTTGTAGTCTACTTGAGACAGACTGTCATTACGCACAATGCAAGTAAGCGCGCACTGCGTTGAGAGAGAGAGAGAGAGACTGAGAGAGAGACTGTCATTACACGCGACGCAAGTAAGCGAGAGAGAGAGCGAGAGAGAGACTCTTCACTACGACGACTCTAAAACGGTGACGCTGCACGGTCTACCCACCAAAGTGGCTGGTAGAGTGACAGAGTTACACGCCACTGCCAAATTCTACCCACATTTGGCGGGTGGCGGGTGTTAATGTGAAAGCCCTGCATAGAATGCAGCTCAAAGTGCTTAACAGAGCAAAAAAATTAAAACACAACATTTGACAATAAAACAAAAATAAAAAAAAGTAAAGAAAGGAGAAGCAGGAGTTTAGCCAAGAGTAAAGATCCTAACCCTGTCAAAACAGCAGTCAACATGTATATATTCAGCAATACGTTGGTTTGCCAATGGTTTAAAGCAGTGGTCACCAACCTTTTTAAGCCCAAGATCACTTTTTTTTTTTTTTTTTGTGAAGGCAAGATCTACCTATTGAAGCGTTGAGAGAAAAAGACAGCCAAGATTGTACTTTAAACTAAATTACTTTTATTTGCCTGTATTCTAATTACATGCAATGCTTTGGTCCAACATTAAAACGTCAAAGTAGAACTATTATGTACTTTCTCAGTCAGTGCTAAGTGCAGTCATCTTATGCAGCATCACTTTTCACATCAAAACAAAAGTAGAACTGTAATGTGGACTTTCTCATATTATTAACATTGACAAACATATTTACAATTAGCATTTTATAAAGTAGAACTGTAATGTGTACTTTCTCAGTCAGTGCTAAGTGCAGCATCACTTTTCACATCAAAACAAAAGTAGAACTGTAATGTGTACTTTCTCAGTCAGTGCTAAGTGCAGTCAGTGCTAAGTGCAGTCAGTGCTAAGTGCAGCATCATTTTCACATCAAAACAAAAGTAGAACTGTATGTGTACTTTCTCAGTCAGTGCTAAGTGCAGCATCACTTTTCACATCAAAACAAAAGTAGAACTGTAATGTGGACTCTCAGGGTAAGATAAAAAAAAAAAAAAATCATGGAAAGATCTACAGGGACAGTCTCAAAGATCGACCAGTCGATCAAGATCGACGGGTTGGTGACCACTGGTTTAAAGTGTTATTAGTGAAATATGAGTTATAGAAATCTAGTCGGAAAAAGAAGAAAATTAATGCTAGGAAATGATGCCGCCATTTTGTTTGTAGTCCTATGATGAGAGGAGACCCAGGACTTTCGATGGCCTTTCGAATTTCAGAAAACTACATTTCCTAGCTCATGCCAGCCCCTGTCAATCATCTGACTTCTGGATTTACTTTTTTATTTATCTTATTTTTCGGGGATTATCTTCCACAAACCTGAATGTTATTGCCATAAAACAGAATGCAGTTAGTGTCTCTACCTTTCTGTGAACGTCTAGCAAAAAACGGCGTTGCAATCTGATAAAAAATGGCGGAGAAATGTATATTATAAAAACGTAACTGTGAGGTTTTGCCCGCTGCTCACTACCTTTTCTCTGTCTTCTTTAAGCCTACTGTTAGGAATTCCCTACTCACTCTCTCTAGCCCCCACCCTCTCGTTCCTTACCCTTAGTGGCCACACCTGTTTGATATTCTATTATCTCTCGCACCTGTGATGGCAGGCTAATTAGTCCCCCTGTGGGCTTTAAATACCAGGGCGCTTCCCCTCGTTTTGGCGTGGGGTCGTGTTGTATTCATGCTGAGTCATATTCTCTAACATCTAGACTCTTTCGGGAGATCCTCTGGTCTACCAATGCTGTAAGATGGATCTCTCCAGCCTTGAGATGTTTGCTCCAGCCTTCGTCTGCTGTCGCCGTAGCCTGTGGAGGAGACTGTTCTGCGCTCCCTGTAACTTCCACGGGAGGCACCCCAGCGCTCCACTGCAGACCCCAGCGCAGCTGTTCGTCCTGACGCACATCTAGACCTTCGAGCTTGGCACGCTCCTCCGTACCAGCGCACAGACGCGCATCTTCCAGACCTTCGAGCTTGGCACGCTCCTCCGTACCAGCGCACTGACGCGCATCTTCCAGACCTTCGAGCTTGGCACGCTCCTCCGTACCAGCGCACTGACGCGCATCTTCCAGACCTTCGAGCTTGGCACGCTCCTCCGTACCAGCGCACAGACGCGCATCTTCCAGACCTTCGAGCTTGGCACGCTCTCCAGACCTCAGCGCCGACGCGCATCTTCCAGACCTTCGTGCTTGGCACACTCCTCCTCGCAGACGCACCCCGAGGCGTCTCTCTGTTCCGACGCGCACACCAAGGTGTGGCGCGCACTCTGTTCCTCGGCTCCGACAGCGGCTACCCGGTGGACGACATCCTCGCCACCGCCACTGTTCCAGCTCTCTGTTCCGACGCGCACACCAAGGTGTGGCGCGCACTCTGTTCCTCGGCTCCGACAGCGGCTACCCGGTGGACGACATCCTCGCCACCGCCACTGTTCCAGCTCTCTGTTCCGACGCGCACACCAAGGTGTGGCGCGCACTCTGTTCCTCGGCTCCGACAGCGGCTACCCAGTGGACGACATCCTCGCCACCGCCACTGTTCCAGCTCTCTGTTCCGACGCGCACACCAAGGTGTGGCGCGCACTCTGTTCCTCGGCTCCGACAGCGGCTACCCGGTGGACGACATCCTCGCCACCGCCACTGTTCCAGCTCTCTGTTCCGACGCGCACACCAAGGTGTGGCGCGCCACTCTGTTCCTCGGCTCCGACAGTCGGCTACCCGGTGGACGACATCCTCGCCACCGCCACTGTTCCAGCACCCTGTCCCTCGGCTCGGACAGCCAGCCGCCCCGGTGGCGATGCCCTCGCCCCGCTGCTGTCCCCGTACCTTTACGCCTGGGTGAGTTTTGATTGTGATGTCACTCACTCAGCGTAGTGCCCTTGCCCCCGTTCCCGCTGCTGTCCCTGTACCTTTACGCATACGCCTGGGTGAGTTTTGATTGTGATGTCACTCACTCAGCGTAGTGCCCTTGCCCCCGTTCCCGTTGCTGTCCCTGTACCATTACGCATACGCCTGGGTGAGTTTTGATTGTGATGTCACTCACCCAGCGTAGTGCCCTTGCCCCCCGTTCCCGCTGCTGTCCCTGTACCTTTACGCATACGCCTGGGTGAGTTTTGATTGTGATGTCACTCACTCAGCGTAATGCTTTTTGCCCCCGTTCCCGCAGCTGTCCCTGTACCTTTACGCATACGCCTGGGTGAGTTTTGATTGTGATGTCACTCACTCAGCGTAATGCCCCTTGCCCTCGTCCCGCTGCTGTTCCCCAGCGTATTGCCTCCTTTAGTTCTCACTTGGATATTATTTTGGACATTCCATCTCCCACTGTGTGTTTGTTCACACGAAGATAGTATTTACTTTGTTACTTTGTTTTTTGGACTGTTCTGCATCTGCTCTGTTTTTTCCCTTTGAATATTAACCCTCTCCTCTGTTCTGCAGAGCGGCCCAGATGTTTTCCCACCAGTCCCCAGTTCCTCCCTGTCCCCAGCCCGCCTCCGCGGGCCTCTGTTCCCTCTGTCACCAGAACCTGGCCCTCTGTTCCCCAGAACCTGCTCCCTATGTTCCCCTGTACCTGTCCCTCTGTCCCTAGATCTCCTAGTCCCTAGTCCTCTATCCCTAGCTCTCCTAGTCCCTAGTCCTCTGTCCCAAGGCGTTCCCTTAACCTTCCCAAGGCGTTCCCTTAACCTTCCCAAGGCGTTCCCTTAACCTTCCCTTAGGCGTTCCCTTTACCGTCCCATAGTGTTCCCTTTACCTGCCCACCTCTTAAAGGCACTTTACCTTCCCCTCTTGTGTTATTCCAGTGTTTTGTGTTTTCTCCCTTAAAGGGACAGTGCCCTTTTTCCCTGTTCTAATAAATATCTGTTTCTTGGCAAACCATCATACCTGTCTTGTGTTGTGCGATTGGGGTCGGTTACAAACCATAACAGTACGACCCCACCAAATCGACGACCCCAGCCAGCACAGACGGTGTATGTTGAGTTTGCCTTTTTTTTTTCTTGTTCCCTCTAGCTCCCCTGTTAGCCCTGTTAGCTCCCCTGTTAGCTTGTTAGTCTCCCCTCTAGCTCCCCTGTTAGCCCTGTTAGCTTCCCTGTTAGCCCAGTTTAGCTTCCTTGTTAGTCCTGTTTAGCTCCCTTGTTAGCCTGTTACTCCCCTGTTTAGCTTGTTAGTCTCCCCGGTTAGCTCCCCTGTTTGCTTCCCGTTTTGCCCTGTTTGACCCCCCTGTAGCTAGCCATGCCCTGGCGGCTAACCCAGTTTCCCTCTGCATGGCCCCGGCCTGCTAGCTTGGCCCCGGCTGTTAGCACAGCCTCTATGTTAATGCAGCCTTGCAGCTGGCATAGGCCCTGTAGCTAGCCAGGCCCAAGCAGCTAACCTGGTCCCTCTGCATGGCCTCCACTTTTTTGTGTAGTTTATCCCCACTGCTAGGACTGCCCTTTCAGCTAGCAAGGTCAGTTTTTCTCACACAGCTAGGACTGTCCTTCCAGCTAGCTTGTGCTCTCATGCTGGTCCAGCCCTGTCTGCCAGCCTAGCTCCGGCAGCTAGCGCAGCCTCTATGTTGATGTAGCAGTACAGCTAGCATAGGCCCTGTAGCTATCAGTGCCCTGGCAGCTACCCTTTCCCTCTGCTAGCCTGGCTCCGGCAGCTTGCGCAGCCTCTATGTTGATGTAGCAGTACAGCTAGCATAGGCCCTGTAGCTATCAGTGCCCTGGCAGCTAACCTTCCCTCTGCTAGCCCTTTCCCGGTGCTTCCATGGTTACCCCTTAGCTACCCTGCTTGCCCCTCAGTTCCTCTAGACCAGTTGCTCTAGACCAGTTCTCTAGACCCAGTTCCTCTTGACCAGTTCCTCTAGACCAGTTCTCTAGACCAGTTCCCTAAACCAGTTCTCTAGACCAGTTCTCTTGCCCAGTTCGCTAGACTAGTTCTCTAGACCCAGTTCCTCTAGACCAGTTGCCCCTCTGCTACCCTAGTTACCCCTCGGCGACCCTGTTTCTTTTGCTAGCCCCACTCTTGTGGTGGCTTCCCCTGCTGGCTTGGCCAGTACCTCTTGTTTTGCCCCCTGCCACTCTGTCTGTATTTGTTTTGGGTCGCCGGGTGGCTCCCGTTGAGGGGGGGGTACTGTGAGGTTTTGCCCGCTGCTCACTACCTTTTCTCTGTCTTCTTTAAGCCTACTGTTAGGAATTCCCTACTCACTCTCTCTAGCCCCCACCCTCTCGTTCCTTACCCTTAGTGGCCACACCTGTTTGATATTCTATTATCTCTCGCACCTGTGATGGCAGGTTAATTAGTCCCCCTGTGGGCTTTAAATACCAGGGCGCTTCCCCTCGTTTTGGCGTGGGGTCGTGTTGTATTCATGCTGAGTCATATTCTCTAACATCTAGACTCTTTCGGGAGATCCTCTGGTCTACCAATGCTGTAAGATGGATCTCTCCAGCCTTGAGATGTTTGCTCCAGCCTTCGTCTGCTGTCGCCGTAGCCTGTGGAGGAGACTGTTCTGCGCTCCCTGTAACTTCCACGGGAGGCACCCCAGCGCTCCACTGCAGACCCCAGCGCAGCTGTTCGTCCTGACGCACATCTAGACCTTCGAGCTTGGCACGCTCCTCCGTACCAGCGCACAGACGCGCATCTTCCAGACCTTCGAGCTTGGCACGCTCCTCCGTACCAGCGCACTGACGCGCATCTTCCAGACCTTCGAGCTTGGCACGCTCCTCCGTACCAGCGCACTGACGCGCATCTTCCAGACCTTCGAGCTTGGCACGCTCCTCCGTACCAGCGCACAGACGCGCATCTTCCAGACCTTCGAGCTTGGCACGCTCTCCAGACCTCAGCGCGCCGACGCGCATCTTCCAGACCTTCGTGCTTGGCACACTCCTCCTCGCAGACGCACCCCGAGGCGTCTCTCTGTTCCGACGCGCACACCAAGGTGTGGCGCGCACTCTGTTCCTCGGCTCCGACAGCGGCTACCCGGTGGACGACATCCTCGCCACCGCCACTGTTCCAGCTCTCTGTTCCGACGCGCACACCAAGGTGTGGCGCGCACTCTGTTCCTCGGCTCCGACAGCGGCTACCCGGTGGACGACATCCTCGCCACCGCCACTGTTCCAGCTCTCTGTTCCGACGCGCACACCAAGGTGTGGCGCGCACTCTGTTCCTCGGCTCCGACAGCGGCTACCCAGTGGACGACATCCTCGCCACCGCCACTGTTCCAGCTCTCTGTTCCGACGCGCACACCAAGGTGTGGCGCGCACTCTGTTCCTCGGCTCCAACAGCGGCTACCCGGTGGACGACATCCTCGCCACCGCCACTGTTCCAGCTCTCTGTTCCGACGCGCACACCAAGGTGTGGCGCGCCACTCTGTTCCTCGGCTCCGACAGTCGGCTACCCGGTGGACGACATCCTCGCCACCGCCACTGTTCCAGCACCCTGTCCCTCGGCTCGGACAGCCAGCCGCCCCGGTGGCGATGCCCTCGCCCCGCTGCTGTCCCCGTACCTTTACGCATACGCCTGGGTGAGTTTTGATTGTGATGTCACTCACTCAGCGTAGTGCCCTTGCCCCCGTTCCCGCTGCTGTCCCTGTACCTTTACGCATACGCCTGGGTGAGTTTTGATTGTGATGTCACTCACTCAGCGTAGTGCCCTTGCCCCCGTTCCCGTTGCTGTCCCTGTACCATTACGCATACGCCTGGGTGAGTTTTGATTGTGATGTCACTCACCCAGCGTAGTGCCCTTGCCCCCCGTTCCCGCTGCTGTCCCTGTACCTTTACGCATACGCCTGGGTGAGTTTTGATTGTGATGTCACTCACTCAGCGTAATGCTTTTTGCCCCCGTTCCCGCAGCTGTCCCTGTACCTTTACGCATACGCCTGGGTGAGTTTTGATTGTGATGTCACTCACTCAGCGTAATGCCCCTTGCCCTCGTCCCGCTGCTGTTCCCCAGCGTATTGCCTCCTTTAGTTCTCACTTGGATATTATTTTGGACATTCCATCTCCCACTGTGTGTTTGTTCACACGAAGATAGTATTTACTTTGTTACTTTGTTTTTTGGACTGTTCTGCATCTGCTCTGTTTTTTCCCTTTGAATATTAACCCTCTCCTCTGTTCTGCAGAGCGGCCCAGATGTTTTCCCACCAGTCCCCAGTTCCTCCCTGTCCCCAGCCCGCCTCCGCGGGCCTCTGTTCCCTCTGTCACCAGAACCTGGCCCTCTGTTCCCCAGAACCTGCTCCCTATGTTCCCCTGTACCTGTCCCTCTGTCCCTAGATCTCCTAGTCCCTAGTCCTCTATCCCTAGCTCTCCTAGTCCCTAGTCCTCTGTCCCAAGGCGTTCCCTTAACCTTCCCAAGGCGTTCCCTTAACCTTCCCAAGGCGTTCCCTTAACCTTCCCTTAGGCGTTCCCTTTACCTTCCCATAGTGTTCCCTTTACCTGCCCACCTCTTAAAGGCACTTTACCTTCCCCTCTTGTGTTATTCCAGTGTTTTGTGTTTTCTCCCTTAAAGGGACAGTGCCCTTTTTCCCTGTTCTAATAAATATCTGTTTCTTGGCAAACCATCATACCTGTCTTGTGTTGTGCGATTGGGGTCGGTTACAAACCATAACAGTAACTGTACTTTATATTTACAGTATATTTGTGAATCACGCTTGGTGATACAGAATCCAGATTGAACTCTGCCATTGGAAAGGGGAGATTTGGCCCGATCCATAGATAATAATAATAATAATAATAATAATAATAATAATAATAATAATAATAATAATAATAATAATAATAATAATAATAATAATAATAATAATAATAATAATAATAATAATAATAATAATAATAATAATAATAATAATAATAATAATAATAATAATAATAATAATAATAATAATAATAATAATAATAATAATAATAATAATAATAATAATAATAATAATAATAATAATAATAATAATAATAATAATAATAATAATAATAATAATAATAATAATAATAATAATAATAATAATAATAATAATAATAATAATAATAATAATAATAATACATCTATTTTATATAGCGCTTTTCCAGATGCTCAAAGACTTGCGACTTGGCCATAATAAGGTCATTTATAGGCCTGATATTCTATATTCTATAATCATAATTTCAAATGGCATGTGTCCGGATGGCAGAATTCAGTACTGTCTCTACACAATCTCCTGTTTAATCATCTTCCCTTTATTAATTTGCTTAGATCTTCTGTACACGTGATCTCAGGAAGGTGCTGAATGAGCTCAGTGGCAATTTGTCATGTCTGGTCATTTTTAGCATGGTGTTATTCACCGTCAAAGAAAAAAATATTATATTCTCCTTTGGTTCATCACAATTTACTCAAGCCTAGTATAAAAGACACAATATTTCTGACACTGTGAATACATTCCCTGAGATCCATAGATGACCCTAAGGTTCGGGAAAAAATGAGGCTAGTTTATAAAAAAAAAATCACGGCTTGAAAAAATTACGCTTGCCGGATGTTTCGTCTTGTAACTCAAGAATGGAATCACGCAATAGGTTAGTGAGGTAACGATCGAAAGGTGGCATATTCAACTTTCCAACAATGTAGTGGTTGATCAGTGAAAACGCAGCCGGGAGCCGGCAGACAAGCGCAAAGTGCCGTGAATATGGGCCGTCCGATCCTTAAGTGGTTAAACAGTGTCTACAATGTACTGTTATTTACTGTGTTAAAGCTGGCAATTCTATTTGTGCTCAAACAGGGAATGTCATCAAATTCCACCTTCCACAGCCACCTGTTGTCAGGAGACAAGAATCTGTGTTATAAAACTGTTGAACTCAGCTGTAATTCTAGATCCCTTAAGTCTGCTATTCTAAATCTTTTTTTGTATCTACTTTTTCTCCTCCTTTTTCTGTGATTTTTCTCCCATCCCAATTTCCTCTCGTGCCAATTCTCCCTCCCCTGTCCTGATCGTTGCTCGCATGTGCCCCGCACTGGCCGGCCGTAGGGAGGGTAGAAGCCCATCACATGTCCCCTCCGATACATGTGGAGGCAGCCAGCCACTTCTTTTCACCTACCAGCAAGGACTCTCATTGGCGAGGTGTAACATGTGGGAGGCTCACATTGCCCTCGCCATTTCCTGTCTTTGCTGTGCAGGCGCCCTGACCGACCTGTAGGAGTCGCTGTTCACAATGACCAGATTACCACCCATCGACTTCCCTCCCGCTGACTCTGCCAATTGAGTCAGAATGACGGCTGGCCCAAGCCGGAGGCAACGCTGACAGCCGGATTCGAGACCGGTGTCTCTTGCGTTGGTGAAACGGCAGTTACCAAAGTCACAAATGACTTACTGCTCTCTCTTGACTCAAACCTCACTTCTGTGCTCTTATTGCTTGATCTCAGTGCAGCCTTTGACACTATCGATCACTCGATTCTTCTAGGTCGGCTTGAGAATCATGTTGGCATTCGGGGTCTCGCACTAGCTTGGTTTAAATCCTATTTAACTGATAGAACACACTGCGTGGTCTATAATGATTTAACATCTGAGACCCTCCCAGTGCAATGTGGTGTCCCACAAGGCTCTGTCCTGGGCCCTTTGCTATTTTCGATTTACATGCTACCCCTCGGCAATATCATACGCAAATTTGGCATAAACTTTCATTTTTACGCTGATGACACCCAATTATATATACCTATTAAGCCAAATGATTCCTCCCAACTACAAAACCTTGAGGTCTGCTTGCTTGCCGTCAAAAAGTGGATGTCGCAAAACTTTCTACTCCTTAATGCAGATAAAACTGAGATGTTAATTGTTGGCCCCCCAAAACACAGAGGCCTGTTTCAGGACATCTCCCTCAACTTTGATACCTGTCATGTATCCCAGAGCTCCACCATAAAAAACCTCTGAGTCATTTTTTATTCCTCCCTCTCATTTAATGCACATATAAAGAATTTCACCAAAATTACATTCTTCCATCTTCGTAATATCGCAAAAATTCGCCCCATTTTAACTCTGGCTGATGCTGAAACCCTGATTCATGCTTTTGGCTCATCACGTCTGGACTACTGTAATGCACTTTTTTCAGGCCTACCTAATTCAAGCATCAAAAATCTTCAACTCGTGCAAAATGCGGCTGCACGGATACTAACTAGAACTAGAAAATTTGATCACATCACACCAGTTTTGTCCGCCCTACACTGGCTTCCTATTCAAGCCCGATCTGACTTTAAAGTGCTACTCCTCACCTACACAATTTTTAATGGGCTTGCACCGCTCTATCTATCCGATCTCATCTCCCGATACTCGCCCGCTCGTGCTCTGCGCTCACAAAATGCGGGGTTTCTATAGATTCCTAGGGTTAAAAAGAAATCCGCCAGCCACAGAGCCTTTGTCTACCGCGCATGGAACAAATTACCTGCCGTCATCAGGGGCGCCTGCTCTGTCGAAGCTTTTAAATCCCTGCTTAAGACCCATCTTTTCTCTCTCTCCTTCAACCTACCCTGATCTCACCTGGTCGGGGACTGACCTTTAGATTAATCTGTCTAGTTTAGTTAGGAAGTTTATTTTCCCCCATGTCTGCTTTTTTGCAGCACCACAAACATGGGAACTCTCTAACTCCCCCCCCCCCCCCCTCCCTCCCCCCCCCCACCCTATTGTTCCCTATTGTTAGGTTGTTCTTGTTCTGTTCTTGACTTATTGTTATGTTTTCTTCTTGACTTGTTTAAAGAAGACATGTACGGCCCATGGGGACATTAACGTGTGTTGTTGGGCCTTATAAATAAATTTGATTTGATTTGATGCGTGCAATGTCCGCTGCGCCACCCAGCCGCTCTGCTATTCTAAATCTATAACCTTATTTAGTCTTGTGTTGGTCTTGTTCTCTGCTACTATTTTCTGAAGAAGCTATATCATTGGCTTAGCATTTACCAGTGACGTATATAAGTTGCTTTGCTTGTTCACTTTTGAATAAACCTCAGAAAGATGAATTCTAACTTTCATTATTGATGATTATCAGATAAACACAACAAAACTGACACAAAGGATACGTTTAACGGATTCCATATAAATATATAGTTTATTAGCAAGTTTATTAGGTGAGGATGCATTCGGAGCTGCACGCTCCTGGGCAGCTGCGCTCAGCACACAATATGGCATATCTACTGCTGCTGGAAGATATCGCTGATCGCACACTCAGGAGGGAGCACCAGTACCGTGACCAATGCGGACCTATTCGCATGAGAGAGCGATGAGTACCTACCAAGACCTGTACAATAGCCTGGAGTCATTTATTTTTCACTTCAGCCGCTGTGCGCTCCTCTCCTGACTGACACCACGTTAACCTCACCTTAGCTAAATACGAGCTTATAAAAATATCTGCGCATTGCATCGGAAACCGGATGATTTAGACACGAGGACAGGGCCGTCATGAAATCATTGTAGTCGTAAGAAAGAGGAGACCCAGGGCCAATGGCCATTTTGGATAAACATACCTATACATACCATTAGAAAAACAGCTCATACCTCTCAGCTGGAACTCTTTTGCAGACATCTGTTTGCAAAATAATTCAGACGTGCTGTAAGTAAAAAATAAAATTAAAGAAATGCGTGTGTTCAAACCTCTGTAACTATATTACAGTAGCACTCAGAGTGATTCCTTTTGTGGAAGAAAATTCAGAATGTTTCCTTTCAAGAGGCCAGACTTGTGCATCTGCTACAAATGGTTCCAGAATAGTGACCAATTTACTTTCAGAATGCAATCGACAGGCGTTTCATGCTAAATTTGCTGTTAATATTTATAGTCATTTTGGAGAATACAATAATCTATACTTATCCAAGCAATACAGAGCAACAGACACAAGGTTATGTTTTATCCAAAATAGATGCCGCTTTTTGGGAACGGTACCTTTCAGATAACTTAGCCCCGCTCCTTCTGTGTGGTTTGAGTTCCAGGAGTTGACCCCCCCAGGTCAAGGGAAGACTTTGCCCACTCCTTATTTGAGCTGATAAAAGGCCACAGACCTATTGATCCATACGGAAGAGGAACCAGACTCATCAAAGCCCTGCAAGCTCTTTGAAGGTGTGTTGATCAGTCTGGCCAAATCCCCCGCAAGATACGGCACTCCAGGCCAGAGAGAAAGGAACCACTGCAGTAATCCCTTTTCCATGAAGCAGAGCACCAACTATTGGAGTTACGGAGGACTTTTATGTAATGTTGGATAGATGGATGGAATTATAGCAGACACCACAGGTAAAAATAGTAGCAAACTGACATTTCATTTAATTTCATTAAAGTGTGTGTGTGTGTGTGTGTGTGTGTGTGTGTGTGTGTGTGTGTGTGTGTGTGTGTGTGTGTGTGTGTGTGTGTGTGTGTGTGTGTGTGTGTGTGTGTGTGTGTGTGTGTGTGTGTGTGTGTGTGTGTGTGTGTGTGTGTGTGTGTGTGTGTGTGTGTGTGTGTGTGTGTGTGTGTGTGTGTGTGTGTGTGTGTGTGTACAATATGGTCCTGCTTCCTCATTAGAAAATGTAAAATAAAGATCATGTGTCTTTCCAGATTTCTCCTCTCAATTTCCCGAGGGGATTTATTTTCCTTCACATGACAGATGAGGATTTCAGCGATGAAACACAGGTGGAGGCAAGAGGTGTTGATTACCTTGGCGCTCAGCTCCCTAAAGCATGCCATTCATTTCTCCCCCGTCCTTCAGGCACCAAAATCATTTCTCTTTATATTTCCATCCTTTTCTTGTTCTTCTTTTTTTCGAATTTGTCGTCTCTATCGCACTCGAGATAAGAACTAGAGTTCCCACAGCTGGTATTACATTTCCATGCACTCTTGAGTTCGGTACTAGCAATTAGTCGGAAATCACAGAACGTCCCTCTTCACCCTCCGCTCTGGACTACGTTAAGCGTGGCTCGCTCGTCATTTACGTTCACTCACATTAACCCCCTGAACCCCCCCAGTGACTAGGTCGAAAGCTGAATATTTTATTTGTCACGTTATGCATCATGATGTAAAGTCTCCGGAATAGGGAATCGTCCGTGATCCGGGAAGAGTGATAAAATGGGAGGCTATATATAGATGATTTATTGCTATCCGAGGGGGGGGGGCTGCTTTTTGAATATTTTATGGGACGGATCTGAACTTCCCTGGCAGAGAGGGGGTAAGAGAAGAAGAATTCTGTTACTCATCCAGAATAAGTTCCAAAATATGGCAGTCAGTCACCCTCATTAGCATTGTGCCCTGCCACGGCTTCCAGGAATTCAATATGGACACAATCCCAATTGCAAAGTCCATTTCTTCTGGGGTTTTCTTTGGCTGCTTTGGCATTTAACAAGGGCACAGGAGGACAAATTGTGTTTATTTTATTTATTTATGTTTTTCATTCCTGACAGCGGCATCATTGCGCACGTCTTCTACAAGTCAAATACCCCCCTTGCCCCTGATTCAAATTGCTCCAGATTTGTGGCAAAACATAAAAAAGCAAACAGGTGTTTTTGTGTGTGTTCCTGCTGCCTGCTGCCTCTTGACTCGCTACCTAATTTTCATAAAATGGAAGCATTAACATTACCACTGGTAGTGTTTGTTAGTCATTAAAACTAAATGATGAATGCGCTGACGGGTGGCGTTTCCCTGAGACAGTGTGCGGTGTCCTTCATCGTCTGTGGCATATGGTGCTGGGAATACCGGTCACACACCTGAACAATGCGCCGTTGAGCTGTCAATCAACACTCGAGTGCTCGAGGCGAGATTGCTAGAGACAAAATATAAATATTCATGGTGGTGAGGGGGGTGTCTGTGTTTTTTCCTTCTTCTTCTATGTCTCTCACTGCACCACACTCAGGTTATCGTGTGAATAGTCAGCACAAGTTATCTTATGATTGTATAATAATGTATGGTAATAAACCTCCTTAAATTAACCCTTCTCTTGCGTTTCCGGTCAAATCTGACCGAGTGACTTTGTTTTGTAATCATCCAATTGCCTCAAGACCTTATGTTATCCTCCACACTAGGCCTCTGAACATATACAATTGATGATCACCACTTGCATTGAATTTTTAGTGATTTATTCAACAGTGACACACCTATGATGTTTTCGGTCAGAATTGACCGCCATAGGAAATGAATGGGTATGAGTATATTATGTTCATCCTGCAGATGCAAAACATCTCCACACACTCTCTCTCACACACACACACACACACACACACACACACACACACACACACACACACACACACACACACACACACACACGCACACGCACACGCACACGCACACACACACACACACACTCTCTCACACAGACACACACATACACACTCTCATACACTCTCACACACACCCACTCTCTCTCTCTCTCTCTCTCTCTCTCTCTCTCTCTCTCTCTCTCTCTCTCTCTCTCTCTCTCTCTCTCTCTCTCTCTCTCTCTCTCTCTCTCTCTCTCTCTCTCACACACACACACGTACATTTCTTGTGCTTATGTCCCCCCACACCTTCCAGACAAAACAATTTACTCTAAGTTACGGGAACCTCTCACTTTCTCATGCTGCAATGATATAAATGTTATCATATCTTCTCACAGGTGCAAGCTCTGTGCCCCTCGAGAAATAAAAACCTCTCACTTTCTCGCACTGCAATGATATAAATTTATCATATCTTCTCACAGGTGCAAGCTCTGTGCCCCTCGAGAAAGAAAAACCTCCCACTTTCTCGCGCTAAATGCCCCTCTCATGCATATATATTTGTGCCTTGCTCTCATTTGACTCATTGACACAATGAGTAGGCGACTGATCAGGCGACTTTCTGTCAGAGAGGCTCTGGACCTCATTCTTGAACCAGATGAAGAGGAGATTGAACCAGATAGAGAGGAGGATGTCTCAGAAATGGAAGACAACAGCAATCCAGACTATGAGCCTGACCAACAGTCAACAGACCAGGAAGAGGCCCCTGAGGGAGAGGAGCCTGGGGTGACATTGCAGTCCAAGAATGGCAACTTGCAATAATGCCCCCGGGAGAGAGGAGGCAGAGTAAGAGGGGAAAACCTACTGAGGATGACACCAGGGCCAACTCGCTATGCAGTATCTCGTGTGGATGACATCAAGTCACACACACACACGCACGGTCTTATATATATTTATTTTTCAATAAATCTTCATTGAGGAAAACAGTATCAGTGTCTTCTTTTATATTCATCACAGTGAATGCAGTGAATGCTGAACTTGATGGGCCCACCGGTGGGTCCATATACTGTAGTTGAAAGTACACAATGAAACACAGGCTTGCCTTTGTCAAATCAATACATCCCATACATACATCATTGGGACGGGAGGAATCTCAGGTACAGCCTACATGGCAAGCATTTTTATAATATACAGTAATGTACAGTAAACACTATCTTTGAACTTACTGCAAAATTATAACATGAAATTCACTCCTAGTGTAATTATGTCTGCCACCCCTTGATTATACTTGCTTTGACTGTTCAAATGAGATGTCAACCATCAAAATTGGATAAGGGGTTCCAGAGATATCACTGTGCAAAACACACCGGCCAATTTTGACCGAAAATAGTATGGGAAGCTATGGGGGCTATGACCGAATGCAAGAGAAGGGTTACAGGAGCTCGTATTGCTTGGGTTAATCCACTCTGTTGGAACCCGTTTTGGCTGTCATATTGCCAACGGTGCCAATAATTCCAAATGGCACCACATAATGCTCTGTTATTAAAGGAAATCCACTCGACGTGTGAAAAAGTGTTTATGATGATGTTTTGATGACGTGCAGTGCCTATGTTGTATCCTATTCGAAAATGATATTGGAGGATGAAGCAGGTTGTCTGTGTGTGTTTCACCACAGATAACTGTGGAAAGCAGTGCCACATGCCAAAATGTGGTCACGTCCCACAATGATGCAGTAGGTGTGAGGGCTGTGGGTGTGTGTGTGTGTGTGTGGGTCACGAGCAGATAACAGGGACTCTTAAAGTTATCCATGAAATGATTAACCGCTAGACTGCTACGCAGACATTTAAGGAGAAGGGGAAAAATAAACAACACAAAACAACCTTTACAGGTGGAAGTCTCAAAGTGAGTAATTAAGAAAATAAATCAAGTCCAAAAAAAACAGAACTACTCTCAATAAAGAGGTATAGAATAAAAGTAAATAAGCCACAAGGGCACCTCCTAATAACGGAGTTTATATTGAAAAAAGTAAAACAATAAACGGAGTTTATGTGTAGAACAAAGCGAGTAGCCTAAAATAAGACTGACTACCATAAAAGCTAAACTCTGAATCAGAGATCAGACTACACTTCAATATAATGAGTGTGACCAAAAGGATAGCCAACACTAGGAAATGAATTAGCAGTTGACACTGTGAGATCCAAACTTAAATAGAAGGGGACATGCATTGCTATTCCTTGCACTATTTGGGCAACTTTACACAATTCCTGTGAGTCTATTGAACACATCTGTAAGCTTTTATTAAAAGCTTATTGCTTATTGCCAGCGGAGGAGTGCTGCCGAGTGCTTCCGCGTTTTCCCTGATTGGCTGCGACACGCCCCGCGGCAGGCGCGGCCGCCGCAGAGCGGAGCGGCAGAGCTTGCGGCAGAGCTTGCGGCATTATGTAGCCGTAATCCGCGATGATTTTCATTCGAAGCTTAGCTCACCTGGCAGCGCTGCGGTCCGTTGGTGACAAGTGCGAATCCCATCAATTTTTTTTTTTTTTTTTTTTTAACGTGTATTCTTTCGCCGGTTAAGGTTAGGCATGGTTAAGGTTATGGTTAAGGTTAGGCATTGTTTCGGAGTTGGTTAAGGTTAGAAGGGTTAAGTTTAGGCGCTGTTAAGGAGCTGGTTAAGGTTAGAGTTTGTCATAGAGAATGGCAATATTCTTTCTATGGTTGAATGAATGAATGAATGAATGAATGAATGAATGAATGAATGAATGAATGAATGAATGAATGAATGAATGAATGAATGAATGAATGAAAACTTTATTTAACAGATTGCAGAATGGGTACAATACAGTACGGCTCAATACATACAATCGTTAAGGGGATGCAGACCTGAGAAAGACGTTTGTCTTGTTTCCATCAGGGTCCCCCATTTTCATTTCATATAGACATTTATGACATACACAACATACATGACATTTATGGCATAGGGACATACAGGGCCGCCTGGGAGAAATGCGAGGCCCTGTGCGAGATTTAAACGCGAGCCCCCCCCCCCCCCCCCCCCCCAAAGGTAAAAAAAAAAAAAAAAAAAAATTATATATATAATTTTTTTTTTTTTTTTTTCCCATACAGTCAACATAGTCGTAAATAATAGCGCTGCCCGAGGCTGGGCATGATACAGTCAACATATAGCAAGAGAGAGAGCGAGAGAGAGCTCCCGTTCTACAGTCAATATACAGTGTACAGAGAGAGACACATTGGAAAGAAATTGAAATGCTATTTGGCCCTAAACAGAGAGTACACAGTGGCAGAATACCTGAGCACTGTGACTGAAGATCCTTGACTAGGTACAGACTCAGCGAGCACAGCCTAGCCATCGAGAAAGGCCGCCCATAGGCAGACTGTGTGTGTTAGAAAGAGAGAGAGAGAGCATGTGTGTTAGAGAGAGAGCATGTATGAGAGAGATAAGCAAAGATGACCCCCTAAAGGATATTCAACTTTTAATGAAAGAACAAAACAGAAGGAAAAGATAACTTCACAAAGGCAACATGAATATACATAGATCCAAAAGGACAAAGATCAACACTTAAATCCAAAGAGAAGAGGGTCTATACCAGAGAAAACAAAGCAGCAAGGAGCCAATGGCCGACAGCTAAAGGCTAGCCAGGTAGGCTACTGACACCAGGCCACACACAGCTTTGGCCAACGGCCCAACGCTACCCAAGCTACACAAACGAACAAATGAATTCACACACAGCACATGTCGTATCTCCAAATGTTGTGAAGTAACATATGTTTTGCCTGGAAAAAAACATCGTTATTAACAAAACATTCGGGAGGGGAAGGAAGGAAGAGTGGGGTAATGTCATGACATTTTCATTAATCTTACCTGCACCAAGGAACGCAGGGCGAAAGGCCGCAACACAGGTCTCCACGTTGACGAAAGGCCTCTCGCTGTCGGGACAAAAATAAGCTATGGCCAGAGCCTTGTCATGGTGCAGGCCCGACTACATCTTCTGTCAAAGATGATGTCGTAGTCAGAGTGCCAGAACCCCCTGCTATTCTCACGGCTAATGTCAATGGTCGTAGCACAAGCTAACAGCTAACTCAAGGCTAACTGATAGCATCAAACGAACGTTCCCAGCCGAGCGCAGCCGGCAGCTAACGTCGAAGCTAAACAGCTAACTGGCTAACAGTTAGCTCAACCAGGCTATCGCTAACCATTAGCTAACGCAGAAGCAAGCTATGCGGCTACATACAGGTGCTGACACCAGGCCACACACCGTTAGCTACTAGTAGTACTACAACAGCTAGTCGGCCAGTTTAGCTCCAGAGAGAGAGAGAGAGAGAGCGATGTCCACGGCGGGAATAGAATAGAGTTAATAGAATAGGTTAAAAACTCACCAAACGTCCAAGAGGATGGAGACAACCGCGTGGAGTTGACGAAGTTCATCTGCCAAACGACCATCCTCTTCATCTTGGCTGCATGTCTCTAGGTTAGCTAACGCTAGTTAGCCTTTAGCTAAGCTAGCTACTAGCCGACATCATCATGGCTATATCCCGACTGCATCATGACAAGGCTCCGGCCATTTGTCCCGCCAGCGAGAGGCCTTTCGTCAACGTTCCTTGGTGACCGACCGACTGATAATGACCGACCTCTTCGAGTTGGCTGGCATAACTAAGCATAATAGTCAAAAGCTGCATGCGCGAAATAGTCAAACGCAGCTGACTCACGCCGGCGTACTACACATGATGTAAGTAACCACTCCGCTCCCTTCGTTGAAACCAATAGTATGTCTGCTGCAGAGCCCCAGAGCTCCCTTCGTTGAAACCAATAGTATGTCACTGCAGACCCAGGAACAAGTCAGACACATTCTACAAACGTGTCTAATGTGAAATATATAAGCATATAAGCAAAACTAGATTTTAGGTCTGTGATGAAAAAGGGCCTCGCGGGAAGGGGGGCCTCGCAAAAATTTTTTTTTTATTTAATTTTTTTTGCGAGGCCCCCCTTCCCGCGAGGCCCTGTGCGACCGCACTGCTCGCACACCCCCTGAGGCGGCCCTGGGGACATATAGGTATTTAGTACTGATACATTTGTGACATAAGCGGTATTCAAATATACAGTACTGTTACCCCTAGATCCTGACAGAGTATATACATATGATGGGGAGGGGGGACTGTACATTAGGAGGGGGTGAGTGGGTGGGAGGGAAATATACATACGGCGGGGAGGGAATATATACATGCGGTGGGGAGGAGACTGTCTATTAGGAAGTGGTGGGGTTTTTGGGCATTTACGGTGGCCAGTTTCGAATTGCAGCCTCCCGTAGGTGCTCTTTAAGAGCGGTTTTGAATGTGGGCAGGGATTCACATTCCTTTACAGCTTTGGGTAAGGCGTTCCACATTGTTGTGGCATAATTGCGAAACGTGTTTAGTCCCTTGTTTGAGCCGAATCTGGGTTTAACATGATTTGTTGAGCTTCCTCTGGTGTAGTGGTTGTGGTATTCACTGACCTTTGGGAAGTATTTTGACATGTACATGGGCACCCCGGTCGTATAGTGTATCTTGTAGACCAGGCCCATTGCAAGTTGCTGTACTCTGTCGTCTACTCTAAGCCATCCTAGGTTGTCAAAGTGGGCAGGGGTGAGGTGGGTTCTGGGGTTCAGGTCAAGTAGTAGTCTGACCAGTTTGTTTTGTGATGTTTGTAATTTAGTTTTAAGCGCCTTTGAGGTGCTTTGGTACCATGAGGTGCACGCATAGTCATAGTACCCTTGAATGAGTGCTCCTGCCAGAGTCTTCAGGGTATTCTTGTTTACCAGAGAGGAGATCCGGTACAAGAATCTAGTTCGTTGGTTGACTTTTTTTATTACATTGGATGCCATTTTGTCACAGGAAAGATTTGCCTCTAGGATGGAACCCAGGTAGGTAATTTCGTCTTTCCTTGTGACAATATTGTCACCCACTGTAACTGAGAAGCCGTCGGTCTTGCTGAGTTTGTTATTTGAACCGAAGAGAATGGACTCTGTTTTGCCCATGTGTAATGATAGTTTGTTATCAGCGAGCCATATGCAGATTTTGCAGGTTAAGGTTAGGCATGGTTAAGGTTAAGGTTAAGGTTAAGGTTAGGCATTGTTTCGGAGTTGGTTAAGGTTAGAAGGGTTAAGTTTAGGCGCTGTTAAGGAGCTGGTTAAGGTTAGAGTTTGTCTTAGAGAATGGCAATAGACAGCCTATTTCCGCACTGCCGCTCTCTCGCGCTGCCGCGGTCACATGGGCGTCGGTGACGAATGCGGAAGCATTCTTGCACTCTTCCGCTGGCAATAAGCTACACGCGGCCTGGCTCCACCCATAACCTGTGTAAATGAGTATGTGCTACTGCTGCTTCCCCGCGAGGTCCAGGTTGTGTATAAATGAGTATGTGCTACTGCTGCTTCCCCGCAAGGTCCAGGTTGTGTGTAAATGAGTATGTGCTACTGCTGCTTCCCCGGGTGAGGTCCAGCCCAGATTGTGTGTAAATGGGTATGTGCTACTGCTGCTTCCCCGCGTGAGGTCCAGCCCAGGTTGTGTGTAAATGGGTATGTGCTACTGCTGCTTCCTCATGCACAGTTTGTTTCTCCGACAGAAGCTCCTCTCTCTCTCTCTCTCTCTCTCTCTCTCTCTCTCTCCCTCGCTCGCTCGCTCGCTTGTTGTCTGCCTCGCTCTGTTTGAGGAAGTGTCGGGTTACACTATCTGCCTCGTTGTCAACCATAGAGGGGGCGTTAGTTATGCAAATCAGTGCTATATTAACGTCAGCAAAACCGACAAATCGGAACAGCTTAGTTGAGTGAGGAGGATCTCGTGAACTCGAGACTAGACTGATGAGTCAATATGGTAATTAGAGACACAGACCCATTGATACTAACCCGTATTACTATAAAACCATGCTAAACACAGAAAAAAGCCATTTATAATGCATGTCCCCTTTAAATAGAGTCAAGGCATGGCCATAGGCACAGCTGCACTGAATCAAGTGCAATCAAGCCCACACACCTGCCAACCCATGAGGCAATTAACCACAGGAACCAGGGATTGACAGCTATACCTCACAGAAAGGTGAAATAAAGCAAAAATAGACAGCTGTCCCTCACAGAAAGGTGAAATAAAGCAAAACCATGACAGTAGGGCTACAACACAGCCTCCCTACCCTATGTTACCTTAGCCTCTGCTGCCTTGTTGAAGGCATGACTGTGTTACAGAAAGGAGCCTCTCCGCCATGGCCTAGTAACCCAAGACACCAATATATTCACCTGCTAGGGAACAGTTGGAGGAGCTATGTCATTAGCAAAAACTAGCGACATCCCCCACTCCTCTTCCGTCCTCCATCCACCCCTCCCACGCTGTACTCGGGCAGGAGAACATATGGACCACACACCGGCTTTCATTATGTGGCACGCGGTGTCCCGGTCTCAGAGCCGGAGAATGTTCATTATTGAGGGGGGGGAAATGATAGTTGACCGTTTTGAACACGCAACGCAGGGGGTGACCTCTGATCCTGTCGTGAAATCCAAAATGACAGCGAACGTTCCCAGCGGGCGACGTCTCTCACCCACAGGCAATTAACGACTGTGAGAGAGGTGTTTATTGGCATTCATAATAGGCTCAAAGCGGCGTGGCCGCGTGGAGACCCTAAAGTTTGGCAGTTTTCAATCTAGGGTTCTTTTGATTTGAATTATGCAGCACTAGGAATAAGTACCTTTCACATTTGAATCGATACCGGTACCTTTTTCCGGTACTTTAGTCTAAAAAGCTTTTATCTACCTACCTCAGTTGTAAAAAATATCTTATTATAGCCATGTTGCATATCTATGGATCGGGCCAAATCTACTCTTTCCAATGTTAGAGTTCAATCTAGATTTAGTATCACAAGAACCATGAATGAAATCTGTAAATAATCAAGTTAATTATAAGATAAGATAAGATATTCCTTTATTGATCCCCTTGGGGAAATTCAGGCATCATAGCAGCATGGGGGAAGGAGGGGGGGGGGGGGGTACAGGTAGTAAAAACAACACAAGCAGTGTAAACAAATGTCAATATAATTTACTATCTAACTAGCTGAAAAATATATTCACAGTATTCACAGTGTCACATAAGGTGCAGTATGCCTAAGGTAGTGTTATAATTTACTATCTACTGAAATATATGTAGCAGGGTGGATTATCCCTGCTTTATGGGAGTGGTTGTACACGGCCACCTGGTAGCGGGATGCAGTAGATTCTAATCTATCTGAACCCCCGTCTTTGGGCCCGGAACGTCGAACTGGAGGGCGGGCACCAGGAGCGGATGGGGCCCAGGATTTACTAACCTGGGGGGTGGTACTCTGGTCCTCCTCGCCTTCCAGGGCGGTCAGCAGTAGCTCCCCACACACTCTCACTTCCCCCAGTACCTCCGTTAGCCCTCCCACACCTGGGCCCTCATTTATCAACGTGGCGTACGCACAGATATGTGCGTAACCCGTGCGTACGATCATTTCTAAGCAAAGTGTGGGATTTATCAATTTGAACTTGTGCTTGACTTAGTGCGTATATTTAAGCACAGGTCGGACCATGCGTAGCTGGCGCCGGTGGTAGAATATTTTTACAATGCAGAAATAAGCACTGACTGCGCTCCGCGTAACTCAACTCGTTATTATTTTGCGCATATATTGCAGAAATACAGGAACGTTTTGATTATATTTAAAAGGCTTTGCCATTGTTAAACGTAATAAGTGGAACCCCGAAGCTGTAAGCAGAATACAAGTCATATGAACACCCACGATATAGTGTTCTTCCCCCTTCCTATAAGAAAGAATAAAAAACGCATTGCAATGAGAACAGACTAAGGTTATTTGTTGAGTGTATGTGTATACAAAACCATTGCAATAAATGTGTCTTAAATGAATGAAAAGCATACATGCTCTGGACACAGAGCATATATCGTGTGGGTGATATCATGACTTGTATTCTGCTTACAGAATTTCACTTATTTAGTTTTACAATGTCAAAGCCTAAATCAAAACTTTCCCGTATTTCTGCAATCTATGCGCAAAATAATAATGAGTTGAGTTCTAACAAAGAACGTATTACATGCTGGTATGCTGATAGAGTAAACTATGATATGAATATGAATATGATATGATATAAAGGTATACTGGTCCGTCCGCGAGGATATCGAGGACTCGGATAGCCATTAAATGCAATTTTAAAGATACAACAGCTAGATTAATGATCAAGTTAGTTTACTGTATGCAGGCTTCGCAGGGCTGTGTGTTATTATATATGCGCAAGTTACTGTTGCATAATGTAGGCTGGCTGCTATTATATGTAATTCATATAGGCTACCTAATACCAACAACAAAATAGATTGTATCATATGCCTCTACACACATTATATTATACACATCATATTATATCTTGGTTCGGCAGCGCCTCTGTGAACAATCTCTCAGAGTTTGCTCCACCAATAAACAAATCCAGTAATGTGAACGGGATTCCACTCGGTCAATGTACAGATAATCTGCGATGCGCATTTTGGCTGATAATGTGCCGGTGGCCGGAGTCTCATTCAGGCCTAATTGTATTTAATTCAATTGTAATGTTATTACTGGGGTATCTAAAACATCACTTAAATGCAGATCAGGGTTATCCACTGAAGCCATAATGACTCTCACCAGAACCACAGGCTCATGACGAGCGCACATAATAGGCATTGTAGAGCGCAGAGTTGGCGTGCTGAAATTGATTTAATTTCAGTCATTACAGTGCTTAATGTCGGGTCAGCTTGTCATTTATTTCTGTCAATGTGCTGGTTCTGTAGCAGGACTGGGTCAGTCAACATCCTTGGCTCCCGGCGCACCGAAGATAGTCTACACACTCCCTCCTCCTCAGCGGAGTTGTCTGTGAACTTGGCAACTTCATTGGATTTATTTATTCTCTAAAAATATCTATAATCATACGATTAAATATTGTTTAAAATAAAACGCTAAATACTATTATTGTGTGTGTCATGTTTCCAAATAAGATTGTTCACAACGGGAAATGCTGTATACGTTCAATTTGTTGGTTGGACCTCGGTGATCAATCTCGCTCTCAGTGAAGTCTCTCAGAGTTCGCTCGGGTCAGTCCACTTTTCCACATTTCATGGGGGTGTTCCATTACCGTATATGGTTAATCGGGGCGGTTCTGGTATGCAAATACTTAAAACAGTGCACAAGCTCCAGCTTAGGAGCAAGGTGATATTTATCAAGACAACTGTGCGTAGGACCTGTGTACGCACGTGTGATAAATCCAGTTTTTTTTGTGCATGCACACATTCTAAATTCTGTGCTTACGAACGGAAGTAGAATACTTTCTAAGAAAATTTGATAAATGAGGGCCCTGGCTCTTTGTCGTAGCAGGTGACAAGATATAAACCAGGTGATGATTCAACAGATTGGCCTCTGATTCATGGCAGATATTTATTATCAAGTACTTATAGTTGTATAGTCAATCCAAATCATTTGGAATTTGAACGTTATACACATCACCTCAAAGTCAACCTCAACTGTTTTTTTTTTTATCCACTTTTTCTCCTTATTTTCTATTTTTCTCCCATCCCAATTTCGCTGTTTCCAATTCTCCCCTCCCCTGTCTTGAACGTTGCTCGCATATGCCCCCCACAGGTCAGTCGTAGGGAGGATAGAAGCCTTGCATCACGTGTCCCCTCCGGTACACGAGGAGGCAGCCTGTCACATCTTTTCACCTGCCAGCGCGGACTCTCATTGGCGAGGTGTAACGTGTGGGAGGCTCACACTACCCCCGCTATTTCCTGTCTCTGCTGTGCAGGCGTCCCCCAACCGACCTGTAGGAGTCACTTTCCACAACGTCCAGATTACCACCCATCGACTTCCACCTGCTGACTCTGCCAATTGAGCCAGTATAACGGCCGGCCCAAGCTGGAGGCAACGCCGACAGCCGGATTTGAACCCGGTGTCTCTTGCGTTGGTGACGAGCTCAATGTCCGCTGCGCCACCCAGCCGCCCAACCTCCACTGTTTATGAATGTACACAATATTCCATCTTAACACCTTTAGACTAGTTAATGAATTTTGAAAACTTAAAAAACTTTAACTGGACATAAATTATTCTTTGACTGAAGGACCCCATTGTTACCGTTTCTTGTGAAGTATTCTCCACTTGCACAATCTGAATGTAGCCATTTCCGGCTGACTTCCGGTTGCCAATAGCACTTCCTGTTAGGGCTGGGCGATATGACCAAAAACGTTATCGCGATAAAATTATAAAATTATTTTCATATAATTCGATATCGATAATTATCGTCGATATAATGGCCGTCAAGTTTAATTGACTTCTTATGCTGCTGCGAATGTCTCAAGTCGAGTTGATGTCGTCATCAGTCCGCGCACGTTACACGTTAGCCGACAAGCGGAGTATCTCATGACAATAAATATGACACTAAAATACTCTCTTCCGCCACAATATATTGAAACGAACTGTATACCTCACACTACTATAAACGTGGCCTCAGAATTCAAAACACACACATACTCGGCACGTAAATATATAAAACATCTGCGTGCAAGCTAATTAGCCTAGCAAGCCTGTAGTATCTAAGCGGTGTATTTCATGACAATGTGCTAAATATTACACTAAAATACTCTCTTCCGCCACAATATATTGAAACGACGTCCACTGTATACCCCCACTACTATAAACGTGGCCTCAGAATTCACGTCACACACATACTCGGCACGTAAATATATAAAACATCGGCGTGCAAGCTAATTAGCCTAGCAAGCCTGGTTGTTGAGTGAGTCCTACCTCCTTCCGGGTATACTTCGCTCTCGGCCATCTCCTTCACTGATTGGTTGTTAGCTGTTGTGCGTAAACACGTCATCACGTAACGTTGGTTGTTGTCAGTGAGTGTGGTGAGCCGAGGCTGAACGGAGCCAAGCTTGGAAAATCGATATATCGAAACTTTGCGACCACGTTTCATGTTTATTTCGAGGAAATAATTTATCGCGATAGTTATCGTTATCGTTTTATCGCCCAGCCCTACTTCCTGTCCCATCCAAATACATTGGTTTTAGCTACTTTTCTCCCCTTATTTAAACAACTTTGTCGTCACAGAGAGGCAATGAAACGTTTGTATTATTATAGTATAGAATGTATTTAATAAGCAAACGTTTGTCAGCAGGGTTTTTGGGCTGTATTTCATGTAAAAACGTTTACTGTTAGTTTCCTTGCTCAGCCAGCATTAGCTAACCGAAGCTAGTGGTTAAACAGGCCGGATTAGCTTTGAGCTAACTATATTTCCCGACCCATGTATTCATTCCATTCTAAACATAACGTTAGTTTACAAAACATGACCTGTCTATATAACGTTGAGGAACAAATTATATAGACAGGTAATGTTTTGAACAACTAACGTTACGTTTAGAATGGAATGAATACATGGGTCGGGAAAGATAGTTAGCTCAAAGCTATTCCGGCCAGTTTATCAACTTCCTGTCATTTAGAAATATGATTTTATAGTGAAAATCATTACCAAAACGTCCGGAAAAACCTAACGGGAGCATTATAGACGGTCATACAAATGTACAAATGCTATAAGGTGGCAAGAAATGCACTATAAACAATACTTTGCGGCGTAGTTTCTTGCGCTAGCCTCTTGTTAGCCAGCATTAGCCTTAATAGCTTTGAGCTAAGGATCTTTGCCGATGCATAAAGTATTGTTTATAGTGCATTTCTTGCCACCTTATAGCATTTGTACATTTGTATGACCGTCTATAATGCTCCCGTTAGGTTTTTCCGGATGTTTTGGTAATGATTTTCACTATAAAATCATATTTCTAAATGACAGGAAGTTGATAAACTGGCCGGAATAGCTTTGAGCTAACGGATCTTTGCCGATGCATTCCATTCTAAACGTAACGTTAGTTGTTCAAAACATTACCAGTCTATATAATTTGTTCCTCAACGTTATATAGACGGGTCATGTTTTGTAAACTAACGTTATGTTTAGAATGGAATGAATACATGGGTCGGGAAAGATAGTTAGCTCAAAGCTAATCCGGCCTGTTTAACCACTAGCTTCGGTTAGCTAATGCTGGCTGAGCAAGGAAACTAACAGTAAACGTTTTTACATGAAATACAGCCCAAAAACCCTGCTGACAAACGTTTGCTTATTAAATACATTCTATACTATAATAATACAAACGTTTCATTGCCTCTCTGTGACGACAAAGTTGTTTAAATAAGGGGAGAAAAGTAGCTAAAACCAATGTATTTGGATGGGACAGGAAGTGCTATTGGCAACCGGAAGTCAGCCGGAAATGGCTACATTCAGATTGTGCAAGTTAAGCTGTAGCCCTATTTTCAGACATTTCGCCTAAAGGTACATGCCTAAGTAAATGGAAGATTGCTCCACTTCTACAAGGTCAATTTGCATGTTCTTGGTATCTAGGAACATCTAGGGACCTGGGGGTATGTATTCCCAGTGTCAGAAATATGTGTCCCAGTGTCTGTTACTAGGCTCGAGTGAATTGTAATGAAAAAAAAGGAGAATATAAATTATGATATTTTTTTGCATCTGTGCATAACACCATGTTACAATTGTGCTGGAACCGAGCTTGCTCACTGAGCTCATTCAGCACCTTCTTGAGATCAAGTGTACAACAAATCTAAGCAAATTAATAAAGGGAAGATGATTAAACAGAAGGATTTGTAGATACAGTAATAAATTATAATACATTTTAATTATAAATTCATATTTGACCTTGAACTTGACCTTGACCTTATTATGGCCAAATCCTACAGCTATGGATAGGGAAGAAGCTCCCCTTTCCAATGGCAGTGTTAAATCTGGATTTAGTCATTTCCTCACGGTTTTACGATAGCATTTTCTTTTAATAAATTCTTATTTTCTGTAAATCTTAAAAACATTGGTAAAAATGAAAATATACACTTTGACTGCTGTTTTGATATGGTTAAGGTCTTTACTCTTGGCTACATTTGAAAAAGAAAAAGAAAATTAAAAAATATACGTTTTTGGATCGTTTTCCCTTTTTTCAATTTTAATATCCTATTCAATGTCAGGGACCTGTATGTTGCCGTTAAAAGGCATACTGTGACTCTGAAGGTGCAGTACCGGCCAGATCCTGCTAGTAGGCAGTATCCAGAGTGCAGTAAACCCTGTTCCAGACCGGGTGTAACACACAAATATCTCTGGACAGACTTTTCTAGTAATGGGAAACCTAGGGCTTCACTTGATCGCATTGAATAGTTTTCGGGACCCCCGATCCATATGTTGTGGTGGGTTATGTCGTGGACCAGATGGGCATAGGATGGACCTGATGGCGATCAAATAATTGGAATATTATTTTTGGAATACCACCGACCACAGGTAAGGACACTAACGTGGTGCAGAGAACACAACCTCATACTCAATGAAAGCAAGACTGTTGAACTCATCATTAACTTTAGGAAAACCACACCCACTAAAACACCCATGCTCATCAATAATCAACCCATTTCAGCCACAGACACATTCAAATACCTAGGAACATACATCAGCAATAAACTAAACTGGGACCATCACACCACTCATCTACTCAAAACAGCCAATCAAAGACTATTACATCTCAGACAACTCAAGAAATACAAGGTTAGGAAGAACTTAATGGTACAATTCTACACAGCCATAATACAAAACATTATTTCATTATCCATCACTGTATGGTACGGCAACACACCCAAACACACACTACACAGACTAGATAGGATCATAAAAAGGGCATCCAAAATCATCAACTGCAAACTCCCCACCCTGGACTCCATACACAAACATCACACCATCACACGCGCAAACAAAATCATTAGTGACCCCCTGCACCCAGCTCATCACCTCTTCCAACACCTACCCTCTGGTAGGAGGTTTAGGTCACTAGGTAGTCGTACTGTAAGGTTCAATAACAGTTTCTTCCCCAAGGCCATACAACTGCTCAACTCCAACTCCTCCTAAATTTACCCCCTGCTGTTATGTCTCTTCTGGTTTATGTTACATTGAACTGACATCTATAGTTTTCTATAGTTTTCGTACTGTACTGTGTCCGTCATGTATTTGTTCTAGGTGGTGTTTTCTGTACTGTACTGTTCCATGTGTCTTTTTATGTTTTATGTGGTGTATTGTCGCAGCTACCACCTGCACTGTGCTTGAATTCCACCGGCCTGGCCGTGTGGCAATAAAAAAAACTTGAACTTGAAGGACAATCTGACGTCAATTTCAGCTTGATCGTGCATGGTTTTCATACTCATCCCCGTGATCGGCGTGTGTTGTGGTAATAACGAATGCCGTTATTGGCAATCAATTAATCAGAAACGACCCCCCCTTTCATGCATTCATGATGAAATATAATACCTATCATATGCATTTGATTTGAAAATAATAGCGTGTCCAGAGACGAAACGCCAATGGTTTTAGTAGAATTCACGTTGCGCCCTATAGCCAGCCTCCCAGGAATTAGCCCCGATCATTCCAAAATTATACTCATATTCACCACGGGATAACGCATAAACGTATTAATGCACCTTGAACGGAAGATAGTTACTGTCAAATGACCATGGTATTGTATCCATAGCTATAATCTAAAATATAGATTTAGCTCTACAAACAACGTGATGCACAGTGAAATGTATGTAATGAAAACCTGGCCGTGCTAATAGCTAGATGGGGAAATTGAATGGTCACAAATGTGTTAACGATAGGTTATGTAGATAACCTAGTTATATTAGTATTGGCTAAGCGTCCCGCTCTGAGCCTTACGAGATACTCCTATCTCCTGTGATACCTAATGTATCTCCCACGAACAAAAACACATGCACCCCACCTGTATGGGGCCCCGCCCCTTATGGTGGTACCGCCCATATAACCATGACCCTGGTCATGAAACACCCTTCCTCGCCAAAACCCGTCCCAGGAAAAGATCCCTCAAGAGGGAACTCAGGGCGCGCAGAGCGGGACGCTTAGCCAATACTAATATAACTAGGTTATCTACATAACCTATCGTTATATTTCGTATTGCATCGCGTCCCGCTCTGAGCCTTACGAGATAATGGGGAAGAGCGGGCGCGAGACCCGACAGATGTACCCCCTGAGGACCCGTAAGCCCACATCAAGGGGTGCGGGGAGCCCTGTCACCCCATCCTTCCTAACGAAGGGGGGGCGCAGTCAACTCCACCTGAATGCGAACAAGAGGGAGCCAGAACCCCTTGAACACACCGTACAGGCGGAACCACGTGTGACTCAACACACTGCGGCCCATACCCATACACTCCTGCTACCCGACCAAAGGACGGGAAGCAGGAAAGGCCACAGACCCCAGAACCGCCTGGGAGACAGAACCCCCGGTCATGTCCATGAGGAAAAACCTTACAAAGGAGCCCGGGGAGGACCATGAAGCTGCAGCACAGATGGCCTCCACCGAGGCCCCACCCAGGAGAGTGGCAGAGGCAGCCACCCCACGAGTGGAGTGCGCCCTGACGCCCCCAGGGGGATCCTGCCCAGCCAGCGTGTAGCAGAGGGTAACACCCTCGCACAACCAATGGGACAGGCGCTGCTCCGACAGTGCCTTACCAGCACGAGCCCCACCGTAACAGACAAAAAGCTGGTCGGTAACCCTGAAATCCTGAGTACGGCTGAGGTAAATCCCCAAGCACGGACTGGACATGACAGGTGAAGGCCCGCATCTAACTCACCAGTGTGAGGAGGAGGACGAAACGCCTGAACCACAATATCCCGGGAGCGGAAGGAACTCCGGATATTCTTAGGCACGAAAGCAGGATTAGGTCGCAGAGTGACACCGCAATCGGTCCGAAAAGACAGGCACTCTGGATGTACCGAGAGAGCACAGAGCTCACCTACGCGTTTAGCGGAAGTGACAGCCAGAAGGAACGCGGTCCTGAAGGACAGCTGTCCCAACGGCGCCCGCTCGAGCGGCTCAAACGGGGCCAAGGACAACCGACCGAGGACCAATTGAAGATCCCAAGTCGGAGCCAAGGAGCGTTGCACCGGCTTAACGCGTCGAGCGCCAAGCAGGAAACGCTTCACAAGAGGGTGGCTGAACAAGACATCCCCTCAAACCCCTCATGATAGGAGGATATAGCTGCTGCATATACCCTCACCGTCGAAGCCGACAGTCTATCAAGGAGAGACTGGAGGTAACTAAGGACAGCAACCAGGGGGCAGGAGACTGAGTCCTGGCCCCCCGCCTTACACCACACTTGGAACATACGTCATCTGCCCGCGTAAGCGCGACAGTGGAGGGAGCATGCGCATTCCAGATGGTAACACCATCAGGATCAAGAACCTGCGCCCCTCAACGTACCCATCCCAACAACTGACCTAACAGATGTATGGGGAAGAATCCCTGGCGGCACGGCATCGGTCCCAGACCTGCCTGGCCATGTCCAGACGCAATCCTCACCCGTCAGGATGAGGGCCGCCCCGCGACAGTACACCTGCACCCACATTCTCCCTGCCGGGGATGTGGGGAGCCCTTAGGCCGCGACGTGAGACAGCGCCGTAACCGTCCTAGGACGGAACCTCCCGAGCGTGTTGACAACACGCTCTGAGATGGATGCCCATAGCCCTCCAACCGTTGACTGGGAAGAGGAATACTCTACATCCAGTCTACAGCAACCCCAGGCTGGTAGAGACCTGCCTGGTACGAGACCTGACGATCCACCTTGACCGCGAAGGACCAGAACGTCATCAGGGCAGAACACTCCGTAACCCCGGATGACGCAGAGGCCCCAGTGCGGCCTCCACGCACTTGGTGAAGATGCGGGGAGCCAGAGAAAACCGAACGGCAGCCTCTGGTACTCATACGCTAACCCTGCAAAGGAAGCGTAGGTAAGCCCTAGGATGGAAGATCGGGATGCGCATACGCATCCTACAGGTCTATGGAGGAGAACCAGACCCCCACCTGACAGTGTTCAACAGGTAGGAGACAATCCAAAAAATGCTGAACCTTCCCATGGGACAGGTCCAGCCTGGGTCTTACACCCCTCCCTCCCGACTTCTCGGGCAGAGAACACCGGGAGGAGAACGCCACGACGATGGCTTGCTTCGTCCACAGAGATTGGATCTCGTCGACCAGAGCTGTCCCTGCTGGAGACCCCGACAACAGGGTCTGTACCAAACCTGAAAACGGGTGGGGTTGTGTAAACACAAGTCCCCGCCTCACCATTCTCTCCATCTACCTCGACATATGGTACTGCCGTAGTCATATGTGACGACACTCCCAACGCACCCGCCGTCACGTGGCGCAGGTCCGCCAGGAACTGTAGATAGTTGGCCCGGTCCCCCCCGCTGTGCGAAGACAACCCTGGAATCGTGCGAGGAGCGCGTTCCGTGTCGGAACACCTGACCCTGACACCACCCACGAGGCAATCGCACCCAAGGGGGAACCCCGACAGAAAAGGGCCTGTCTGATACGGGGGGCTTCCGATCAAAAAAGCCCCCCCACTGAACACCCCTCCAGAACATGCTGAAGGAGTTGTTCTGCAGCCGGACATGCAAGGTGTAAGGCCCCCATGGGTTCCTACACACCGTAGCCCTGCAGTGATATCACTACCACCCCAAACCATGTGAGCTGCGACCACTTGCCAATATTCCAGGAGTGGGAGCACCAACATGATACCTGGCCTGGCGAAGGCGAGGCCGGGGAAGCCCGCACTGTGTGCCTCAAAAGGTTTCGAGCCCCCCTGCTGACAACACTTAAGTTGACAGACGTAACACCAGGCTCAACCAACACAGTTCAAGGTGTGGGAGCCGCTTGACAGCACAACATTCTCACGGACAGACCCAGGCTCAGCCATCAACTGGGTGTCAGCCCCTGTCTCCATGAGAAGCGAAGAATGGGGCCGCATACGCTTCAAGAAGGTTCGCGGCCCGCAGCCAAAGGAACACACCCAGAGCCCCGCTTCTGAGGGTAACAGAAAGCGGACTGAGCGGGGAGCGGGCTGCTCGCGGCAAAATGACGACGGAGTGGTTTACCAACACCGAAATCACCCAAAATGGCCGATCCCTCGGCCGCCAAGACTGTCGGCCTCGCGATACCCTGTCGATTCTCCAACCAGGGCACCACTGGCGGGGGAAACATGGCCGCCTGTCGAGGGCCCCGTCATCGCCGCTGACGAGGCCGTGCTCTCTCTTCTTCTGGCTGCGCGGTGTGAGGCGGTGTAGGGCCTAGGACAATACCGCCCGCGCTCCAGCAGAAGACCAAAATCCCCTGCGGAGAGGGGAACCCTGAGCGGTTATAGCTTGCGGCTGGGTCAAAGCTAATAACGTCAACAACCTCGCGCGATGTGTCGACGTCGGCTGGCCCTCAAGGCCCCTCCACCAGACACCATTTCTTTAATAGAAAAAACACCAATTCGAACACAGTTCTAATCGTTGCCAATTCCATACCGTGGCGGTACAAGCCTTAACAGCCCACCAGCCACTCGCCAGGCCGACCCATGGTGTCGGCCGGGCGGGGCATTGTTTCAATATATCAAAAACAAAGGACTGACGTTAACATGGAGCACCAGTGGTGATTGCAAACAGCACCCTCCACTGTGGTGTGGACCATGAAAAGGTTAAATGAATAAAAGAGCTAAACCACAAAAACTGTAGAATGAGCAAACCCATACACACAAAGTTTAAGGGGAGACGGACCAGACCCGTCTTCATTCAAAATATTCACAACAGAACACCAGCCCTAGTTTAGCCCATTTACCAAAAAAGGTAAACAAAGCCCCCCCCCCGCACTACTCCCCCAGTATACCGATTGACCGTCAGTATGAATGGTTTGAGAGGAGAGAAAGCTGTAGCAAGACAGACCTTCTCATAGCAGAGTGACAAAATGAAACAATAGCCCCCTACACAGGGCCGCCCCAGGAGATGGGGGGCCTCGCGTCTAAAAACGCACAGGGCCTCACATTTCTCCCAAGCGGCCCTGCCCTTATACTACTGCAGCCTAACGCCAGGCAATGTGGAACCCAAGACAACAATTGCCTGTGCACAGACACGCAACATGTTTACCATGTCGGCTGGACCCATAGCCCCACTACCCGACGCCAACTCAGATGGGAACACCGTTCAACAAACCCCGCCGGAACACAAGGTAATACCTGGCTAGAACCTAGCCACGACCTACCCCGTTGTCAACCCATTTACCCGAAAAAGGTAAATAGAACTCAAAACCCCACAACAGCTACCGACTGACCTTCATTGATGAACCGGGCAAGAGGCGGGAGAGTGACAACATCTCACGGCGGAGACATTAAAACAGCATAGCAATTAGCAGTAGTGATAGCATGCGGCAGTAGCGATAGCATGTTAGCATAGCTTTAGATGTTTTAGCAGCACGCCCAAGACAGCTTGGAAACCGTTCCCTGCAGAGAACGTTCACCAAACCATCTTGCCCCTGGCGCCAACACACAACAAGGTTGTGTTAACAACACAAACCAGCATTACTAACACTAATACCCATGCCTGAAGACACAGGGCCTACCTGAGTACAAGCTGGCCCGACAGCCAGCCTTGTACAGCTGAACCTCGATGTGCAGTCATCAAACGAGGAACATCACAGGCCCGTCGTGTCGCCGAAAACATGCGTCGAAGATGCCAGGGGCCAGCAACCTCCGGTAAGCTTCCAACATTATTAATCTTCCTTAATCTTTTCATTCCGCTAGCTCGTATGGTGCACGCATCCAATACGCTGGGACGAAAATAGAGGAAGGGTGTTTCATGACCAGGGTCATGGTTATATGGGCGGTACCACCATAAGGGGCGGGGCCCCATACAGGTGGGGTGCATGTGTTTTTGTTCGTGGGAGATACATTAGGTATCACAGGAGATAGGAGTATCTCGTAAGGCTCAGAGCGGGACGCGATGCAATACGAAATATAACTTCTTAACATCTTGCCACTTTACTGACCTCTAGCGGCTCGGGTGTGCATTTCTTTTAATACTTTAATACCTTTAATATAGAATTAAAGCCCTATTTGTTGCCTGTCGATTGCCATTTCAGGCGACAAAATGCCGTTACATGCCGATATGTGAGGCGTGCGCCAAAGTACACATTACCACCCCCGACTCCTGGGGCTCTAGCTCCGACAATCATTTGGCGATCTCGAAATATTTTCGATAGGGTTGTAGCCAATGAGTGTGGCTTTCCATTGATACCCCACGTGGGGATCTAATACGGTCTGTATTGATCGATTTATGATAAAACCAGCAGGGTCTTACAGCTTAACAGGTTTTAATTAATGAATTTTGAAAACTTAAAAAAAAACTGGACTTAAATTATTCTTTGTCTGAAGGACCCCATTGTTACTGTTTTTTGTGAAGTATTAGCCAAGCTTTACCATGCTTAAGAACGTTTTGGCACGGGCGCTGTTGTGTGGCATCCATGAAGCTGTCCTGTCAGTTCTTTCCATCCACATTTTCTGCGAAGGTTCAAAGAGAAGATTCCCTTCATGCGATTAGTCTTCACTGGGCGTTCCAACCCTGCGCTGACATTCCAAAGGCACATCTTATCAAGACCCCAATCTCCTTCAGAAGTGGCCCCAGGTTACATCCATAATGAATTAGCTCACATCAAAGCAATGCCAGGCGGCGAGCCTCTTAACATTAAATGCTCTTATTTCCTGATTACAACAGATCCACTCTGTGGAGGGTCATTGTTACATAGACAATCCATCGCTGATAAGTTACAATATAAAAACAAAGTCAATCATAAAATTATCTAATGTCTATTTTTCAAAGCACTTGATAAGAAACGAGGGCTAATCGTGTTTGAAATACGCATAAAATACTCAACAAAGTGCCATAGATTTTAAGTAGTCAAATCGTTTTATCATGAAACTGCTTCTTGGGGGAGATACAACTGATTTACCAAGATGTGTATAAAGAGTACTGAAATATATTATACAATAATACAATTCTACTTAGTGTAAGCTGTAAGTAGGAGTACGGAAGGAGTACTTGTATAGAAACGTACCCAAGTCCACCATCATCCCTGTACCCAAAAAATCTACGCCTGCTTGCCTCAACGACTACCGCCCTGTAGCTCTCACCTCCATAGCCATGAAGTGCTTTGAGAAGCTAGTGAAGGGCTACATCTGTTCCTCCCTCCCCATCAACCTGGACACCCTGCAATTTGCATATCGCCCCAACAGGTCCACGGAGGACGCCATAGCCCATGTGCTGCACACAGCAGCATCACACCTGGACAAGAGGCAGGGGAACTATGTGAGAATGCTGTTCATCGACTACAGCTCAGCATTCAATACCATAGTCCCCTCCAAACTCATAACCAAGCTCAGGGACCTGGACTTGAACTATGACCTCTGCCAGTGGGTCTTGGACTTCCTGACGGGCAGACCCCAGGTGGTAAGAGCAGGCAACTGCACCTCCTCAACCATCACGCTCAACATAGGGGCCCCCCAGCGCTGTGTTCTGAGCCCCCTCCTCTACTCCCTGTACACACATGACTGCGTGGCACAGCGGAACAACAACACAATCATCAAATTTGCTGATGACACAGTAGTGGTGGGCCTGATCTCTGCCAACGACGAGAGGGCCTACCTGGAAGAGGTAGAGAATCTGTCACAGTGGTGTCAGGAGAACTGCCTCTCCCTGAACGTCAGCAAAACAAAAGAGATGATTGTGGACTTCAGGAGGTCGGGGGTCAAGGACTACAGCCCCCTCAGCATCGACGGGGCACCGGTTGAGAGAGTGAACAGTTTCAAGTACCTCAGAGCCCACATATCCGAGGACTTGACATGGACCACACACATTGACAGTGTTGTGAAGAAGGCACGACAACGCCTCTACTTCCTCAGGCGCCTAAGGAAGTTCCAAGTCAGTCAGAAGATCCTTAGGAACTTCTACTCATGTACAATAGAGAGCATCCTGACTGGCAACATCACCTCCTGGTTTGGGAATAGCACTGCACAAGACCGTAGCAGACTACAAAGAGTGACACGTTCAGCCGAACGCACAATTGGAGGGGGGCTTCCCACCCTCCAGAACATTTACAACAAGCGGTGTAGGGGGAAGGCTAAGAGAATCATCAAGGACTCCAGCCACCCGAACAACTGCCTCTTTGAACTGCTGCGGTCAGGCAAGCGATACCGGAGTCTTAAGGCGAGCACAGAAAGACTCAGAAGAAGCTTCTATCCCCAGGCCATCAGGCTGCTAAACGAACAATAAACACTATGCAACAACCATCAAATGCACACAGCACACACACCCACTCACTTAAACAAACAACACACTGCAGCACCCACTCTCCACACTTTAGATCACACAAACACACTTTATATTTATTGATAAAGGATTTGCACTACAACTCGTACACCTACTGTAAATTGTACCTAAATTGCACCTCATCCCATTTCTGCCTTGCACTATATAGTATTGTATATTAGTACACTGCATAGTATATTGTATATTATATGGTAACTCAGTTACGTCTATTCTGCATCGAACATTGTACATATGTCTATACTGAACACTGTGACCTAATTTTTTTACTTCTAATTTACATGCTATACTATGTTATTTTATTTCATACTTATCTTGTCTTGCACAGTCTCTGGAGCGTAACAGTAAGAAGCATTTTATATAAAAGCATTCTGTACTTCTGTATGACAACTATTAAAGAAACTTGAACTTGAAACTTGAAAGTAAAAGTAAGAGTATCACTCCAGAAAAAGTACTTAAAGGTGCTATAGATAAAGTTTGTATGTATACTAATAATCTTTTAAATAAAACATCCAGAGAGCTTTTAGAAAGGTGCAGAATAAAAGCTTCCCCCCCCCCCCCCAATTTATAAATAAAAAAATATGTACGGGTCCAAAATGAATGTTGTTGTGCATTTATCCCTTCCCTATTCCCCAATTCCCAACCTGATTGGATAAACCTGCTGCTAGTTGAGACATGCTGACATGCTGGTGCTCTAGTGGGACAGGCAGCCATGCATACTCTCTGTATGTTCAAGGACAAAGAGAAGGGAGGAGGAGGAGGAGGAGGAGGAGGAGGAGGAGGATGATGATGATGATGATGATGATGATGATGATGATGATGATGATGATGATGATGATGACGACGATGATGATGATGATGATGATGATGATGATGATGATGATGATGATGATGATGATGATGAGAAAGAGAAGCAGCTGCTTCCGTCATGCTTTGGTGGGGGGGGGGGGGACTCTGTGTCCCAGTCTCACCATGAACGCTGGGGCTTCAAACCCACACCGTCACAACAGTCTTGCCTGGCGTTTGATTTATGATTGTACAAGACAGGATTTATACACAAATGGTGGGCTAATAGCGCAACTCAAAAGGCTAATCCCATTACCTGCCTATGGGAGAGGGACGCAGATGGATGCTAACGGTGGCTGCCAGCATTGTCTTGGGAAAAGACGGATCGTTTTGTGGTCCAATCAGTGGTTTGGTCGGGAAGCTTTGAAGATTTGTCAATGTTGGGTTATACCGCAAGCTACTTGGACCGGTCGGCATCGTTGTCGCAGGCATTCAGTGAGATTGATTCATCTGGAGGGAAAATTGGGTTTCAGCAGTCACATAATCTTGATTTTTTTTGTATTTGTGTGTGTGTGTGGGAGGGGCTTCCTGATTCAGTCTTTCAAATGCAGGGTAACAAATTAAACAAGGCCTTACTACAACGCACAACCATTTAACAACAACAGAGGTGAAGCTCCACTTTGGTTTGTCAGCTAACTGCCACACTAACACCTATCTCCCTTGGATGCTCCCCTCCCACCCCCCTTGTCATTAGCCTGCCAATCAGAGTTAGGGAGTGGCTGGGGATTCAATCAATCAAGCTGATTGGGAGTGTCAGGAAGTAGCTGCCATAAGCAGGGGGAGAGGTTGTGCCCGTTGCTAGCGAACCATTTAACCAACACAGCACGTTTGGCCGTCATGATAATTAGGGCAAAGCCCTTGCTTATCCTCCCTCTTTAGTGAAGCCTCCCCTGATACCGGTTTGATGTGACTCCCACTGCAAACAGCACAGATAGTTTGTCATTATTGCTAGATTATGAGTTAACACAACCATTGTTCTCTTCAATTTAGAATCATCACTTTTATTGACCGAGGCAAGTAATGCATGGTGAAGACAAAGGTGACTTCACTTGGTCATTTGGGCCAGATGACATCACATGACCTTCTCACCTGGCACAAAGATGGATAGGAGCTCATATAAAATGCAGGTGATGCAAATGATATTCAATGTCATTATACATTCAGCGTCAATATAAATTCAGCCTTTATTAAATGTCATTATAAATTCAGACTGTTTTAGTAGCAGCAGTGTAGGAATACACTCAGTGTGCCATCGGTCAATTTACCACATACAATAACTAACTGTAGAGGTGAGTATAAGTCTGTATGAGTCTGATCCTAATGAGATCAAATAATAGAAACGTTAGTATCCATGCAGGGGAAGTGGAGTAGCTGCTAGCTACTTGTTGGCAAATAAGAAAATAAAGATAAATGTATCTGTCTATGATTCAATTTAAAGATATAATCTGTAATCTAAAATTTCTAAACATAGGATTGAAGATATTCCTGTGATTATCATTTATGTTTTTTTTATGTTTTCTTGTGCTGTAAAAAGTTTCCTTTACGTTGGAAATGTTTGTAAACATTTTGGTAAACCAGTATATTTTCAATTATGACAAACTATACATACTGTAACGCTGCTAGGTTTAGCACCACGTTATTCACGACTCTCGAGGCAGGTTGATAGTTCTCAGTTCAGGTCTTTATTACAACACAGGTGCATAGGTTGCAGTATACACATGACTCATCACTACCACTTCCCATGCCTCAAGAGAGCGCACCCTGGGTGCCACACCCTCTTTTACCTTCCCCAGGTCAGCCCCTGCCGGCGACCCAATAGCGTCGCCGGCAGCCCCGCGATGGCTGAGTACAGAGTGACAGCTCGGCTGACCAACCGACCCAAATCCCAGGGTCGCTACAATACTACTTATTTTCCATCTACAACTAAGAGAAAAGAAATTGGGCCTTTCATTTCAAATTCAAATTGTGTAGCAATACCGCAGCATAAAAGAAGACATGCTAGAGGTACACAGGCTGGAAGAATTACAATTCTGAGCTAAAAAAAAAAAAGAAAAAGAAAAAAAAAAAGGAGAGGTAAACTAAAATATGGGTCATTCGGCCCACGCAAGAAGGTGGAAGCCTGCACACCAGCCTCCCTGGCTGAGGTTAGTGGCTGTCTTTCTATGGTAAAAAGGTTACTTATTTATGCTTCCTCTCAACCTCCCAACCCCCTCTCTCCCCCACACTGTCTCTGGGGACACAGGTGGTGATGGCCTACATACAAAAACGCACTCTAGGGAGGAGAGAAGTGCCACCGCTTGGAAAGTGGCTGTGCTATGTTGTTGGAAACATATTCTGTTGCTCTCTCTCGTTACACACACACACACACACACACACACACACACACACACACACACACACACACACACACACACACACACATACACACATACACACATACACACACACACACACACACACACACACATACATACATACATACATACATACATACATACATACATACATACATACATACATACATACATACATACATACATACATACATACATACATACATACATACATATACACACGTTTACTTTACAGGTCACTTTTTGGGATATTGCATTGGCTTACATTCCCTAGCCTCTAACCTTAAAGATCCCCTCCAGATGTATTTTAAACAATTAAAGAAATGTTATACATTGAATAACAATTTGTATGAATATGGGTTTTCCTCCAAGAAATTGTTCAATAAAGTACTGAAACTGTCTTAGCAGCATCTCTACACCTTTACCCTCATTGAGATGCAAGGATCTATGAATATGCAAATTGGCAACAAGCACCCATTGATATTTATCTGGAATCCCAAAACGGCAGCTTATATTCAGCTTATATTATAAATCATGTCAATACCTACTCCACATATTGGACCATGAGAGGTTCAACTTATTAGTGCCATCATCACACATGCAACTCAGATTTCAATGAGGTAGAGAAGTAGAGAAGCTCTCCCTCTCCATGGGAAGAATGTGAAAAATGCTCTGCACGTTCTGCACAAATAACAATCTGTATAGTAAAAGTCATGTCTATAAAATAACAGTGGAGGGTTTTCCAAAAGTATTGCCCCCCCCCCCCCCCCCCCCCCCCCCCCACACACACCAAAAAGATTATTGACTACCAGTAATTCATTTGTCATTTAAAATCTTTTTGCAGGTCCAAAATTAATGTTGTTTATATGTTGCAGGCATGTATCCCATCCCTACGTCCCATTTCCTCACGTGGAATGCACCTGATTGGATAAATTACATGTTGGTGCTCTAGTTAAAGCATTAACTTATTTTCTAAATGAGGACCATGTAGACTCAACTACATGCAATTTTCTTACAATAATGTAAATTTCTTAACTCATTGGGTGCCATGCCCGAGTATAGTCGGGTTATCTCGCCAACCGCTGAGCGCCTTTTGATCCTTTGATATTTTTCCTTTGATCCCCGTTCTATACGGTCAGCCGGAGCTCTCTAGGTCTCCCTGGCTCATCTATCTACATTACAATTGCAATGATGATCGAATCTTGTTACAACAAGATACGAACATGTTACAAATGTTGTAGACAGCTTTCAGATACACCCTTCTTTGTGACATCAAACAGTGACAGAATTAGGACTAAAGATAAATGCAATTTTATTAACATGTAAAATACATGTGCATGACATATAGTGTAACCTGGGGGGGCACTAGGACCCAGGTGTACCCTGGCCAGGTATTGAAGAGTATCTAGAGAGGAAGTCTCACGCGAGCGAGACTTGACGTCACGTGTGTTGCCATCTGTTTGAATGGAAGCACGATACATGCAGAACCAAGTTATCCGTGCTGCTCCTGCCCCACACTTTTAATAAGGTATGAGCAGGTTAAACACCTTTTTTGTTGGTAAATCTATTCCATCATTTCCGAGCTACAAACAACTATTATATGTTGTGTAGACGTACTTGATGTGGTGGGCGCTAACGTTACATTTGTTCCTAATGTGTGCTCAGTATATTGCGGTATGTGATGATGACACGACACAAATAATTATTTGTATTTTCAGACTGTATAGGCGCCGATACAGCCTGAAAATACAAATAATTATTACTCTTGTGTGTCGTGTCATCATCACATACCGCAATATACTGAGCACTGAGCACACATTAGGAACAAATGTAACATTAGCGCCCACCACATCAAGTACGTCTACACAACATAAGAGTTGTTTGTAGGTCGGAAATGATGGAATAGATTTACCAACAAAAAAGGTAAATAAATAAATAATAAATACATAAATAATGTAGAACTAATCTGTAAATGGTATACAAATATAGTTATAAATGATGTAATAATCATTTATGAATGTATATAAATGGTTTGTTCATGATTAGTTCATTATCTACAAATACCTTATAGATGTATTATAACAGGGTGTTATTATAAAGTGCTACCAATTTTTCTTTATTAAAAGAGATTTTAATCATGTATTTTCCAGCCTTGTATTGAGCATGCCACTGTTGGTGGCTGTACAGTAGCAACACACCAGATGTTATATTACAGGAAATATTTCCTTCCTGCCTGGCTAGCCCACACTCAAGAGTAAAAAACATTTACAAACTGGGCAGCACATTAGGCAGGCAGTGTCCCTGGCTCCTAAAAGCACAGCTAATTGATTAATCAAAGCTAATTCATTGCTGTGACATCACAAATTACAATAATTCTGAACAGCGTATTTAGGCTTGTTAAAGCTACTCTAGGAGAATTTTCAACAATAATATCATATCATTGTCAGATTCGCTGTGAAACCGTGGTATAATTACAGTAAACAAATGAGACGATAGCCTAATTCTCATGATAAGACCACAGTTCCCATAAACCCCATTGCTTGCTGTCGCCAAGGAGATTCTGCCCATTTGGCATCTTCCTTTTAAACAGTAGGCACAACCGCTACATCAGCCAATAATAGCACTAATAATGATAAAAACCCACTGCTAACAACACAATATTTGCAGTATGCTTAAAAAGTCAGCTACAGCCTCCCCCTCCTCATCGACAACACAGAGTCCCTGCATTGACTCTCCATACAATTGGACAGGGATGTGGAGGGAGAGTGAGAGAGAGAGAGAGAGAGAGAGAGAGAGAGAGAGAGAGAGAGAGAGAGAGAGAGAGAGAGAGAGAGAGAGAGAGAGAGAGAGCTGGTGAGCTGTGTTTGCATTGATTACCAGTGTGGCCAGCTGGAGTGGAGAATATCAACCAAGCCCCCCAAGCCATCTCTCCATCACCCCCCTCCCTCCCCTCCCTGAGCTGAGCCTGTGCTGTCTGTCTCCCCTTGGCTGTCAATAGAGCCTGATGGACCTTTTAGACACTTATCAATATTTAACCAGCCTTCCCCATTGACTCAGCAATTAGCACCTAATTGATTTGAGATTGATTATCATCAGCACTGTAATGGCAGTGTCGGTCAGTTTCAAGTGCTTGTTAAAAAAAAGAAATATATATATATTATATTATATATATATAATAATAATAATAAATAATAATGATAATCCCTTCCTGTACAATGTGATTATCTTTTGGTAATATACTGTAGGCACGTAAAGGCGAGAGTTTGATTGAAGTCTGTATCACGACAGGGCAAGCTGGCAGCTAAAATCATGCTGCAGTCCTCTTAACAGCCGTCCCATGCGGTTGAGAAAAACAAACCTTAATGTATCCCATCCACCGCCAACCACTCCTCCCCACCACCACTCTCCCCACCGCCACCGCAACCACATCATTACAGAGCGAGAGAGTGTGTGATCCAGCGATCAACTCTTACTTCAAACATTTGGCCCATACATCACATCCTTTTACACAAAGCACAGTATCAATGATGCCCCCGCCATCTTTTCACATGCGAGAGCTGTGGAAAATGCTCCTGCCTCTGGCCAAAGACCCTCCACGGTGGACGCCAATAAAAACCAGGGGCTGAACTGCACTGAGTCCAACCAACTCCCTGCTAATCAAAGCTCTCTCCACTGTGTGAGCAGCAACGCATGCCGGGAGGAGGCCCTTCCAAGACGTCTAGCCGTCACATCAGTCCCAAGTCTGCTGCTGCTACATGGGCCAAACATTTACAGTTGCTTCTGATGTTATTCCTGTCTGAGATTGTTTCAGGAAATCAAGACTGCCGCCATGTGTCATTTCAACTTGAGTTTTAAAAAAATAAATAAAAATGTGCTTCTGTTCTGTTGACGGTGCACTTCATTCACTTTCCAATTCTTAGTTGGAAGGGATTCAGGGAGATTTAGGAGTGGATTGCGTTAGGAGTTTGTGTAAAGAAATATGATTATGTGAATCCCATGGATGGAAGATATTGTGAATATGACTATTGCAGAATATTAATCATTTCTTAAAGAAAAGTAAGTATCTACCCCTCCACCCCACCCACCCTTAATTAAAGATGATTAATACATGTCTCCAGACCGACCTAGACCGTGCTGTGAGATGTTGAATTCAGAGTTATTATCTCTCACGATACATAGGATCCCATTCAGTTTGAAACACAATTGAATCTCCCTGTCGGTCAAGTAGCAGCCAGTTCCATTGATACCCTCCAGGCTTGCTGTAAGGACTTGCTGTAAACTTGCAGTGATGATACCAGAGGTCTGCCAGGATCTATAGCACTGGAATCAATATATTGAACAGGAGCAATCTCGTTTGTTTTAACGGTTAGCTGTACATTTCCTACATTATTGGTAATCAAAATTTGAGCTCCGTTCATAAAGATCAGATGCTGTGAGATTGCATGGCTGTGTTGGCTCGAAAATGCCCATTCCGCGCCCCCTGTTTTGTTTTGTTTTTATTAAGGATTCCCGTTAGCTGGTGCCATAGCAGCCAGCTAGTGTTCCTGGGGTCCACATAAAACACAATCACAAGCCATACAATAGCAAATACAAAAGATAAAAACCAGAACTCAACTCACAGTATATAATAAAACTAACAAGTAGGACAGCTGAGATGACATATAAACAAAACAAAACAATACAAAATGCACAGCCAACAAAACACTTACAGCCTTAGATCACATTTTTGTTTCTTTAAAAAAATATATATATTTACTATAAATACAGCAGAAATATGGAGGCAGATTACTCCAGACACTAGTTCTCGGGTGAGACAGTACAAGCTGATCACTGCTAGACCCTCTAGTGTTGTAATCATGAACAGTACATTTGATAGAGTTTTACTATTAATGACTGACTTGAACAATAACAGTGTATTAAATGACAGCCTGTGAGCCAGGAGAGGCCGTCATGCATTCATGATTCACATTGGATCTCATCTCAGTGAACAACCCAGAACGATAGGTTATGTATATAACCTAGTTATATTAGTATTGGCTGAGCGTCCCGCTCTAGCCTAATGAGATACCCCTTATCTCCTAGTACCTACTGTACACCACCACAAACAACTTAATGCACCCATACCTGACCGGGCCCCGCCCCTATGGAGGCGTAGCCTATAAGACCATGGTCATGGTCACCAAACACTCTTCCTCGCCAAATCTCGTTCCAGTAAAAGATCCCTCAAAAGGGAACTCAGGGCAGCGTAGAGCGGGACGCTCAGCCAATACTAATATAACTAGGTTATATACATAACCTATCGTTATATATCGTATGGCTATCGCGTCCCGCTCTAGCCTAATGAGATATGGGTTAGAGCGGACGCGAGACCCGACAGATGTACCCCCTGAGGACCCGTAAGCCCACATCAAGGGGTGCGGGGAGCCCTGTCACCCCATCCTTCCTAATGAAGGGGGGGCGCAGTCAACTCCACCTGAATGCGAACAAGAGGGAACTAGAACCCCTTGAACACACCGCACAGGCGGAACCACGTGTGACTCAACACACTGTGGCCCATACCCACACACTCCTGCTACCCTACCAAAGGACGGGAAGCAGGAAAGGCCACAGACCCCAGAACCGCCTGGGAGACAGAATCCCCGGTCATGTCCATGAGGTAAAACCTTACAAAGGGGCCCGGGGAGGACCATGAAGCTGCAGCACAGATGTCCTCCACCGAGGCCCCACCCAGGAGAGCGGCAGGGGCAGCCACCCCACGAGTGGAGTGCGCCCTGACGCCCCCAGGGGGATCCTGCCCAGCCAACGTGTATCAGAGGGCAATGCCCTCGCACAACCAATGGGACAGGCGTTGTTCGATAGTGCCTTACCGGCATGAGAACCACCGTGACAGACAAAAAGCCGAACGGTGACCCCGAGGTCCTGAGTACGGCTGAGGCAATTCCCAAAGCACGGACCGGACATGACAGGTGAAGGCCCGCATCTAACTCACCACCGTGAGGAGGCGGATGAAACGCCTGAACCACAATATCCCTGGAGTGGAAGAACTCCGGATATTTACAGGCACAAAGGCAGGATTAGGCCGCAGAGTGGCACCGCAATCGGAACGAAAGACAGGCACTCTGGTCGTACCGAGAGAGCACAAAGCACACCCACGCGTCAGCGGAGGTGACGGCCAGCAAGAACGCGGTCTTGAACGACAGCTGTTCCAACGGCGCCTGCTCGAGCGGCTCAAATGGAGCCAAGGACAACCGACCGAGGACCAGTTGAAGATCCCAAGTCGGAGCCCAGGAGCGTTGCACCGGCTTAACGCGTCGAGCGCCAAGCAGGAAACGCTTCACAAGAGGGTGGCTGAACAAGACATCCCCTCAAACCCCTCATGATAGGAGGATATAGCTGCTGCATATACCCTCACCGTCGAAGCCGACAGTCTATCAAGGAGAGACTGGAGGTAACTAAGGACAGCATCCAGGGGGCAGGAGACTGAGTCCCGGCCCCCCGCCTTACACCACACTTGGAACATACGTCATCTGCCCGCGTAAGCGCGACAGTGGAGGGAGCATGCGCATTCCGGAGGGTAACACCATCAGGATCAAGAACCTGCGCCCCTCAACGTACCCGTCCCAACAACTGACCTAACAGATGTATGGGGAAGAATCCCAGGCGGCACGGCATCGGTCCCAGACCTGCCTGGCTATGTCCGGACGTAATCCCCACCCGTCAGGATGAGGACCGCCCCGCGACAGTACACCTGTACCCACATTCTCCCTGCCGGGGATGTGGGGAGCCCTCAGACCGCGCAGATGGAGGACGCCCATAGCCAGCCGCCCGCCGCCTGGTGCAGACGGGGGGAGCGTACCCCTCCCTGTCTGTCGATACACAACACTGACGTCGTATCGTCCGTCCTGATCAACACCATTTGTGGACCAGAAGGACCGCTTTCAACACCAACACATTGAACGTAGCGCAGACCGTGCAGCATGGTTTGCCAGCTGCCCCCTACTGTGTTGGCCCGACGCGTCACCAGCGAGGGAGGCGTCGGTGAAAACGCGACGTGAGACAGCGCCGTAACCGTCCTAGGACGGAACCTCCAGAGTGTGTTGACAACACGCTCTGAGAGGGATGCCCATAGCCCTCCAACCGTTGACTGGGAAGAGGAGTACTCTACATCCAGTCTACAGCAACCCCAGGCTGGTAGAGACCTGCCTGGTACGAGACCTGACGATCCACCTTGACCGCGAAGGACCAGAACGTCGTCAGGGCAGAACACTCCGTAACCCCTGACGACGCAGAGGCCCCAGTGCGGCCTCCACGCACTTGGTGAAGATGCAGGGAGCCAGAGAAAACCGAACGGCAGCCTCTGGTACTCATACGCTAACCCTGCAAAGGAAGCGTAGGTAAGCCCTAGGATGGAAGATCGGAGATGCGCATACGCATCCTACAGGTCTATGGAGGAGAACCAGACCCCCACCTGACAGTGTTCAACAGGTAGGAGACGATCCAAAAAATGCTGAACCTTCCCATGGGACAGGTCCAGCCTGGGTCTGACACCCCCCCTCCCGATTTCTCAGGCAGAGAACACCGGGAGGAGAACGCCACGACGATGGCTTGCTTCGTCCACAGAGATTGGATCTCGTTGACCAGAGCTGTCACTGCTGGAGACCCTTACAATAGGGTCTGTACCAAACCTGAAAACGGGTGGGGTTGTGTAAACGCAAGTCCCCGCCTCAGCGTTCTCTCCATCCACCTCGACATATGGTACTGCCGTAGTCATATGTGATGACACTCCCAACGCACCCGCCGCCATGTGGCGCAGGTCCGCCAGGAACTGTAGATAGTTGGCCCGGTCCCCCCGCTGTGCGTAGCCAACCCTGGAACCGTGCGAGCAGAGCGTTCCGTGTCGGGACATCTGACCCTGACACCACCCACGAGGCAATCGCACCCAAGGGGGGACCCCGACTGAAAGGGCCGGTTTGATAAGGGGGGCTTCCTAGGTGAAAAAAGCCCCCCCACTGAACACCCCTCCAGAACATGCTGAGGAGTTGTTCTGCAGCCGGACATGCAAGGTGTAAGGACCCCATGGGTTCCTACACACCGTAGCCCTGCAGTGATATTACTACCACCCCAAATCACGCGTGCCTGCGAGACCACTGCCAATTTTTCAGGAGTGGGAGGCACCAACATGATACCTGGCCTGGCGAAGGCGAGGCCGGGGAAGCCCGCACTGTGTGCCTCAAAAGGTTTCGAGCCCCCCTGCTGACAACACTTAAGTTGACAGACGTAACACCAGGCTCAACCAACACAGCTTATGGTGTGGGAGCCGCTTGACAGCACAACATTCTCACGGACAGACCCAGGCTCAGCCATCAACTGGGTGTCAGCCCCTGTCCCCATGAGAAGCGAAAAGTGGGGCCGCCCGCGCTTCAACGAAGGCCCGGAGCCAAAGGAAACAATCAGAGCCCACTTTTTCCGCTGGTGTTGGGGAAGGGAGTGATCGGAGAGCGGGCTGCTCGCGGCAGGACGGTGACGGCTTGTTTGTTCAAGCCGAACCCATCCAACATGGCCGATCCCTCGGCCGCCAAGGCTGTCGGCCTTGTGGACACCTGTCGAATCAACGCCCAGGATACCTCCGGCGGGGGAAAACATGGCCGCCTGTCGAGGGCCTCGTCATCGCCGCTGACGAGGCCGTGCTCTCTCTTCTTCTGGCTGCGCGGTGTGAGGCGGTGTGGGGCCTAGGACAATACCGCCCGCGCTCCAGCAGAAGACCAAAATCCCCTGCGGAGAGGGGAACCCTGAGCGGTTATAGCTTGCGGCTGGGTCAAAGCTAATAACGTCAACAACCTCGCGCGATGTGTCGACGTCGGCTGGCCCTCAAGGCCCCGCCACCAGACACAATTTTTTTAATAGAAAAAAACAGCAATTCGAACACAGTTCTAATTGCTGCCAATTCCATACCGTGGCGGTACAGGCTTTAGCAGCCCACCAGCCACTCGCCAGGCCAACCCACCCATGGCGTCGGCCGGGCGGGGCACTGTTTCAATATGTCAAAAACAAAGGACTGATGTTAACACGGAGCACCAGTGGTGGTTGCAAACAGCAACCTCAACTGTGGTGTGCACCATGAAAGGGTTAAATGAATAAAATAACTAACCCACAAAATACTGTAGAATGAGCAAACCCATATACACAACGTTAAGGGGAGGCGGACCAGAGCGAACTAGTCCCGCCTTCATTCAAAATATTCAGCACACCAGCCCTAGCTTAGCCCATTTACCAAAAAAGGTAAACAAAGCCCCACCCCGCACTACTCCCCCAGTAGACACCAATTGACCGTCAGCATAAATGGTTGAGAGGAGAGAAAGCTGTAGCAAAGACAGACCTTCTCATAGCAGAGTGACAGAACGAAACAGTAGCCCCCTACACTACTACAGCCTAGCGTGAGGCGATGTGGGACCCAGATCAACAACCGCCTGCGCACAGACACGCAACATGTTTACCATGTCGGCTGGACCCATAGCCCCACTACCCGACGCCAATGTGGATAGGAACTAGCCAGCTGAGCCATAACCCGCCGTTAAGTCCCATCCTGCAGTAGTATAGCTCTACTGCTACACCGCCGAGCTCACGCATCGGCCCCAGATGGGGACACCGTTCCACAGACCCCGCCGGAACACAAAGGTAACGTACCTGGCTAGGCTACCTAGCCACGGCCTACCCTGTCAACCCATTTACCCGTAAAAAAGGTAAATAGGACTCAGCAAAACCCCCACAACAGCTACCGACTGACCTTCATTGATGAACCGGGCAAGAGGAGGGAGAAGTGACAACATCTCACGGCGGAGACATTAGAACAGCGTAGCAGTTAGCATGTAGCAGTAGTGTTAGCATGTAGCATTAGCGTTAGCATGTAGCATAGCATTAGATGTTTAACAGCACGCCCAAGACCGTTTGGAAACCGTTCACTGCAGTGAAACGTTCACCAAACCATCCTGCCCCCGGCGCCAACACACAACATGGTTGTGTAACAAAACAAACCAGCATTACTAACACTAATACCCATGCCTGAAGACACAGGGCCTACCTGGGTACAAGCTGGCCCGACAGCCAATCTTGCACAGCTGAACCTTGGTCTGCTGCCATCAGATGAGGAAACATCAACACAGGCCTGCCGCATCGCTGAAAACATGCTTCGAAGATGCCAGGGGCCAGCAACCTCCGGTAAGCTTTCAACATTACACAATTCCTCCAATCTTTTTCATACTACTAGTTACATACGGTGCACGCAGCCGATATGATGGAACGAAAATAGAGGAAGAGTGTTTGGTGACCATGACCATGGTCTTATAGGCTACGCCTCCATAGGGGCGGGGCCCGGTCAGGTATGGGTGCATTAAGTTGTTCGTGGTGGTGTACAGTAGGTACTAGGAGATAAGGGGTATCTCATTAGGCTAGAGCGGGACGCGATAGCCATACGATATATAACCAACCATGCAGCCCTGTTCTGAAGCACCTGGAGCTTCCCCGTGGCCATGTTGCGCCCACATTACTTTCTGCTCCATCTACTTACACTGCTCACATGTGCATTGTGGCTGGACAGCATCCAGACTGTGTAGAATTCAAAAGGCCTGACCACCTCCAGCTCGCCGCTGTCGCTGATCACAATGCAAAGCAAAATCCAATCTGGGACCGTTCAGCCCTGACAGTGATTGGATGATTAAAGTTGAAATGACAAGTGTTACTGGGGAGCCTAAGAGAATTGTGGCCCAAATTGTAAGTGTATAACTATGTGATTAGAGTGAAAACGGAAGATGATGATGATGATGATGAAGGAAATTTGCCAAAAGTGGACCACTGACACTTTAACATCCACGCTAACACTGTTTGGTGCTCCTGGGGGAGATGTCTTGCTGTTAATAATTATATTTGAGCACTATACAAGAATGCTGCCCTCCTTATGAAATGCCTGCTTCCCATACCTGGACACGGCACCTGGATGGATTCAGCCTTGTCTGCCTCATCCTTGAAAGTTTTCTCATGTTTGGTCTCAAAATGGCGTTTAACACTCGATGTTCGGCAAACATTTTCAAGACATAGCCTAAAATACAAACAGCACAGCCCTTCTGAAACACAAAGCCCCACTATTCTATCCACGGGGGCTGGGATAACTGATCCTTTACTTTAGCTTTCTTAGCTAACAGGCTTGCCATCGTCTACTGAGCCACTATAGCAGCTTATGTTCCGAGCATCTTATCTTTCTTAGCTAACAGCTTGCCATCATCTCCCGAGCCTCTCCTTCACTTTATCTTTCTTAGCTAGCAGCCTGCCATCATCTCCCGAGCCTCTCCTTCACTTTATCTTTCTTAGCTAGCAGCCTGCCATCACCTACGAGCCTCTCCTTCACTTTATCTTTCTTAGCTAGCAGCCTGCCATCACCTACGAGCCTCTCCTTCACTTTATCTTTCTTAGCTAGCAGCCTGTCATCACCTACGAGCCTCTCCTTCACTTTATCTTTCTTAGCTAGCAGCCTGTCATCACCTACGAGCCTCTCTGGCAGCGTCATTTCCCTCCCACCTGCATTCTGCCGCTCTGATTGGCTCTGACCCTGATATATCAATCAAACTACTATAAATAACAGGTTGCACAACTGCCACCGGCTGTGAAAGAGGTCATTTGGCATGTGGATGAGGACACATTTACAAAGAAGTTCCTCTCTTGCACACTTGCTAGTGTGCCAAGTTTCAAGTTTCTTTAATAGTTGTCATACAGAAGTACAGAATACTTTCATACAAAATGCTTCTCACTGTTACGCTCCAGAGACTGTGCTAGACAAGATAGTATCAAATAACATAGTATAGCATGTAATTTAGAAGAAGAAAATGAGGTCACAGTGTTCGGTATAGACATATGTACAATGTTCTGAGTTACCATATAATATACAATAATATGCAGTGTACTAATGTACAGTACTATATAGTGCAAAGCAGAAATGGGATGAGGTACAATTTAGGTACAATTTACAGTAAGGTGTACGAGTTGTAGTGCAATCCTTCATCAATAAATATAAAGTGTGGGGAGTGGGTGCTACAGTGTGTTTGTTTAAAGTGGGTGTGTGCTATAAAGTGTGTGGAGTGGGTGCTACAGTGTGTTTGTTTAAAGTGAGTGTGTGCGTGTGGATGTGTGTGCTATGTGCGTTTGGTGGTTGTTGTTGTGTAGTGTTCATTGTTCGTTTAGCAGCCTGATGGCCTGGGGATAGAAGCTTCTTCTGAGTCTTTCTGTGCTCGCCTTGAGACTCCGGTATCGCTTGCCTGACCGCAGCAGTTCAAAGAGGCAGTTGTTCGGGTGACTGGAGTCTTTAATGATTCTCTTAGCCTTGCCCTTGCAACGCTTGTTGTAAATGTTCTGGAGGGTGGGGAGCCCCCCTCCAATTGTGCGTTCGGCTGAACGTGTCACTCTTTGTAGTCTGCTTCGGTCTTGTGCAGTGCTATTCCCAAACCAGGAGGTGATGTTGCCGGTCAAGATGCTCTCTATTGTACATGAGTAGAAGTTCTTAAGGATCTTCTGACTGACTTGGAACTTCCTTAGGCGCCTGAGGAAGTAGAGGCGTTGTCGTGCCTTCTTCACAACACTGTCAATGTGTGTGGTCCATGTCAAGTCCTCGGATATGTAGGCTCCGAGGTACTTAAAGCTGTTGACTCTCTCAACCGGTGCCCCGTCGATGCTGAGGGGGCTGTAGTCCTTGACCCCCGACCTCCTGAAGTCCACAATCATCTCCTTTGTTTTGCTGACGTTCAGGGAGAGGCTGTTTTCCTGGCACCATCCCGCCAGGACCTTGACCTCTTCCAGGTAGGCCCTCTCGTCGTTGGCAGAGATCAGGCCCACCACCACTGTGTCGTCAGCAAATTTGATGATTGTATTGCTACTCCGCTGAGCCACACAGTCGTGTGTGTACAGGGAGTAGAGGAGGGGACTCAGAACACAGCCCTGGGGGGCCCCTATGTTGAGGGTGATGGAGGAGGTGCAGTTGCCTGCTCTCACCACCTGGGGTCTGCCAGTCAGGAAGTCCAAGACCCACTGGCAGAGGTCATAGTTCAAGCCCAGGTCCCTGAGCTTGGCTATGAGTATGGAGGGGACTATGGTATTGAATGCCGAGCTGTAGTCGATGAATAGCATTCTCACATAGTTCCCCTGCCTCTTGTCCAGGTGTGATGCTGCTGTGTGCAGCACATGGGCTATGGCGTCCTCCGTGGACCTGTTGGGGCGGTATGCAAATTGCAGGGGGTCCATGTTGATGGGGAGGGAGGAGCAGATGTAGCCCTTTACTAGCTTCTCAAAGCACTTCATGGCTATGGAGGTGAGAGCTACAGGGCGGTAGTCGTTGAGGCAAGCAGGCTTGGATTTTTTGGGTACAGGGATAATAGTGGACTTCTTCAGGCAGGTGGGGATGACAGCCTGTTCTAAGGACAGGTTAAATATGTCAGTGAATACTGGGGCCAGTTGGTCGGCACAGACTTTTAGGACGCGGCCGGGGATGCCGTCCGGACCTGCTGCCTTCCTGATATTCACTTTTTTAAAGGTCCGCCTCACCTCATGCTCTGTTACCCTGAACACTGCGCCTCCATCAGCAGCCGACCCCCCCCCCCCCCCCCCCCCCCCCCCCCCCCCATTGCCGTGGCTTGTGAGCTGGTGTTGTTATTACCAGCATCAAACCTCGCATAGAAGGTATTGAGGTCATTTGCTAAGGAGATGTCACTGTTCAGTTTGAGGGAGGCGCCTTTGTAGTCTGTCATCGTTTTGAGCCCCTGCCACATAGCTCTAGAGTCAGCTTGTTCAAACTGGAGTTCAATTTTATCCCTGTAGCGCCGTTTGGCCTCTGACACTGTCCTCCTTACGTTGTATCGCGCCACCTTGTGGTCATTCATGTTGCCTGCCACTAGGCCGTCGTTGTATGCTTTGGTGCGCTCTCTCAGAGCTTCACGGACGGATTTGTCTACCCAGGGTTTTTGATTTGGGTAAACTCTCATTTTGGTAGTGGGGATTGTTTCTTCCACCAAAGTACAAACATAGTCCAGCACTGTCTCCGTGTAGACATTAATGTTATCTGTGTCGCGGAACACATTCCAGTCTGTGCAGTGAAACGCAGACTGGAGCGTCTCCTCTGACGTCCAGCTCCTCTGACGTTAAGCTTGTTCCAGTGATGGCACGCGTCGCCACGGTTGCTGACACCTGCTGTAGACCTGTACATAATGCAATATCCTAATATCTTAGTGTAAGGCTTTAATGGCATATCATTTGATTATTACTTGATTATAAATTAAGTCCCGTCACATTTGTGAACCTATTACACATTTCTATTTTATTTATTAATTATTATTATTATTATTATTATTATTATTATTATTATTATTATTATTATTATTATTATTATTATTATTATTATTATTATTATTATTGTTTTTTACTATTGACATCAATTCAGTTGAATCACAACCGTGGTTACAGTGGAAGATTTGTCAAGATACAACAAATCTTCATGGAATGGAATGGAATCGCTGTATCCTCTACTAGGAACGTGTTGATTGTTTGCCGTCCCTCCACTGTTCAACGGGTGTCTATGTTACCTCTGTGTGTCTGTTAAACACACACCGTCTGTTAAACTCTCACTGTCTGGTGAACTCTCACTGTCTGGTGAACTCTCACTGTCTGGTGAACACATGATGATGAATGATGTTGTTTACTCATTCTAACGACTAAGGTTGAGGAACCATGACACTGGAGTAGGGATGTTCGATATTGGCTTTTTTACCGATATCCGATATACCGATATTGTCCAACTCTTAATTTTCTATACCGATATCAACCGATACCAATACCCCCCCCAAAAAAAGGAATAATTTCAGGTAATTAACATTACATATCCCCTGTCGTGGAATTAACACAACATTATGCATACTTTTGACAATAAATAAAATATGAATGTGTTCTTACTTGCTTGCCTGGGTAAATAAAGGTTAAATAAATGTACAAAAAAATATATATGTATATATATATATTTTAAAACCGATACCGATATTTTCTGATATTACATTTTAATGCCAATATCGGTAGGCCGATAATATCGGACATCCCTACACTGGAGAGAATCTCACATGGGCATGTACATGTAGTATGTATTTAGTTGCAAAGTTAGGACTGAGGATTACAATAACGTATGCACATATTGATTGATTGATTTTATTTATGGGTCCAAAGACACAACAAATCCAAGGGATGACATGCAAAAGTGACAACACTTATTTCCAGCATGGTCCCCATAACACAAGGGTGGAGGGGGTGACAGTATCTCAAAAGAGACACACTTAGGCTGTCAATACACAACAAGTGCATATACACAGACACACACACACACAGAATGAGTATGCACACAAACATGAATACAGATGAGTACACACACATACAAGTGCAGAATGTAACAGAAAATACACATAATGAGGTACACACATGCAAGGAGAGCTTGCGACTGGCTCTCTTTTGACGGCTGTACGGATTAAGTGTTTCATATTTACCCACAGAGCCACAGAGTAAGAGGTTAAGAGCAGAGCGAGCGCTATTCATCGCTCCTCTTTGAACGTGACAGCTCGGTGGGAGGAGGGGCAACTGGGGCGGACCAAGGCAGTTCATTAGCTCGTGTTGAAATACCCTCGGCTTAATTTGTTTCTGAAGTGATTATGACTTCACAATTGGTTAATTAGGAACTCATGGCTGAACATTCTCCAAGAGGCTGTATGTAAAGCGTTTAAGTTTCCACTGATTAAATATGGAAGCTGTGATGAGCAGTCGCCTGACAGGCGAGCGTGTTTTGACAGAGGAGGACCTCGCCTCGCCCACATGCAGATTTATAGCACTATACTGGAGTCATCCAATGGACCATTGAGTTTATCATGTCACGAATGCCATTGCAAAGAGAGTCTTGAATATGTTTGTAGAACAAATGAGTGTGCCTGCCTACATATGTGCATTAGTGTATTATGCAGACAACCATACCAACATGTTAACCCTTTCAGGTGTACGTTCTCTCAGAATTCCATCTTAGGAATTCCTAGAATTCCACACCTCACTCACATAGATGTAGCCACTGTGACATCATGAATGGTAAATGGACTGCATTCATATAGCGCTTTTATCCTAAACGCTTTACAACTCGTGTCTCACATTCAGCCCTTCACTCGCTGATGGCGGAGGCGACCACGTGCCAGCAGCACGTGCCACATGCTCGATGAACAGGTGCCAACACACTCGCTGGGAGCCGTTTAGGGGTCAAGTGTCCCGCTCAAGGACACTTTGACGCAGTGCCAGGAGGAATCGAACCGGGAACCTTCAGATTGCCAGACGACCGGTCTACCGCCTGCGCCACTGTCATCATTAGCATGTTAATTTTTCTACGTTTCTAATCTCACACATGACCACGTGCACCTCGATGGATTAAACAGAGATCTTTAGTTTAGACGAAAGGCAAATAGTTGTGGTTGTTTCTGTCTCTTTTGTTTGTTTTGTATTAGTCCCGTATCATGCGTAACCTTTCCTGCATAGCCCGTCTGCTTACACTGATTTGATTTAGTGTGTTTACGTAGCGCCCCCTCCATCTTCCGTCCCTCCTTCACTTCCTCCCTCCTTCCATCCTTCACTCATCATCCATCCTTTTAAAAGTCATTTCAGGTTAGCCAGAATGTCACATCGCTCAAGCGTGCCCTCGGGGGCAGCTTTTGTTATTTTAAAGGGTCATGTCCATTTATCCAAGCAATGAATAAAGAAGCACCCAGAGGCTGGAAGCGAAGCCTGAGCGGAATAGCAGGGAGGGAGCGGGCCCGGCCCAGCGGTCTGCTTTAAAAGGTCAAAGGTGAGGTATGGTACGGTAACTGCCTGTCACGGAGGGTGGACTGTGGCCTTGCTCGCTGCACCTTGAGCTCCGGGCTGCCTACATCCAGGTGACTGTGACTGGTGCAATAAGCTGGAGCATGAGCTGATGGATGGCTGATGGATGGGTGTTTCACTGACGGTCATATTTGACTAAACACGATAAAATATTATTAAAAAAAAATAAGAAGAATAATAATAATACACATGATCAAAGTCATTTCCACTTAAAATGGTATTATTTACATTTACACTTAGTAATTTAGCTGACGCTTTAATCCAAAGTGACTTACAAATTGTGAACAACAAGTCATCAGGAAGGGTACACCTCTGGCAGCTAAGGGTCAGTGCCACTGCCATTGCTCGTCAAATAGAATCGAGTGTTAGACCCTTGAATGCATAGTAGTAGACATATTAGGATGATAGGTAGTAATAAGTATAGTAGCGTAGTAGTAGGCTACATAATAGTAAAGGATTTCTTTCTTGTGTGTGTTTTTAGTCAACGGCAGAAAATTGGTGGGGTTTCAGCTGTTCTGACTGTGGTGGGGAGCTTGTTCCACCATTGTGGAGCAAGGACATAGTATGGCCTGCTTCGCTTTGATGACCTCCCAGGAGTGTAGATATAACCATTTAACTTACCCTTCAGCAGCTACAAAGGACGTTATCTCTACTGGTGGAAAAAAGGGTAGGGACCGCACTCAAGGAATGCCGTTTGTTTTAATACGCACACAATTTTATACGCACTGCTCAAAGGACATCTCTACTGGTGGTTCACAGTGAATACTTCCAAGAGGAGAGGGTGAGCTTATTTAACAGCTGTGGTCTGTTGCCATTTGAATCACCCAATTTAGCAAGACAATGGAAGTGAGAAATGAATCACACTCGAGTTTCAGCAAGTTCAAACCAGTTCAAACAAGTGCAAACCAGCCCAAACCAGTTCAAACCAGCTATCAGAATTTAAGCCAGTTCAAATCAAATCCTGTAGATATAACAATTCAATTTACCCTTTAGCAGCTATAAATGATGTTATCTCTACTGGTATGGTTCACAGTTGGTACAATTGGCACTATTTTACCAACTTTTTTCAACCTTTTACACTTTGGAAATATTGATAAATGAGGCCCAATATCTCAAAACGAACCGTATCAACCAGACAAAATTTTGGCTCTGATTTCACAGCTTCCAGTTTGCTTCACAGGGAGACATAACATGAATACTGCTCATACGCCATGATATATATATATTATATATGTATAATAAGTTATAATAGTTTATTTGTAAAAATTCGTGATCATAGTCACATGTCTCGACGGGCTTCACAGGCCCACATTAGGCCTGTTAACACCCACTGACCTCAAGAAGAACATAATGGAATAATCCCACAAAACAGAAATAGTTGAAGAAACCTCAGGGGGGCAATTGACGTATCTCAAACCACGCCCTATTTTCTTGATCCTCCAATCTCAGACAAACAAGGGAAGCAAAAGTTGTGATTTGAGTATCAAGAAAAGAGGCCAGTGTTTGAGATAGGTCAATTCAAAGAGAGACACCCCCCCCAATCAGGATGGTCAGGCCTGCGACAGGTACTAGTCCTGTGTGGTAATGATAGATTATAGCATCCCACCTCTCTCCACATCTTTGAGCCTTCTTTCTCACAGCAGTAGGAGAAGAGATGTACAACTAAGATGACAGGTACAACTCTCACACACGGTGACACACCACATTTTTACCTCTGACGATACATTTAGCCAGAAAACAAGAATGAGAAGTTGTATCTTTTTACATGAGCAATTCTAATTAACAATTCAATTAATTGCATACATTAAAAAAAGGAAAGGGATGCAGCTTAATTTGGTAGCGTGCACAGTTTCCCTTTGCCGTTGTAGTCAAATTGAGGGGAATGCTTTGCCATTGGAGTGTGTAATGCTCATTAAGTGCTGATATAAAGCACAACCGCATAATGACTAAAGATCTGTTGTGTGTGGTAAGCACTAACAAGCAGATCGAGCTGTAAGCAGGAGGGAAAGGGAGGTGGGGGAGAGGGGAAGGGAGAAAATGATAATGAGAGGAGGGAGAGATAGGGGAAAGAAAGAGAATGAGAAATGGAGAGGGAGAGAGAGAGAGAAAGAGAGGCATTTAGCTGGCAGACAGCTTCCTGATTCAGCCAGGCTGGAGAGCAGGGCTAGCTGTCTTGCTCCATGTAGCTCATCTATCACTGCCTATTTCTAGGAGATCCCAACCCCAACCACACACACACACATGCGCGCGCTGAAAGAGAGGGATAGAATTCAATCTTTCCTTGCCTCCCAGTCATCTTCAGAAATGCATTCGTTCACCCAGCGTGGCAGGGCCCCCACGCAACCTGCCAACAATGGTCCCGCCAGGGCAGAGAAAGAATCACTGCAGGTAGCCCTGGCTTTCTCCCCATATTCTGATTCCAATCTGTTAAATCCCACAGGTAGATTAGGGGACTATAGGGGGAGGAACCGGGTGGCGGCGATTCTGTGCCCTGTGCCGCGGAGGGAGGGGACAAACGTGCCACAGAGAGGGAGACGGAAAGTATTGCCGTCCCGAAGGCTCGAAGCCACATTTCGTCACAGAAGGCGGCTTGATGAAATCTGCTCAACTTGGCTTTGAAATGTGACTTTGAGAGAAATGGAGCTTGTTGAGTGGGGTATAGTGTTTCAGGTGCAATACGATCTCTTACAGACGTACGTGTTGCTTAAAGCGTATCTGATTCCAACAAATTCATGACAAAGTCATCGCTAATATTAGGACAATATCAGGATCAATACACTTATTACACCAATTTGCATACAATAAGCATCTACTCGAGCTGAGATCTGTATACCATGTCAAAATACGTATGGTCCTGTCTCATGAGCATAGAGCAGGATATTACCACAACCAGGGGTTCAATTCCCATCAGAGTCGCCTATAGTAAAAATGTTGCGTATTATGCACTGATGGTACTACACAATACTACTTATAGTGTCTAACTAATATGGAATATGTTGTGTTACTGTACATATCATTTGTGGGGCCCAAAGAGCAGTGTGTCTTAATTAAGAGGGAAGACAAAATCATTTTAGCAGCTTGTGCTTCTTCTATCTGTTGAAGACTTAAGCCCCACTCCCGGGCACTTTGTGAAGTGGTCAAACGTGGAGGACAAAGAAAGAAAGTGGAAATCACTTCACAGTAATTGGGTCCTGTAGCTATGAGTCAGGTCAATACAGACATCACAGCAACAGACAGTTCTACTCTGTCGAAACAAACTTCCCTTGGAAAATGGGATGCCATTTTCAACATCTGTGTCTCGTTAGCTCTACAGCGACGATCCGATAATCCCCTTTCACCGCCGAGATGGAATCTGAGTCCTAAATTTGAAGTGTCGGACAGCCGATACAGAGTATACCAGTCCAATCCATTATTATTACTGAACAATCTAGATTTAGAGCATTAGTTTGTGTCTACTGGACAAAGAAGGATTGAGATATGATCCATTTCTCTCCATTAGAGATCTAACATCCGTCTTTGTGCCAATAATGCAGATTTGCTTTGATTTCTGCTATGTTACACATGGCTCGTGGTATTGGATTCTAGTATTGGATTCTAGTATTGGAAATTATCTGATACCAATTCCCTGTTTGGGAATGTGGTATTGGCTCAATATCCGATATTGGTGCACAGGGCCTGTCCGAGGCACAAGCGAACTAAGTGCCTGGTTAGGGCCCCCATGGCTATGTTCTCTAAATTCATTTTCATTGTGGATATAGTCTTTTTATGTGAATTAATGCAAAGTCGCAAAGGAGAGTAAGGTAGAGAGAGAGAGGCCGATTAAGAGATAAAGCTCAGCAAAACACAAATCAAATTCTGCTTAGGGCTCCATAACGGCCTGGGCTGGCCCTGTTGGTGCATCCCTATGAGAGACGATGTTCTTTTAGCAGTGTAGGGTGTAACATGTTATGAAGTAACGCTGTAACATTACTGTAATCACATTTTGTCCTGTAACAAAGTCATATAACGCATTAGTGGTCCAATTTCAGTGACAGTTCTGATCTGACAAATGGGTTGCTACTTAGCGTTACATACATTATTGTTTGTGGTTATGGCTTTGTTGTTATTATCCTTGACCTGGTGTTGGTCACCGGGCTTCTAAATCATTTGGATGGGTTAAATTCTATTTGGAGGACAAACGTTGGGTATATGTAAAAAAAAAAATATATATATATATATAATTGGCTAACGCAGGTGTGTAAATGCAAATAACACACCCTTTTTAAAATTGTGTATCTCTGGCGAATGCAGTCAGAACTCTGCTGACGTCCAGACTCGTCCTCTTCTCCCTTCCTTCCGCGCTCTCCCTTGTTCTCCTTCCATTAATTTGCGTAATCCCTGTGACACTCCGATTAATAATTCCTGTGTGATTTGCATATCTATGACTGAAATTGAGGACAGGCGTTCGCGTGGTAAATATGAGTCCAGTGTGTGAAACAGACCAATGGGATGTGATTCGGTGATGCAGTGGGGAACACGAGGCACCAGCAGCTTTAAGCTGAATTTCAAAAAAGAAAAAGAAAAAAATATGTTGCAGCCTCTGATCGGCAGACACAGTAGTACACATTGTGTGTACTACTTTTGATAAGGAACATGATGGTGGTCTTCTGCGACCCTGGGAACACCACTTGGCAGGCTAAAACCATCTGATTGGTTATTGATGCTGACGTTTTTGGCCAATCAGATGTATGTACAAAACCACCTGCTGATCAGAGGCTGGAAAATACATAATACTGTATATATTTTTTTTATTCAGCTTAACCTCTTAAGCCCTATCCATTATTTTCTGAAAATGTGCCTAAAAGTACATACCCAAGTAAATTGAAGATTGCTCCACTTCTAGAAGGCGATTTGCATGTTCTTGGTATCTAGGGACATCTATGGACCTCAGGGAATGTATTCCCAGTGTCGGAAATATTGTGTCTGTTACTATGCTTGAGTAAATTGTAATGAACCAAAGAAGAATATAAATTATTATTATAATTTCTTTCCCATATTTGATGGCGAATAACACCATGCTAACATTAACCAGACGTGAAAACGTGAAATTGCAACTGAGCTCATTCAGCAATTTCTTGAGATCAAGTGTACAAAAAATCTAAGCAAAAGAATAAAGGGCAGATGATTTACAGCTGGTTTTGTAGTACTTAATTTTGCCATCCGGACACATTAACTATGAATATAGAATATCAGGCCTATAAATGACTTTTTTATGATGTCCATAGCTCCACCATTTTTCATCAGATTGAGACACATCTTTTTTTCTAGACACTCACAGAAAGGTAAAGAAACAATCTACGTTCTATTTTATGGCAATAACGTTCAGGTTTGTTCGATCCGTGAGATATAATCACGAAAATAATGTCAGAATTGTTCGCAAAGAATATTTTCAGCAGCTTTCACAGAGGCTGGTGTGAGCTGGGTAGTGTAGTTTTATGAAATTTAGATGTCCATCGAAAGCCCAGGGTCTCCTCTGTTTTAGGACTACAACGGTTCCATGACGCGTTATTTCCTTGCATCTAATTCATCCGGTTTCCGCCGAGATATTTATAAACTCATATTTCGCTAATAACACTAAAAATCATTGGTAAACAAGCGTAGTGCTGAGAATATACACTTTGACTGCTGTTTTGATAGGGTTAGGGTCATTACTCTTGGCTACATTTGGGGGGGAAAATGCAACATTCATTAATATGGACTGTATTGATCTATTTATGGCTTAAAGGGTTAAAGCTGCTGGTGCCTCTGGGAGTCTGTGGAAAACCTTTGTTGCACATACATGGGCTTGTAAAGTGATGCAGAGCTTGCTCTATTTCTGCTGGGCAGGTAAACTCACTCTGGCTAATTTCTCCAAAGTTGCCTACTGCAAAAAATATATACCTCACTTATGATTTGAGGATTCATTCACACACACACACACACACACACACACACACACACACACACACACACACACACACACACACACACACACACACACACACACACACAGAGAGTGCACACTTACACAACATACACATGCATGCGTACAGAGGTACTCCTAACTCTCCCTTTTCCAATCCTCTCCTTGAGGTGAGAAGGCCTCGGAAAGCGTGGACCATGCCACTCCGGCTCTGCCCGGTAGCAAACAGTGAGTTCAGAAAGGGCAAACCCCCAAATTACAGACTCAGAGCACTATAGTTAAAACCCTGCCTTTGACAGCCGAGGTAGAGGAGGCCCTGGGTGACCTCATATTTACTTCAACAGTGCCACCTAGTGGTGCCAGAGATGGGGACATGATTTCTTAGCACGGTTACACGTTTCCAAATCTGTGGGTTTTCCCAGACATCTCAATGGTATAAGGGGAGTGTTCATTGATATTGCTGGGATAGGATCCCGATAACAATTCAAGCCTTGGCCTCACGGCTGGGCAGCCTCCGTCCTTCATGGTGATTGATGTACAGTGCTACAGCAGGTATTGACCCCTATCACCCTATATGATGCTTTTGATGCGTCTGCCTACCGGAAGAGGCGGACAAAAGAGGCACAGCTAAAAATGCTAATCTCGCCCCGAGAGCTGGTGATAAGATTCTGTTCATTCCCTTGTGCCTGAATCTCCCACACTGTGGGGGCTCTAATGCCTTTGCACTGGGTCATGGAGACACACACACACATGCACCTACGTTACTCATTACACACACACACACACACACACACACACACACACACACACAAATTGCCCCTAGGAGACCAACGGCTGGAAATTACATGCCTCCAATGAGGTAATGACATTTTCCTACTCCATCCATAATGTGGCCAAAGGCATGTCTCTCTCTCTCTCTCTCTCTCTCTCTCTCTCTCTCTCTCTCTCTCTCTCTCTCTCTCTCTCTCTCTCTCTCTCTCTCTCTCTTATGCTACGGGACAGACAAGTCTGACCTGCTACAGTGACAAGCCCCATCCTAATCGGTAGGTACAGCTTTCCCTGCAGCTCAGCGCCCAGCCACGTGTATGGGGGGCTAAATAATTGAACAAGTGCAATATGTTCAGACGGGGAGGGGGGTGGAGGGTGAGAAAAGACGGTTCCAAAATGTCTCCAGTGTCCTCTGCTTTGGGGTAGAAGTCATAAAATGGTGGAAATGTCAAACTACTATCTCTCCTCCTTCCTCCTTCCTGAAATCCCCCAAAGGGTGCGTTCCCTCCACACACATACTCAGCCCTTCCTTCCCCGCTTGGAAAAAAACATTATTTGCCCCCCCCCCCCTTTCTCCCTTTTCAGCTTTTCATCAAGGCTCGCGGGGGTTGCCATGACAACAAAGTGGTATGTCATGGCATGTTTCACCTTTGTTGTCCCACCTCATATGGCGGTCGGCGTTCTGGCGCAAAAGCGTGGGCAGAGGACGTTGTCACAGCCACGCAGATTTCCAGATTTCATGGGGAGAAGAACGTGTGTGTGTGTGGGGGGGGGGGGGGGGGGGGTTCTGTGAGCAACTGACCTTGTGAGACCATCCTTTTTTAGGCGGAGGGAAGGGTTTACTTGGAAATATGCCAGGAAGCAGGCGTCCGCCCTGTCATAACCCTCTGGTCCCCAAATGGCGCGTGCCACAGTTGCAGTCAGGTGACACCGATGTGGCCTACTTCTGAAGGCAAAGGGCTGCTCTCTGAGAGGACACAGACAACAACACCCTGGCAGAGGCCTCTATGTGAACTGGACATTGGTTAAAGGTAGAATCTGTAACGCCATCAAAAAAGTTGGTAGTGCATTTTTATTAAAATGTTTGGCTTGGTTTGTTTTGTGTGGGTTGGAGGGGTTGCTATTGCAGGTCACACCTCAGGCTCTGCCAGGAGAGTTCTGGATAACTCACAGTTCTGTAAGTTACTAAACTCCAACACACACATCAGTCCAAAACAAAATTATGTAAATAAAGTGCAATACCAAGCAGGGCCCGTTTGACGGCACGTTACTTAACCCTTTCACTGCCGCACTACCAAACGGTTAACCCTTTCACTGCGACAATACACAGAAGGTTAACCCGTTCACTGCCACACAACAGAAGGTTAACCCTTTACTATCACACTACCTTCTGTAGTGTGGCAGTGAAAGGGTTAAAGCAGCTATAAGATACATGTTGTTAGACATATCCAAACCAATGACTAACAGCAATGCTATGTGACACAGCAGTTGGAGCAGGTGTGACCATTATGGCAACATTTTAAATATGGAAATAATTAAGACAATAATTAGTTTATGAACCATTCATAATTGACCCTGTGACTTTCAAGCGGGAATATTTTCCAATTGAAACACTTGCAAATTGCCAAAAAGTCGATTCCATTTATCTGTGACCCAAAAAAACAAAACAAGCCATCTCCATACCGTCTCTTCCCATTCTAAAGCTTTTCCAGACCGTATGACAATCGATCAAGCATGCCGTTTTCTTTTCTTTTTGGGCTGAATAATATTCTGCGTTGTCTCCCTCTCGCTAGGATCCTCCACATCACGGGAAAAGGCATGGATCCGCCTCTGTGGCCACACAGGTGTCAATGTAAACAGATGTTGTCACAGGCCTGTCACCGCCGAGTGGTTGAGCGCATGAAAAATACCCTCTCCGGGGGGAAAAGTGTGAAAGAAAGTGAGGGAAAGAGGGGGATTCTGGATTCACTTCACTCTGCTGTATCATGGGAACCCCTGTCAATCCCCTCGCAGACAATAGGTTCATATCAGCGCGGTGGCCGGTCCTCGTTGTTGACGGTTTTATTATTCACCTTGACATGCCGTGTCACGGGGTAACTGGAGAGAGATGCCAAAGAGGAAACTCCCCTTAATTGAAATGCTGACAGTTCATGGCAGCTCACAGTCGACCCCTAAGAATGGGTGCAGATATCGGATGATCACTGGATTATTAGGGGGGAGGGGGGGGGGGGGGGTTAAAGGTACTATATACAATTTTTATGTATGAAAAGTAATCATATTTTCTTTTTAATAAATAATACATCCACAGAGCTTTTAGAAAGGTGCGGAATAAAAGTATTGTCAAATTCTGTAAATACTGTATCCCGTATCCTTGGGTACTGCCAGTATTTACAAAGTTGTGGTAGTATTGACTATCAGCGGATAAAGAGTCTCATGTTGACATCAAACTTTTTACCCCCTCAAAACCCTAAATGTAACTGTAATTTGGGGTGAATTTCTCAGAAGAAAAAGTGTCCTACCAAGAGCCTTGTCTGCGGCATTACAATGTTACGCTAGCATAACTAATGAACATGGTATCATCATAGTAGGCTCACACAATGCACATAATCCTCTCACAAGTAGCATTTGTTTGTCCAAATGACGAGGCTACATAACAAGATGATCTCACTCGGGGCTATGGTAGAGTATGTTGTTGTTTCCGGTGCACGGCTCCTCTTTTCTTGTCAGTTTTGTTAGGAGAGACGTGGAATAGATTATGCTTCATCAGGAGGCCTCGGGGGCAGCTTGGCTCCTGTTAGGATTAATTTAGTCAGATAGCCTCTATGGATTATGCCCTGTTTCAGAGGCCCTGCGCGTTTCTGACAGGTCATTATTGCACATCACACAGGGAGCCACAGCAGGCAGCGAGCACCAAAAAGTGGGCCCTGGCGCGTCTTCTATGGTGCTGCACGCACGCACGCAGTATGTCCATTATAAGTATCGCTGCTGTCGGGACAAAACCTCATAACTCTTTTTTATTATGTAAATCAACTCTGTAGATCATCCTCCATATGTGTGTGTGGGTTTTACAAAGTTTAAACAATGGGAAAGCATTAAACTGATCATCTGTCTAAACCTCCTAACTCTATTCACCCTCAAATCTGTGTTAGTTTTTTTCATCTGCTGAAAAGTTGGGTTTTTGGAGTTATGAGGTTTTGTCCCGACAGCAGCGGTATGCAGTATGATAACTACATCTCTGACGTTTTTAACAAACCAAATGGTTGAAAATGTTGCAAGCTATGGTTATTTCAATAGTACATGCACTATAGACATTCATTTTATGAGTGGACGTGCTACCCTGTAGCAAGATGGCCACCGTGTGGCAATGTCGGTCTCCATTGGCCAGCAGCGCGGGTGAGTCATCATAGTCTTTATATATATCTATCACTGACACCCGCCAGAGCTAAAGCTTTTATTTGGCTAACAGGGACACCACGTCGAAATGGGTGGGGTTTGATAAATGTCCTTCACTCCTTCTCCCCACATCCCCACAAGCACACCACTCCTACCCACAGGAAATGGGCATAAGAGTCATGGAGGAAGATTCAGTGACTGAGCGCTAATTAAATCATTTGGGCATTCTGGGCCAGTGTGGTCAAAAATGTTAAATAATTAATCATCCAAAAGTGAGACAGAAAATCGCTTTTTAATATATTTTCCCCCTGTTCTTTTTCTGCAGAAGAACGGCCAGTCCCTTTCTACTGAGCATTGTTTTCGAATTAATACAGAAAGCAGAGAGGGGCAAAACAAAGCAGAGACACAGGAGAGGATTGGAGCTGAATTCAATCCAATGAGGGGTAAGTGACAGGTATTATAGATAATAATGGCAGTGAAAAACGACCCACATCCTTAAAGGACACATGACTAGACCTTAGACACAACATCTATAAGAGATTTACAGTAGGGCTATAAGCTTGAGCCTGATATGCATTTCTGTCAGATATCAATGATTTTATTTTTAGCTCTATAGATACCGTTTTGAGATATTTAATGTACAGGAAGAATTTTTTTTTATCTGATGGCTAGATAGTGCATGGATCAATACAAATGTATGTGGGCTGCTGCAACTGACAATTGACAATATCAGAGCTGTGCTGTTCTGCCAATACCATAGAACACCAGGCTATTAGCAGGCAGAATGTATCGATTTGCTCTCCTGTTTAAACAAACCCCTATAATGCAATTGTGAGGGTATAACTGGCAACCATGGGAAAGCTATTATTTCTCAATATTGCAAAACAAATTGTAATTAAACTTGGAGGCGGCAGAACAGGGGGGGTCTTGAAATTGATCCACCAAAACTCCCACTTGACTTCTCATAAATACAAAACTATTATTGCAGCAAAAAAAATTAAATGGACAGACTCCTATCAGCTGGTGGCTGACTGTTCGACAAGCTGGAGGCAACGCCGACAGCCGGAGTCGCACCCGGTGTCTCTTGCGTTGGTGACAAGCGCAATGTCCGCTGCGCCACCCAGCCGCCAACTCGCTGAAATCTTGACGGATTTACAAACAGTTTGGTTTATTACAAATGTTATTAACGTGGCTATGATTCTTGCTTGGAAGAATTTTTATTAAAACTAATTATTTTCATATGAAAGTCCATTATAAGTATGCAGTATGATAACTACATCTCTGACGTTTTTAACAAACCAAATGGTTGAAAATGTTGCAAGCTATGGTTATTTCAATAGTACATGCACTATAGACATTCATGTTATGAGTGGACGTGCTACCCTGTAGCAAGATGGCCACTGTGTGGCAATGCAGCGCGGGTGAGTCATCATAGTCTTTATATATATCTATCACTGACACCCGCCAGAGCTAAAGCTTTTATTTGGCTAACAGGGACACCACGTCGAAATGGGTGGGGTTTGATAAATGTCCTTCACTCCTTCTCCCCACATCCCCACAAGCACACCACTCCTACCCACAGGAAATGGGCATAAGAGTCATGGAGGAAGATTCAGTGACTGAGCGCTAATTAAATCATTTGGGCATTCTGGGCCAGTGTGGTCAAAAATGTTAAATAATTAATCATCCAAAAGTGAGACAGAAAATTGCTTTTTAATATATTTTCCCCCTGTTCTTTTTCTGCAGGAGAACGGCCAGTCCCTTTCTACTGAGCATTGTTTTCGAATTAATACAGAAAGCAGAGAGGGGCAAAACAAAGCAGAGACACAGGAGAGGATTGGAGCTGAATTCAATCCAATGAGGGGTAAGTGACAGGTATTATAGATAATAATGGCAGTGAAAAACGACCCACATCCTAGACATCCACGACACATGACTAGACCTTAGACACAACATCTATAAGAGATTTACAGTAGGGCTATACGCTTGAGCCTGATATGCATTTCTGTCAGATATCAATGATTTTATTTTTAGCTCTAGATACCGTTTTGAGATATTTAATGTACAGGAAGATTTTTTTTATCTGATGGCTAGATAGTGCATGGATCAATACAAATGTATGTGGGCTGCTGCAACTGACAATTGACAATATCAGAGCTGTGCTGTTCTGCCAATACCATAGAACACCAGGCTATTAGCAGGCAGAATGTATCGATTTGCTCTCCTGTTTAAACAAACCCCTATAATGCAATTGTGAGGGTATAACTGGCAACCATGGGAAAGCTATTATTTCTCAATATTGCAAAACGAATTGTAATTAGACTTGGAGGCGGCAGAACAGGGGGGGTCTTGAAATCGATCCACCAAAACTCCCATTTGACTTCTCATAAATACAAAACTATTATTGCAGCAAAAAATATTAAATGGACAGACTCCTATCAGCTGGTGGCTGACTGTTCGACAAGACAGACCTTGTGAGAAAAAGGATGTTTGATCTCCCCAAAATGAGAGCTGTCTGGGCTCAAGCACAGCAAGCAGTCGCTCACAGCATACCTGAAGTATTGTGCGACTGGTTGCCTCGACAGAGTGTCTGAGCTGAGCTGGCCAGCTCTTAAATAATAGAACAGCAAAGACCCAGGATTTATGTGGGGAAGCTCATTGGGAGTGCATACACATGAGGCCTTCTCAATCAGCCCCAGTAGTATTAGCAAATGACCTGCCTCCCATTAAAAAGCATTAAGAGAACATTTCCAGAGCTGCACCCAGCTAATATCCACAGCTAATTAGGGAATGCCAGGTTGACTGTCTATCAGAACCATGTGCAAGTGTAGAATTATTAAAGAGTTGCCATGGGGGATAACCGGGATTGTCACAGTTGTGACCTCCAGCCCGTTTCTCTGTCTCTGTCTCCCCCTAGTGTTTCTCTCCCTTTCCTTGTGTTTCCACCCAGGTCCAGTAGATGTCCCCAGTGTTTCCCCATGTGCTGTCCTGTGTCCCCCCCCTTATCTGTCATCACCCCAGCTCTTGTCCCTTTTCCCTCATTGCCCCTTATGTATCCATGTAAGCTCCCCCGCGGCAGTCTTTGTCCGATCGCCTGTGATGTTTCCAGTGGCGTTGCGCAATATGTCGGGGCCCCCCCGCAGGTCAGACCATGGGGCCCCGCCTACTCCCCTAAATCAATAATAAAGTGAGATGGGATAGACATCGCAGCCACTTAAACCATGTACTAAAAAATGTACGGATTAGATTCCAGTTCCAATGTAACCTGTAGGCTACTCGTACTGGTTATGGCGAATAAAACGTTATATTCTTCTAACCTGTCTCGGCGGCTGTAGCGTGGCTGGGGGCCTGGCTGGGCTGTCTGTCTGCCTGGACTCAACGCGGAGCTGACCGGGGGGTTGATAGCGGTGCACGCGGCCGGCCTGGGTGGGGAGCTTACTGCCGATGCATCTTCAGTAACGTTAGAGTCAGTCTACCTTTGCTGCCTGCTGGAACAATGATGTTCTTTTTCGTAGCTTTGCCGTCTCCTGTTCGGCTTTCGCTCTCATCTTGTTTTTCTGAGCACCGCTTGGATATTTGCGCTTAATTTTTACCGGCGCTTCCCGCTGTGTTTTGAACGCTGCCCAGCCTGCCAATGAACATTAGTTATCAGCCTAGCCCTATCGCAGGTGAGCAAATAATTACAACATAGCAGGGAGGGGGGGGGCCCTCTGCGCGAGATGCATCCAGCTGCAGCCCCGCAGAACCATACTGGGCTCCTACACTGCGCTCTGTTCCCGCGCATTACGAAATCTAAGAGGATAGTCTACAGTGGGGGGGGGGGGGCCCTAAGCTCCGGGGCCCCCCCGCACCGCGGGGGTGCGGGGGCCTCCGCTACGCCACTGGATGTTTCTCCATGTTTAACGTTGCTCTGCTACCTGTAGTTTAGTTTCCCTTTTCACTCGTCCTGCCTGTATTACATACCCCGTGTTGGGTTTTTATTTGTCATCTGCCTCCTGCCTTTGTCCTGCACTTGGGTCCTCTACCACAAACCGTTACAGAGATGACTAGACAGGACTAATGTAAACAACTGAGCAAATTGTTGATGAAGGTCCCAGGTGCAGAGGGACCGTCACCTGACAAACGCAGTGCTGAGAAATTAAGCCACAAGGCACTACATCATCTCTTTAGCAAAGTGTGTCGCCGAGTGCACATCCAGGATCTCAAAACGTGCATGGAATGTCGAATCAAAAGAGAGGATCAACTCTTGAGAGGCTCGCTCTTCAAGGGCACGCTTTCTGAACTCGCTCTGTAATTATTCTTGATACAAGGATTAATATCTAATTCAAGGTGTAGGCCCGCACGACTCTTTTGTTATTAACTTTGCTACAGCCGGTGAAAACCTTTTTGGATTATTTCAATTCGAGTGATTACTTTTGGCCTAGTCGCTGATTGCACAGCGGCGCTGCCTAGGTTTACTTACCACATCGATTTCCAAGCCAATATTGGGAGGGGGGAAAATCCTCCCAGACACATCACCCTTCTCTGCCTCCCGATGCTCTCTGTAAATCTGATTAGAGATGGAAGACGCTGCTCTCTCTCTCCACACAGATACTGGCGGGAGCACAAGGTTAAAAGCGGAGCAAAGTTTTACTGCTGGTGTAAGGCCTTCAAATAAAGTGGCTTTCAAGCTACTCTTGCCGTGAAAAAGACAAGTTATATGAGCAAGTTGATTCTTAGCCCAAGAGTGAAGTCATGCTTGGTGGTCACATCAGCTGTCCACTGATGGAGACTTGAATAACATATCCTACAGGCGGTGATGTACTGTAGCACAGAAATCTGTATCCAGACTGCGAACACCTTGATAGTTTGGCATCAGACTTTATAGTCGTCTGGCTGGCCTACTGAATAAGCAAAGTTAAAAGCATAGTCAATCAGAAACACTATTTTCTCCAAGCAGAATCAATATACAACAGTTTGTGTCTTGGTGGCAATATTACAAAGATGTATAAAGAAAATTCTCCAATAAGACACACATTCGGTTTTATGTGTGCAGCAGACCACACACAAACACATATAAATAAATGTTTTCGATTGATTTGAAAACCTTAAATTAATCATCACATTATCCTTTTTGACCCCAACCACCTTCCATAGCTTTGACATCCAGCCATGGAAGCTTGTGTGTTTACATTCCTGATCACTCTGACATGCAAAACGGGAGAATAATATGTGATCAGAGATTCCCTGAATGTCGTATTTCCTTCCGAACAGATTAAACCAAGTTCAAATCAAATTTCTTTGTATAGAAATCACAACGAATTGCCCCCATGGGCTTTAGTTGTATAAACGATGCAGTATGGAATGGTCTTTCCCAGAGAGAAGATGAGAAGCACGTTCAGCCACAGACTCATACCCCCCCGACCCACCACTAACCACCTCGGCCAGTCCTTCGTACCAGCGACCATCAGGCTCCACAACAGTGAGCAGGGACCGCTGCCAGCAGCCGGAGGACTAACGGCAGCAGAACTCGAGAACTACTAGGAATGTCTGATCACTGAGTGTCTGACTCCCACCTAAACTGCACGGACTACGACGTATAACGTATATCACGCTCATTAGCGTACCTTATATATACGGCACCTGTGTATACTGTATACTCATAGTATATATTCTGATTCTAAGTGTTATTGACCATATTTATTGTAACGTATAATATAACTGATAGGGCATACAGACCCTCATCTGCACCTTTGATTACACTGCCTACTTGCTCATATGTTTATAGTCAGAGTTAATGATATTGTTTACACTGCTTATTTTAACTCTTTCTACTGTAGGCCTACTATAATTGTATTGCCTATAGTTGTGTCTTCTACAATTACCATACCTATACCTCCCCTCCCTCATCCCCCATACTGCCTGAATTTCCCCAAGGGGATCGATAAAGGAATATCTTATCTTACATAGGTTGAGCTATGCTATGCCTGCTAATTATCCAGAGGTTAGATAGCATAGACTCTAGAGATTGTATCCACATCTGCTTTTGCTGTTACCTACAGTATATACAGTACATACATATACCATACATATGTCTATTTAAGGTTAGAATCTTGTTTAGGGCCCACCCAGAAAATAGTTTCACCCCCTACAGGCCAGAATCAGCAATCATTTAGGTAGTGGTGGGACTGGAGGGTTGAAAACAGTACCACTCTGGACTGACAGTAATGTTTACCTAGCGAGCAGGCCTGGCCAGCATTGAGCAACAGTTATGTTAATATATGTTAATAGGTTGAATATTTCCTGGCTCTAGTAGGCTATTTGTTGTTGCTAACTGAAGTGGAAACTGTGCCACATTGCAATATGGACATGTTTGATAACAGCCAAAGGACAGCATGTTGCATGTTGAAGTTGACTATGCTCAATCAATGCTGGTAAGGTGTGCTTCCTAAAGCCCAGAGGGGAAGTGTGCATTTGTGCTTCTGCTTCAATGAATATGATCAACGTCTTCTATAGCTCTACCTGCATTCTCCAATGAAGAGGTCTGTTTTATACTCCCCACTTGTCAAGATGTGACAAGACAGGATTTCCCTTGGGAGAAATATTCCTTTGCATGCGAGATTGACAACCCCTCCAGAAATGTGCTTTTCTTTGAGGGTGTAAACCCCACTTTTGAGACTAGTAGGCTACTGTACTTAACCATTAAATGGCCCGGTTTAGCAGGCATGGTGGTGTAAATGGCCTGCATTTATATAGCGCTTTTATTCAAAGCGTTTTACAATTTATGCCTCACATTCACCCATTCACTCACACATTCACACACTGATGACAGAGGCAACCATGCAAGGTGCTAACCTGCTCATCAGGAGCAGTTAGGGGTTAAGTGTCTTGCTCAAGGACACTTCAACACGCTGCCCGGGAGGAGCGGGTCAGCGGGAACCTTCCGATTCCCAGACGACCACCTCCTGATCCACTGTCGCCCCCTAAGAAGAAGTGGTTAACATTGTCGCTTCAGAGCAAGAATGTCCTGGGTTCGATTCCCGCTTGGGGACCAGGTTGCCGGGTTGCCAGGTATACAGGAGGTGGGGTATCTCCTGGGCCTTTCTGTGTGGAGTTTGCATGTTCTCCCCGTGCTCGCGAGGGTTTCCCCTCTAGAAAAAGAGATAAACCCAATGGAAAAACATGCAGAACAGATCACTAACGCTGTCGCGTCCCTGATGAAGATTGACAGGAGCACTTGGATTGGTCCCCGGGCGCGGCCCATGTCTGCTCCCGGCTGCCCTTGAGGGGAAGGATGACGGGATGGGTCAAGAGAGGCATTTCATCGGCAACTCAATGCATGTGTGTGTGTTCCTGTGTGTCACCCATCTTAAATGTGTGTTATTTGCTGCATGACAAATAAAGACTTCCTCTTCTTTGTGTTTGAGATGGCCTGCATGCTTGTGCAACAATATCCTCAACGACTGGCTGGTTATCAGCTCATCGCCCTGGTCTTTGCTGCCATCTACTAGGTTGTTCATTGAGAGGACTGATTAGCTGGGAGACAGAGAGCGAGAGGAATTTGCCTGATAATCCGACTGAATTGCATTCCACTTCACTTCATTATTCAATCACAAAACAATTGTAAAGTACGTGATTTAGTAGATCTCAGACAAACGTGGATGTGGGATACATTTGTTTGGGTTTGTGCCACTACCAAAAATAACAAATGTAGCCTTTCTAAATACTACAAGAGTATGAAATTACGTCATTATTACTGATATGCAGGATTAGTCATTGAGGCGATTCACACAGTTCAGAACTTCAGACTGTAATTTTCTCTCATCTAGATCGGCGAAAACGCCCTTAGAAGTTACCAGTGCAATTGCACTCTACTTGCGAGGACAATGATAGAGTACAAGAACAAACATGAGCACAAACAACACAAACACACACCATTTGCTGAGTCAGGTCCCTGGTGGGTTCTGGGCTAATGATGCCAGCTCGTGGTAGATGGATAGCCCGGCCAGTGTCTCACCTCAAAGGCGAAGGCCAGCATGGCCATATTAAAAGCACAACGGCATCGCCATATCGCTGTTTGGCATGCTGCTCCATCTCTCCCGCCTCAGTCACATAGTCGTCCAGGGAATACTTCCTAGCCCTACTGATCACCAGCCTGCACCTTCTGGCCCTGACAAATCAGCAGCCAGGATTTATATATTTACCTTAGATTGGCTCCCCTGCATTCCTACTCCCATAAATACTTTTATAGCTCCTCTAATGCCGCTGTTGGGAATAAACAAGGTTACGGCAGACAGGATGAGGCCAAAATTATGTTGGAAACTCGAACACATGGACAGCAGTGAGAAGGGAGGGTGATGGTGTCGGCAATGTGCGGATAGCATGCTGCTCCGCTCCGGGGCGAGAACTTTATAGCAAACCAAGCCAGGGCATGTTTATGCTGGTCAGGATAGTAAATGTAAAATCTGCACTCAATTGCTCCTCCAAAATACCATTTATTGACAGTGATTTGAGTCCAGAGGGCCTTTTTCTGGCAAAATTCTGTATGTATAGGTAGAGTGGTGTGAACCTCCTATTATATACTGTACAGTACATATAGGTAGGGTCCACCCCGTTATATACAGTACATATACTGTAGTTGGGTCCACCCTGTTATATACAGTATATATACTGTAGGTAGGGTCCACCCCGTTATATACAGTAGGTAGGGTCCACCCTGTTATATACAGTACATATACTGTAGGTAGGGTCCACCCTGTTATATACAGTACATATACTGTAGGTAGGGTCCACCCTGTTATATACAGTACATATACTGTAGGTAGGGTCCACCCTGTTATATACAGTACATATACTGTAGGTAGGGTCCACCCCGTTATATACAGTAGGTAGGGTCCACCCCGTTATATACAGTATATATACTGTAGGTAGGGTCCACCCTGTTATATACAGTACATATACTGTAGGTAGGGTCCACCCCGTTATATACAGTATATATACTGTAGGTAGGGTCCACCCCATTATATACAGTACATATACTGTAGGTAGGGTCCACCTCCTGTTATATACAGTACATATACTGTAGGTAGGGTCCACCCCGTTATATACAGTATATATATATACTGTAGGTAGAGTCCACCCCGTTATATACAGTATATATACTGTAGGTAGGGTCCACCCCATTATATACAGTACATATACTGTAGGTAGGGTCCACCCCGTTATATACAGTACATATACTGTAGGTAGGGTCCACCTCCTGTTATATACAGTACATCTACTGTAGGTAGGATCCACCCTGTTATATACAGTACATATACTGTAAGTAGGGTCCACCCTGTTATATACAGTACATCTACTGTAGGTAGGGTCCACCCCGTTATATACAGTATATATACTGTAGGTAGGGTCCACCCCATTATATACAGTATACATATATACTGTAGGTAGAGTCCACCCCGTTATATACAGTATATATACTGTAGGTAGGGTCCACCCCATTATATACAGTACATATACTGTAGGTAGGGTCCACCCCGTTATATACAGTACATATACTGTAGGTAGGGTCCACCTCCTGTTATATACAGTACATCTACTGTAGGTAGGATCCACCCTGTTATATACAGTACATATACTGTAAGTAGGGTCCACCCTGTTATATACAGTACATCTACTGTAGGTAGGGTTCACCATGTTATATACAGTGCATCTACTGTAGGTAGGGTCCACCCTGTTATATACAGTACATATAATGTAGGTAGGGTCCACCCCGTTATATACAGTATATATACTGTAGGTAGGGTCCACCCCATTATATACAGTACATATACTGTAGGTAGGGTCCACCTCCTGTTATATACAGTACATATACTGTAGGTAGGGTCCACCCCGTTATATACAGTATATATATATACTGTAGGTAGAGTCCACCCCGTTATATACAGTATATATACTGTAGGTAGGGTCCACCCCATTATATACAGTACATATACTGTAGGTAGGGTCCACCCCGTTATATACAGTACATATACTGTAGGTAGGGTCCACCTCCTGTTATATACAGTACATCTACTGTAGGTAGGATCCACCCTGTTATATACAGTACATATACTGTAAGTAGGGTCCACCCTGTTATATACAGTACATCTACTGTAGGTAGGGTTCACCATGTTATATACAGTACATCTACTGTAGGTAGGGTCCACCTCCTGTTATATACAGTACATATACTGTAGGTAGGGTCCACCCCGTTATATACAGTGCATATACTGTAGGTAGGGTCCACCCCGTTATATACAGTACATATACTGTAGGTAGGGTCCACCCCGTTATATACAGTACATATACTGTAGGTAGTGTCCACCTCCTGTTATATACAGTACATCTACTGTAGGTAGTGTCCATCTCCTGTTATATACAGTACATATAAGTAGGTAGTAGGTGTGTAACAGTACACAAAAACCACGGTACGGTACGTACCTCGGTTTTGAAGTCAAGGTTCGGTACAGGTTTTCGGTACAGTGGGGGAAAGTTTGGCTTTCCATGTTCCACTCAGGGGTGATGTAGTGTGCAGTAATGAATTGTACTTGTAGGGCTGTCAACGAATATTCTATATTGAAATTAATAATCGACTTGTAAATTTTTATTTTTTTATAATAATAATTATATTAGATTGTGAAAAAAACAGCCCCCGGTGGGCGGTCGTTAGTGGTTAACATACCGTTGTATTCGTTCGGTACACTACACAGCCGTTCAGTACGGTACGGTACACACTGAAACGGTTAGGTTCGGTACGGATACGTGTACCTTTACACCCCTAGTAGGTAGAGTAGCTAGTGGGCACCTCTTATTATATACAGTACATATAGGTAAAGTAGTGTGTACCTCCTATTATATACAGTACATATAGGTAAAGTAGCTACTACGCACCTCCTATTATATACAGTACATATAGGTAGTGTCCACCTCCTATTATATACAGTACATACAGGTAGAGTAGTGTGTACCTCCTATTATATACTTCATATAGGTACAGTTGTGTGCACTTCCTATTATATACTTCATATAGGTAGTGTGCACTTCCTATTATATACACTTCATATAGGTATTGTACACTTCCTATTATATACACTTCATATATGTAGTGTGCACTTCCTATTATATACAGTACAGGGTTATAGAATAATACGAGTGTCCTAAATCAATGTATAAATGTATCAGGTTCCCTTCCATTCCAAGGCATTTGATCATTTAGAATGGGACTACCTATGGCTGTATGTACTATATAAAATGGGCTTTGGTAAAGAATTTATTTCCATGATTCAAACTCTTTATTGTAAGCCTTCTGTTATTGTACTAACAGGAAATATATGCTCTAAAATGTGTGCATATATTTGATTTATTGTTTCCAGATCATCTGCCAGGGCTGTCGTCTCTCCTCTCTGTTGTTTGCCTTCTCGCTGGAGCATATTCCTCAAACAATCAGGCAATCTGTATTACACAAGCTTATTTCAATATGTTACACCTCCCACTCTATTTCACTTTATGCTGATGGCATATTAATTTATGCACAAAACCTGCTGCAATCCGTTCCTCATTTACTCAAACCCTTTGCAGAATTCAGTAACATAATATGGATATAGGGAACGGCTAGAAGGTCCAGGGTTTGATTCCCGCTTGGGGACCAGGTTGCCGCGTTGCCAGTTACCCAGGTGGGGTATGTCCCGGGCCTTTCTGTGTGGAGTTTGCATGTTCTCGCCGTGCTTGCAAGGGTTTCCCCCCCGATAAGATAAACCCAATGGAAAAACATGCAGGACAGATCGCTAACGCTGTCGCCAGGGCGCGGCCCCACGCCGCAGCCCCTGTCTGCTCCCAGCTGCCCTTGGGGGGAAGGCTGACGGGATGGGTCAAGCGCAGAGAGGAACATTTCATCGGCGACCCAAAGAGATCCTGTTGTCCAAAATGTCAGATACCTAGGAGTTGAAATGTTTCCCTCTTTTATATGAAATAAGTACAATAGAGTTCTCAAAGACATATAATCAGATCTGGATAGGTGGGGGACGCTCCACAACTATTTTCAAGCTCAATTATCAATGATTAAAAATGAAAATTTGATTAGCTCTATGATTCCATCTTCCTCAAGATTTTAGGAAGAACTTGAATTAGTCTATAATAAAATGTCTCTGGGTGGACAAGAGGCCTTGCATCAAAACCTTTACTTTACAAAGACAAAGCTCTGCTGGAGGGCTTGATGTCCCTATTTTTGAATGGTACTCCTGTTTTGTCTTAAATCCAATAAGAACCCAGCTTAAGCCAGTTAATTGTGCGGCTTGGCGGTCTATTGAGGGAAAAGTTGTCTCATTAATATTACCTTGTTATATAAATAAAGTAATTGTATTTTATCTTGTTTTTTTTATCCACTTTTTCTTCTCTTTTTCTATTTTTCTCCCATCCCAATTACCCGCTGTGCCAATTCTCCCCTCCCCTGTCTTGAACGTTGCTCGCATATGCCCCCCACTGGCCGGTTGTAGGGAGGATAGAAGCCTTGCATCACGTGTCCCCTCCGATACACAAGGAGGCAGCCTGTCACATCTTTACACCTGCCAGCGCGGACTCTCATTGGCGAGGTGTAACGTGTGGGAGGCTCACACTACCCCCGCCATTTCCTGTCTCTGCTGTGCAGGCGTCCCCAACCGACCTGTAGGAGTCGCTGTCCACAACGTCCAGATTACCACCCAATCGACTTCCACCCGCTAACTCTGCCAATTGAGTTAGTATGACGACTTGCCCAAGCCGGAGGCAACGCCGACAGCCGGAGTCGAACCCGGTGTATCTTGTGTTGGTGACAAGCGCAATGTCCGCCTTAGTATTTTATCTTGTTATAACCTGGCCACAAATTAGAGACACACACTAAACTCTCAGCCAAATGGCACACGCTATCACCACTATTTCACAACCACTATTCTGATTGGAGGAAAACCTATTACTTCTCCTCAGTGGAGTGACAGGGCATTCACATCTTATCATATATATGTGATTCTCGGGGCCTCTATGCATTCCAGGACATACACAATTCCTACAGTATGACCGGGTCAACCTTTTTCCATTTTTTTCTATCCAGTTGCACTCGGCCATGAAGACTTAAAGGAACACATCAACATTTAGGGAAATTAGCTTACTGTCTTCTCCAGAGAGAGAGAGAAGAAGATAGATACCAGTTTCCTCTCTGTGCGTTCAGTAGAAAGCTATCTGGCTGCACATTAGCCTAGCTTAGCACAATGAATGGAAGCGGACATGTACGGGTAGCCTACGGGAGAGGCGTTAGTTGGACAATGCGTAGGCTACCCGTACATGTCCGCTTCCATTCATTGTGCTATGCTAGGCTAACGTGCAACCAGATAGCTTTCTACTGAACGCACAGAGAGGAAACTGGTATCTATATACTTGTCTCTCTCTGGAGAAGACGGTAAGCTAATTTCCCAAAATGTTGGCGTGTTCCTTTAACACTTTAAGGACCAGCCACGGGTTTATACGTGTTACGGTGCCATGCGTTGTGGACCAGAGCCACGAGTTAACTCGTGGCAAGTTGTTATTGTTTTATTCCATATTAATAACGCTATTAACGTCCCCGATCGACTTGCAGGACCTACCCGCATATTTGATTTTCGAAACATGCAATACCGGCCAGATCCACTTAGGGGCGCCATCGCTCCACTGCAGTATCATTGAGGGCAATTGGAAAAAAATTTTTTACTGTCTGTGGGCGTTTCATATGAGCCTCGATCCCAGCCGAACATACTCCATCTTTGATCCCGTTACCGAACGCAGATTTCAGCCTGGAATAATGGGATTTATGATCAGCCAATGGACATATCGATCTACCAGATTCCGATGACTAATGACGAAATGCCGGCGATCACATGGGCTGACGGTAGGATACTATTCCCCCAAATTACAGCTGGATTGGAAATTGTTTTAAAACGCAACGTGATCGATCAGTGAAAATGTCTACTTGAACGCACACTGTATTGCTAATCGATAACAGTAATCGGCGTCCCCCGCTGCCCCCATTTCATCCATAGATGCTCTGTAATAGTCCGGATGCTACGCAGTTTGTTTTATTTCATTCGTATATATACAGCAGAAATGGCGTTTGATATATAACGTGACTAGCCTTTAGCCTATTATCTAGCTCCCCAGAAAAAAGACGAGGCGAAAACTGCGATAAACCTTATATTCACGGCGCTATAAAATGACAACCAACTGATGGATTGTTATTTTCTTTAAGCCATTATGAAGGCACGGTTTATGCACTCAAGTGACAATGAGAATGGACAGTTCTGTATCATTAGGGGATCCGCTTGGCATCACTCATGCACTCCCTCGCGTACGTGCACGCGCACTGAATAAATTCCACAAATGTACCTTTAATACCAGTATTAGTCTGACCATACCCCTCATCAGCTTACCTTCATAAGCAGGTGTGTGGTCACCTGCTCTCCTCCTTCTCGCTTTCACCACAAGGAAGTGCCCGGTAGTACCCCACTTGACGTGTTGTTAGTTGTAAGAGTTGTGACGAGTTTACATTGTGCTTAATTTTTTCTTCTCTCATATCTGTTGTAAAGAAAAAGTTTGGGTCATAATGTATTCTGCGGAGAGTAGACCCGCTAGACCTACTCTTCACCAGCGGTTCTCCATTCCCGCCTCCGTCGTGCGTTCTGGTGCTGGGCTGTTGCCACTTTCGTGGTTGCCGACCCAGCCCGGGAGACAGCCGATGGATAGTTTGCCTCTCCGAAGAGCCGAGGAGTCGGTGCCGTCGCTCCGGCGATGGCCTGATCTCGACTCTGGTTCTTCTGGTTCCGGGGAATCGTCCGTTGGTAAACAGGGGGTTGTCTTGGAGCCGGAGGATTTGCGACGCAAACTTTTCGCGTCTGCCCGTTCACGTCGCAAGATGGTAGCATGCAGGCGCGAACGGCCTGGTTTTGGGGAACTGCTGGAGACCAGCGAGGATGCGTCCGGCTCTGGATTTCCGATGGAAACTGAGGACTTCATGGAAGAGTCGGACGGATTCTTGTATGATGGTCCCGTGGAGGAGAGTATCCCTCCTCAGGAAACACCGGAGGGGGGGGAAATGGCTCCGTGGGACTCCCTGTTCGAAGATGTCGAGGAACCACCTTGGCCTCATCAGCAGGATGCCCTACTATCGGCCACATCAGACTGTGGCTCCTTGACCAGTTGCAGCCTGCTGCATGTGAGGGATGCGGGTTCGGTGGAGGAGGGTCCGCAGGGGGAACTGCGGGCTTTGTTCCCCGAGCTCATGGCGGTAGCCGCCGCCGCAAACGGCGTGCCGCTGCCGCTGCCATTGCCTGCTCCTGTCCCTGATGATCTCATAGGTAATCTCTGGCAGCGTCGCCCAGTGAGAGGGGTGGACGTTGTCTACCCATTTTTCCCCTCAATGGGGGCCTATGTTCGTCAGGGTCAGGCGGTTCCCTACATCATGGGACTAACCCCCACCTACGTACCAGTTACGCGGGTGTCGGGGTTAGTCAAAGGTATGGGGGAGGGCGTGCCTCGGCTTGATAGTCCGATGGCCGCTCTCCTCTGTCCGGATATGGTGTGGGAACCCTTATGCAAGCCGGTCCTCCAGGGTAGATCGGCTAGGCGATTGGCATATTGGGGTGACCAGTCACCAGTCATTCATCGCTGGTACACAATCGCTGGCTGCGGCGTCTAACATCGCCCACCTGGCTAGATTTGTATCGGGGATTATGACGGGCGGCACGGATCTGAACAAGGTAAAATGCGATCAGATCACCCAGGCGGCAGGAGCTGTCCTGCACCTTACCCAGGTGCTGGCCATAGCCATGGGGAAAGTGCGCGCCCTGGCCACCCTGGGCCAGCGTCATCTTTGGCTGGAGCAGGCCCGTGTGCCAGAGAAGAAGAGAGCCCCTCTTCTGACGGCCGCACTCTCCGACGCTGGTCTGTTCGGGAAGGCCCTGCGGTTGATGACCTCAACATGCAGAGAGATGGCAGAGGAGAGATCCATCCTCCAACCCCATTTTCCGCCTCCCGTCCTTGCCGGTGGAGTCAGAAGGCTTCCACGACGTCGAGCTGTCTCCGTCGTCCCTACCACTGCCTCCGCCGCCGCTGCTGGCCCCTCCAAGAAGGCCAGGAGAAGAGACGGCGCTTCTGCTACCGCCGGCCCATCCACGACCGGAGGAGACGATAGGGAACGTCGTGACCAGCAGACAGTAAACTACCGTCCCTCCGGGGCTCCTCGGGGTGGCAAGACTCGAGCGGCGCGAGGTGGCAGACGCCGCTGAAAGTGACTTTTCCCCTCTGTGTCCCCTCTCCTTTACACCCTCCCCGGCCCCTCTATAAAAAGTTCCCCGACATAAGGGGGACTATGTTTTTTGGCAAAAAAACTGTGTGTTTCTTCAACAGATCATATGATGGGGTTGTGTAAATTTGAATCTGCACTTTTACGTTGTGAGATGAGTCGTGTTGTGTTACGAGATTAAGCAAGGTCTGCAACATACACTCAGTCATAGGGGGTTCTATTAGCCTGACGCTCCACATGCAGGTAGAAACTGGTGTTATTCCATTGCTTGAACTAAGTATATGTGTCTCACAATGCTGTGTTGTTAGTTGCAGTAATACTCGTACACACACGTTCCAAGGCCTAGCCGTTACTCTCGGTCAGCGTTTTTGCTATGTACGACATAGTCAATGGGTGTAGGATTCACACACATGCGACTTGTTTTTTGTTGTAAATCCTGTTCATATTTTGTGGGTAGCGGGCATTGTATTAGCTTACGCTATACATTAGCATTCTACCGGAGGTTTTCAAAATGGCTACGGTTGTTTTCTGTGTGTAGGGAACGAAGGGTTTTTTGTGAGGGGGTGTCGAATAAACCCCTCCTTCCCGCTTGATTGGTTTGGGAGATTTTTTATCTCTTCTGCTGAGCCAGTCAGGGCCGAGCCGGTAGGACGTCTTGGCAGGGGGGGGGGGGGGGGGGGGGGAGGGTTATCCTGCCAAACTCCTATTACAAACAGGAGCCGGCAGGGTTTCCACCCGTCGTAGCGGTGTTGCTATGGCGACGCCTTCCATGAGTTACGGTGTCTTAAGGTGTCAAGTTAGAGCGTAGGGCTCACGGGTCTGCTGCGCTCGATTTATGTGTAACTTGAGTCAGTTGGTCACGTGACTCACAGTTGGCATGTCTTTCTCATGACTACGACTCGTGTGGGAAGGTTTTCTGGGAGGGTCTAGTCTTACTCTCTGATTAAAAAGAGTGACTGGAGGTAAAATCGTGTGAAAACGGGTTTTTTGCTCCCAGCTGTGCAGTTGGGTTCATACGGGTGATGCTTCTTCTTTATTATTATAAAGAGTTGGATGTGTCTATATGAATTGGAAATGGGGGTCCCTGATGGAAACAAGACTAACGTCTTTCTCAGGTCTGCCTCCCCTTAACAATTGTGTGTATTGAGCCGTACTGTGTTGTACCCTTTCTGCAATCTGTTGGATAGAGTTTTCATTCATTCATTCATGGAGTTGGTTGCATCTCGCCCCTCTTGTCGTTCGCCTGGGCGTCTTGGGGATTCAATAAGATGGTCTAAATAGCCTATTATTGATGTGGGTATGTCCAACGCACACATAGTGCTAGCTCAGGATGTTCTGTTGGACATTGGTAACTGACTGGCGCGCCTTGATTGCTTGGGGTTAAAACAGCGTTTTTATAAAGCAATTGGGATGGGGGTTTTTCCTCTTCCGACGCCCTGTGTGGTTGTCGATGGGTTCTCGTTCATATCAGGGGATGATAACGGAATGGATCTGAACATATGTGGAAGGGTCTCACGCCCTGGGGGTGGGCCGCCGGGCGCGGTTCGCACCGAAACGTCTGAGTGGCGCCTTCTTTTTATGTTTAAGATCAACACGCATATCTGCCCCTTCTCCTGGAGTTGGCATGTCGGCGTGGTTAGGGCACGGGACTGGTTCTGGTCGCGCTGGTCCGGATCAGTTGAACCCGTTGTCCGCCGGGGATGCAGATCTGCTGTTCTGGTACCCTGAGGGACTTGGGCTTTTTTCAGGGGGAAAAATGCTAGGTCGGTCCGGGTGTCACAGGGTTGAGCGCTATGGAACCCTTGTTGGGTACATTGTATTCTACACTGTCGTAATGGCTTATGGCCGTGCCAACCTGTACGCGCCCGATCTCGTCGGATCTCGGCCGCCATGCAGGTTGGTCTTGGTTGGTACTTGGTTGGGTGACCTCCTGGGAATACCAAGTACGGGGTGCTGGGGCTGGTTTTCCATTTTTACGGTCTTCTCTTACGCATGGCGAAGAGGGGCTTGTTGGGGTGGTCTTGGCCTCCTCGGAGGACCCTGTGTCCCCGTATCACCGGGCCCGGTCCGAGGTAATGTTTTCGTTGACCCGTAGGCCCGGGATAACCCTGTTGGAAACTGGAACACGGGCTGCGGCAGTGCCGCAGGTGTGTTTTGGGGTTTTTTCCTGAGGGGTTATGGGACCAACCACCGCATAGGGTAACACCTGGGTGGTTGGTTCTCTGGTGTGTTGCTGCAGTGTCAACTCCCGGGTTCACCGGTTGAGGGTGCCCCTGCACGTTCATGACGTCTGCCAATCGTGTCAGCCTTCTCTGCCTCGACCCCTCTGGGTGGGTTTTTTTTTAATGGAGGCTTGGTCATGCAACAACGCCAGCATACGCCCCTTCCGCCGGGGCGGCTGTGTTCAGCTGTCCTTTCTGGCGCCTGTCTCGTCCGCAGTCTCCAGGCTAGGGTTAACAGCCTGTTGCCTGGTTTTTTTTCCCCCGGTGCGCTGCCTGCTTCCGTTGGTTAACCTTTTTTGTGTGTTTACGGCCATGCTGACTGCCTGTTGCAGGGTCAGTGTGCCAGACGGTGTACTGTTTACATTTACATTTTACATTTAGTCATTTAGCTGACGCTTTTATCCAAAGCGACTTACAAGTTCTGTACGACAAGACAGCAAGAAGGGTACAACTCTATCAGCTGAGTAACAATGTTCATCAAGTGTTGCGTGTTACAGTGTAGGTTAGTTTATTAGGACAAGTGCATGACAGTAAGGTTAGTCAGGGTCTTTTTTTTTTTTTTTTTTTTTTTTCAGATTTAGACTATGGGCGTAGGCAGTAATGAAGTCAGCTTTCTTGACTGCTGATTGACAATTCCATAAGCCTCCCCGTACTGTGACAGGTGTATTAGTGGCTGTAGGAGGGTAGGAGAGATTTGCCGGGTTGCTAGCAAACTGGCGTGGATGGGTAGAGTCAGTTCTGGAGGAGCAGATTGTGGATATAGGTATGAGGCACATTGTGGTGTCAAGAGTGGCAGGGAGAAGGTTGTAGGGAGGAAGCGAGATAGTAGGGGAATAGCAGAGTGGGAGGGAAATATAGGATTATGGTGTGCTTAGCACTGGGTGGATCGGTGGATCCCTCTGCTGAGAACTCCAGGAAAACTCCTCTTTGTCCCTCTTCGTTTCTCGACGCTTCGCTGACGCTAGGCCAGCAAGTCCTTAAATCACTATCACTAATTACTGATGAGTGACACCTGCAGCAAAAGGCCACACCTCCAGTTTCTGTCAGCTGGGTGAAACTAATTACAAACTATTTCCACAACACAATTTAGTCACACACTTCAAAATGATGTACACAGTATTATTCAGTTCAAAGATCCTACCCTCTCTGCTGCTGTCATCAGAATGATTCCAACAGAGAAAAAGCTGGTCTTTAAGCAAAAAACTGTCACAAGTGCCCACTTAACTTACAAAAGCCACATGCACAAAGGCCACACCTCCAGTTTCTGTCAGCTGGGTGAAACTAATTACAAACTATTTCCACAACACAATTTAGTCACACACTTCAAAATGATGTACACAGTATTATTCAGTTCAAAGATCCTACCCTCTCTGCTGCTGTCATCAGAATGATTCCAACAGAGAAAAAGCTGGTCTTTAAGCAAAAAAACTGTCACAAGTGCCCACTTAACTTACAAAAGCCACATGCACAAAGGCCACACCTCCAGTTTCTGTCAGCTGGGTGAAACTAATTACAAACTATTTCCACAACACAATTTAGTCACACACTTCAAAATGATGTACACAGTATTATTCAGTTCAAAGATCCTACCCTCTCTGCTGCTGTCATCAGAATGATTCCAACAGAGAAAAAGCTGGTCTTTAAGCAAAAAAACTGTCACAAGTGCCCACTTAACTTACAAAAGCCACATGCACAAAGGCCACACCTCCAGTTTCTGTCAGCTGGGTGAAACTAATTACAAACTATTTCCACAACACAATTTAGTCACACACTTCAAAATGATGTACACAGTATTATTCAGTTCAAAGATCCTACCCTCTCTGCTGCTGTCATCAGAATGATTCCAACAGAGAAAAAGCTGGTCTTTAAGCAAAAAAACTGTCACAAGTGCCCACTTAACTTACAAAAGCCACATGCACAAAGGCCACACCTCCAGTTTCTGTCAGCTGGGTGAAACTAATTACAAACTATTTCCACAACACAATTTAGTCACACACTTCAAAATGATGTACACAGTATTATTCAGTTCAAAGATCCTACCCTCTCTGCTGCTGTCATCAGAATGATTCCAACAGAGAAAAAGCTGGTCTTTAAGCAAAAAAACTGTCACAAGTGCCCACTTAACTTACAAAAGCCACATGCACAAAGGCCACACCTCCAGTTTCTGTCAGCTGGGTGAAACTAATTACAAACTATTTCCACAACACAATTTAGTCACACACTTCAAAATGATGTACACAGTATTATTCAGTTCAAAGATCCTACCCTCTCTGCTGCTGTCATCAGGGAGGACAGGGCCCGCTCGGCTGAGGGGCCTTTGTCCGAATACGCTGGCGATGTGGGGGGCGGGGTCACTAAGTGCCCACCTGGTGGGGTCTTGATGCTGGCATCATGGACTTCTCCGGGCCCCCGTTCCAGGGGGTCCAGTCCCTTTGGTGGGTCTGGGTCTTCCTTCGCGCTCCGCTGCTACGGCCTTGCCACGGGGTTGGGTTTGCCCTTGACCCCGTGATTCTGGGGGCAGTAACGAGGCTGTTTCCCTCCGTTCGTTCCCGGGTAGCATGCGGGTTGTGCGTGTGTGTAGTCGTGGGGTCAAGCCACGGTCTGCTCACCCTGTGCTTTGAGTTGCTTGAGTGCCTCTTCGCACGTCGCCCTCCCGGGAAACCTCTAATAGGGGGGGTGCCCTCCATTAGGGGGGGTCGGGGGGGCTCGGCCCTCCCTGTTCTGTTGGTTGTGGGGGGCCTTCAGCGGGGTGTATTTGTCGGCCAGTGGCTCCGCTTGGCCTCCCTTTGTGCATGAGTGATGCCAAGCGGATCCCCTAATGATACAGAACGATAGGTTATGACTATAACCAAGTTCTGTTAATTAGGGGTGACGCTTGACATCCGACGCCGCTGCAGCCCTTGACCTCACCTTGTGGTGAAAGCTTGGGTAGGAGGAGAGCAGGTGACCACACACCTGCTTATGAAGGTAAGCTGATGAGGGGTGTGGTCAGACTAATACTGGTATTAAAGGTACATTTGTGGAATTTATTCAGTGCGCGTGCACGTACGCGAGGGAGTGCATGAGTGATGCCAAGCGTCACCCCTAATTAACAGAACTTGGTTATAGTCATAACCTATCGATAGCAATACTATAAAGTATATATATAGCTGTTAGAAAGTACATCGGTTTGTTGACAAAGCGTTGTCCTCCAGCCATATATTACACTGCAAGCCGTGGTCGTCAATGTGTTAAGGGGTTCCATGGAGTTCTAATTTAGATATCCATCCACTCCATACAATGTTCTCCAAATGCCAGACTAAAAGCTTGGTTTCATTGTTATACTCTTATATTGTTAAAGCCTCATACAAACCCCTTGCTCTGAATCATTTATGGAGACGAGATATTGAAAGTGAACCTCACAATATTAGTTGGGATATGGTATGGAATAATATCACCATGTCCTTCAAAAACCCAAATCATCAGATGCTTCATTTTCATTTTGTTCACAGATCTTACTTTATACCAAGAAGGCTTTTTCAAATTAATTCTCTACCTTCTCCTATAGGCTCACTTTGCTTAGGAAGGGCCATTGGTACTTATATCCATATGGTATGGGAGTGCCCAAAGGTTAGGGAATTCAGGCAGAATATCTTACAAGTCCCACCCCCTCTGTCTGTGCTGTTGCTCCATGACGCCACTTCTACAGAGCTCACATGCTGTTGCTCCATGACGCCACTTCTAATAGAGCTCACATGCTGTTTCTCCATGATACCTCTTCTATAGAGCTCACATGCTGTTTCTCCATGATACCTCTTCTATAGAGCTCACATGTTGTTGCGCCACTCTTCTATAGAGCTCACATGATGTTGCTCCATGATACCTCTTCTACAGAGCTCACATGCTGTTGCTCCATGATACCTCTTCTATAGAGCTCACATGATGTTGCTCCATGATACCTCTTCTATAGAGCTCACAGTACGACAGAAGCGCCTCCAACTGGCAGGTCTTACAGCTGCCAAGAGGATGACTGCTTGCAGCAGGAAACCACCACCAGTGTTGTAGTACTCGAGTCCAGGACTGATTTTCAGGACTCGTGACTCGACTTGGACTTGAGCACTGATGACTCGGACTTGGACTTGGACTTGGACTCGAGCATTGACTGCATTCAGACTCGGAAGATGCAGACGAGGACATGGAATTGTTAATTGATAAATAAGTTGATAAGTTATTATTATACATTATTATGTTTTTTGTAATATGCCCTAATCATTTGGCATAATATATTGATTTGTTTTGTTTGGCTATTGTGTCACAAAGTAAATAAACTCAGTTTGAAATGGTGACCGCTGTCATTTATGTTTAATGTAGATCTTTTTTTATTTGTATGTCAGCTCTTTAACTGCCAGAGTGAAGTGGACTCAACCTTGATGACGGGGACTCGACTCGGGCTCTTCTTTGGTGACTCAGACTCGAACACTGGGGACTCGAGACTCAACTCGGACTCGAAATTTAGTGACTCGACTACAACACTGACCACCACATACATTGTCTATGGGGGGCTGCTCTCTGCATATCTAGATCACACTCAACTTGAACTTTCATCTGCCAGAACACAGCACTCAAACATACAACGTATAACTTCATGGACACACTTTTAATCACCAAAATCAAAGATCATTTGGAAAGCGGGACCTTTAGTCATAACTGACTGTTGTAGTAAATGGGTCATTTTAAGGAAAGAGGTTTATCTGAGGGTCCAGGTGGTTGGGATGGGGGATAAGGCTCCCATCAGGATCCACAACAGTGGGCAGGGACTGCTGCCAGACATCCAACTACTAGGAACCTAAAAGGACAATATACTACCTTATGCATACCGCACTTTATGTGAATACTGTATACTTCATCAGATCATATATTTAGCATTTTTAGATTATGTATTAGATTAGATTTAGATTATTGGATTATTAGATTATATATTGCATATATTTAGCATTTAGTTTTTTTCAGACTATATATTATATTAGATTTAGATGATTGGATTAGATTATATATTGTAACTATTATTGTAGGGCAAATATAACTGAGAGGGCATACATACCCTCATCTCGCACCTTGTTGACCAGTATGCACATGTCCAGAGTTAATTATGTTATGTTAAGCATATTGATTTGTTTGACACTGCTTTTTACTACCTGTACCTCCCCTCCCCCATGATGCCTGAATTTCCCCAAGGGGATCAATAACGGAATATCTTATCTTATCTTAAGAAGTGGAGTTTAATAAACCTTTTTAATTTTCACTTTGTATGTTTAGCCTTTGGGTTTTATTAAAAAGGGGAAATGGACGTATTTATAACAGAGTTGTACAAATTGCAGGTATAACCAAAGTGTTCATTCATAGTATGTGCAGGCACTGGGTATTGATATGCACATATATATGATGCACCTATTTCTATGTTGTATAGTATGCATGGTGCATGCATATCTAATGTAGTCCATTTGTATGAATATTGTATGTATCAAGTGTGCAGAGCATTAAAGGGACAAGGTGGATACCTATGCAGATATGCACACAAATGTGGTAAACCCGTAAGTAGGGCTGGGCGATGTGCCCCATATTGTCCTTATGTTCAGCGGTATTTTGGTTCTTCCAGCGCAAATTGAAATGTGATCTTTGAATTGAGTTATGTATAGGAATGGATTCCTGATTTGTGTATATTATTGATGCGTGGCGGTGCCTTCCAGCTCTACCTGTAACATTTACATTTGTGTGTTTGTTTACCAACATGTTTTGGTTTGGAAGCAGCTATGAGCATGTTATTATGTATATATACAATTATGTATAGTGTGGTATGTATGTATGGTTATTATGACTCCTATGAACCACTGCCAGTAAATTTGACCTTCCCAGAAGCTATAACATTCATAAAAAAAAGGTTGATAAAAAATTATAATAATAATAATAATAATAATAATAATAATAATAATAATAATAATAATAATAATAATAATAATAATAATAATAATAATAATAATAATAATAATAATAATAATAATAATAATAATAATAATAATAATAATAATAATAATAATAATAATAATAATAATAATAATAATAATAATAATAATAATAATAATAATAATAATAATAATAATAATAATAATAATAATAGAAACGAATAAAATAATACAAATCTTATGACTAGGGTAAAAGTGATGACCTTGGTAGTAATTCTTATCAAAGGCATTATAGATAAATTATTCAAAAGCATTACTTCACTTTTACTCATTTGGACAACTTCATGAAACTTGCAAGGTTTAAAATCATGAAATATGCATGGTCAACCCATCACTTGCTTCATTATGAATAAGCATACCTTCAAATTGACACGTTTCCTCTTGGAAAGACAGCGCAGAACTCTGCCCCTCTCTCTCTCTCGTTGACTAAGCAGTGTCTGTCTCCTCACTGTGCAGTACGGGCCTCCTACAAAGTCAGCAAAAGCTAGCAACGGCAAAGTTGGTCAACTGAGAAGGAAAAGTCAACAAGCGACATCAGTTATTCGTTTATTCCACACACAAAAAAGAGAGAGACAGTAATCTTCTTGTATAATTTAAAGCCTATAGAATATGTGCAATATCCTCCCAGCCTATTTCAGTGTATGACTGGCCAGGCGGACCAGCTAGCCTACTTAGCCTGACCCCTGACCTACACATTCTAGGAAAAATACCTGAAATAAAACGACAAGAAACTGTAAAAGGTTCAGGTTCCTCAAGTAAATTGATTGATTATTGCTTTTTTATATTTCTATATTGATTATTGTAACACAAGTTGCAAATGTGGTGTTCAGGAAAAGATTGTGTTCAACAAAATACGAATCTGTTTGAATTCCATCAGCTTCTTTCAGTTTTTAACATTTCATTAATGTACAGTAAGGCCCCATGGAATATTTCATAATTAATTCATCATTCATCAGAAATGTAGGGGCTTTTTTTTTTACCAATACATGTCTGCTGCTGGACTTGGTTCAAGGTAGGCAGTTGCCCCCTGGCCTAACAATTTCTCCCTTACATGCTAGTCTGTCACTACACATATAACGTGGAACTGTGTGAGCTTGGCTCCACATGCAGTGAGCTTGGCCCCATATGCCGTGGAGGGCAACACATTGGCTCCACACTCTTTATTTTATTGTAGTTAGGTTGTAGCTGTGGTCTCGCAAACATGGAAGACTAACCACAAACCACAATGTGCCATCATAATTGACTATATGATTTATGTATGTGGGTGTGTGGGATACAATAATTTGTGATGTCTGACTAGGGTGAGTAAGACACGTTTAGCAGCAGAAAAGCATACATTTGTATTGTGTACATGCAATACAAAGGAGCACTGTTAATGTTGTTGGGAAATGTGTATATCTGTTGGTATATCTGTCTGATATTACGGTGGGCCTCGCAAATAAGTGAGGGAAATATTTGTTTTATTGTTAATGATGAATATGTATATCTATTAAGATTATTTTACATTGTTTGAAAAATGAATGGCTGTTTTTATTTTCTTCCCATCCATCCATCTATCCATCCATCCATTTGTTTAGCTACTGGTTTGGCCGTAGTGTGGCGTCTGTGTGGATGGCTATGATAGGATCCGGGTCTGTGTTACTAATAATGAAGTGGGCCTTCCCCTCGCCATCCACCGTGACCCGTTTCCCAGAGCAACCGCTTCCCTCCATCTGGCCTGAGATGACATCACAGTAGGAGCCCCCTGGTAGGCCCGTACGCAGAGTCACGCTCAAAACACTGAAAAAAAGCATCACGGAAGATTAGAGTGTGTCACTGCATTGATTTAAAATGGATCGTTTGATCAATCCTTTTCTCTGAGCAAGCATAAAACTGTTATTTTGGTCAACATCTTTTAATTTTTTTTATCAGACTGGGTATTGTCAGTGAATAATTTGTTAAAATGGAAGAAAAAAAGGACACAGCTACTACTACTACTACTACAGCTACTTCTACTAATAATGAATAATAACCTCACCAATCATCATTGTTGATGACTATGAATCCGCGGTTTCCTCGTCCAAAGGCTATCTGGTTGTTGCCATTGTCCCACCAGTTACATAAGGGCTCCCCAGCGACCACGTTGCGGAATGCCACCATGTTTCTACACAGATTAGAATTCAAATCAATTACCATCGCAATCACTTTCACAGGGGCGGAGCAAGCGAGAGCGAGTAATGGAACTGACTACGCAGGGCGGAGCAAGCGAGAGAGAGAGAGAGAGTAATGGAACTGACTACGCAGCCCCGAGCTGGTGGAGGGCCCTCAGAGGGGCTGCAATAAAATATTCGTTTTGGTCCTGAATTGAGTATTTCTGAATAATAATTTTAAAAGGTCAAACTTTTAAAATAATCAACAGAGGGAACAGGTTACAGATTGCATCCATCAAACTTTACAGCAACAGGTTGTGCGGTGGTCTGAGATCAACTGGATTTTGGGTCAGGCTTTTCCTGTGCAGACTATTGAGGCTAAAGCAGAGCAGTCCTTTCATGACAGATTTGAACAATAAAGGTGTCGTAATAACATCCACTTAGTGCTCCCCTTATTTCTACTATGGATGTGCTGGTTTAATTGTTAAGTCAATTCATTTATAATTATTGTCTGGAGGTGCATAGTATGTAAGAGTCGTGGATAGGGAGGGGGACCCAGAGACACATCGTGTGCAAAGGGCCCCCAAATTCCTTGCTACACCCCTGCACTCATACTATAATGTGTTACCCATGCAATTCATATAATCAAGGCCAGAGTCAATATCATATTTGACAGGTGCAATCAGTCACCTGATTGGTGGCCATCTGTGTTCACACACCCAGTCCCCCCCACAGCTTGGTGGAGCCATCAGGGAAACTGGGAGGGCCCATCCAGTCATTCTGATCCTAATTGACATATAGACATAAGGACAAGTAACTTAAATACCACCCTTTTAAAGAATTCTCATATGTTCTTCTTCTGCCCCAGGACAGTTCATTCAGTATTTATGAACATGCACCATGATTTCTCTCCTAAAGTCAGAAATCACCCTCCAGAAGTCTCCGATTGGTGATGTAAATGGACAATGAATGGGGCGCTTCCAATTAGCTTTTCAAATTCCATAAGTTTACAGACGTCCTGTTTCAGACATAGCAGACGTGTTTTACACACTTGACTATGGGATAATAATAGTATCAAGCCTTTGTCTCTCTTGCACTTAAAGAGCTGGATATCGTCAAAATCATTCTCCACACTTTCCAGACTTTACTTCTGTAGGAGCGTTGACATTTTTTGGACAGCCCATTTGCAGTTGTGACAATGAATGAACTCAACATTCCAACGTACCGTCTTTAGATAGTGAAGTTTGGACACATTGGTCCTCATTCTCGAACATGATCGTAAGTACCTTTGTAAATATCTTGGTAAAAATGTTGTACTAACACATTTACAAATATCCTCCTCCGGTTTTCTGAATGGGTGAACCAGTCTCCGTAAGTGGCCAAAATCTTCGCAGCTGGGTTCCCATGAACGAAATACGTCACTCATTCTTAAATTGCAATGCGCGTTCCCGTACAACTGAATTTGCATACAGACATGCCCCGCCAGTGTTATGGTTTGTAACCGACCTCAAACGCAACGGCACAGACAGGAAGTTCAGAGTTAGCCAAAAGCTAGGGCGTATTTATTTACAGAGTCACAAGATGGATGAGGTACAGTAATCAAACAAACGGGGATCTGGCATGTGACGATGTAGCGGCTCTGCAGATACTCCCAGTAGATAGTGGTGAGGAATTGGCATGTGACGTTGTAGCGGCTCTGCAGATACTCCCAGCTTTCACTCACGGTGGAAAAACGGAGAGAGAGAGAAATCAGAAACAGCCCAACGAACACACAGAGGCAGAGAGGTGACTGAGTCCAGTATAAATCACAAGTGACTTGATCTTCGGTGTACCACACCCAAGTTAGCTGAGTCCAGTGCAAAAACAACACGGTATTCTTCAGTGTTATTCTAACACACAAATTAGCTGAGTTCAGTGCAAAACAAAACGGTATTCTTCAGTGTTATCCTAACACACAAATTAGCTGAGTCCAGTACAAAACAAAAACGGTATTTCTTCAGTGTTATCCAAACACACAAAAAACTGATAATCCAAAAAGAACTGTTTCCAAAAACTCACCAAAGCGCAACGCGTAAAGCGGGCAGAAAACGAGGCGCAGCTCCAAACGGGGAACCAGGTTCTCCACTGCGGTTCTCCACAGAAAGGTCCTGGAGAGAAAGTAGACCAGGAACAGCGACAGGGAAAAGCAGGTATATGCAGTTGTATTCCAGAACAGTAGTACTCAAAACGACCCGGCATCGAATGACAGAAGGTCAGAGTATATGAAGCCTCTGGGGCGCTGATTAGAACACACATCAGGTGCGTGATGGTAATTGATACTTGACTTAGAAGTGTGCGTTCGGCAACGGACCAATCATCACAGAATCCTCACAGTACCTTAAAGGAACGGAGCGTGTGGCGGGGAACGGACCAATCATCACAGTACCTTAAGAAGCCTGTGGTGGGGAAAGAACCAATCCTCACAGCCAGCTCCTTATAAGGTGAAGGAGGTGTGTGCAAAACAGCTTGATAGGTTCGGCATTGCATCTGCACCATGCTGACCCATTCTACAGGTAGCGTGGGAGTGATTTGCGACTGATCTCAAAATGAGATTAGATTCAAATGTATTGTCATTATACAGCACAAGTACAATACACCATCCAACCAGAGTGGATAAATAGATGCTCCAGAAAGAAAGAAATGCGTGGAGAAAGGGCTTAGTAAGGCAGCCTCAGCGCACGAGCACACACACACACACACACACACACACGTACTGTATATGTGCAAAATGAATCGTTCCAGCAAAGTAGGCTTCTATTATTCTAATGACTTGTTTTATTAGGTATTATAGTAGTAAGTCCTACTGTAGAACATGACATATTAGCATGATATCAGTAATGTCAATACTGAATGTCAAGCTACTATAATACCTAATAAAATCAGGTATTTATTCTGCATTCTCGAACGGCTTCATATTATAAATTCGTTGTAGGATTTATGTAGGATTTACGAACTCGAAAAGGCAGTTGTAAGTTGGAAAGACCAGTGTGCGCCCGTGTTTTCACCAGCTGTCTCTGGGACAAGTTATTGGGGATTGCCGATACTACAGACATCCGTGGAATAAAATAATTATAATGATAATAAATACAACAATTACATTTTGCATTTATAGTCCTGACTCAATAATAATACATTTATTTTATATAGCGCCTTACATTAGGCATCTCAAAGCGCTTTACATACATGGCATTATAGCATACGGACAAACACAGTACATGGACAAACACAGTACATGGACTTTCACAATGACGACATGGTGGGGATAATACAGAGAGAGGGAGACAGCTTAGAGACAAGACAGAGAGAACATTTTTAAATAAATAATAATACTAAAATATAGGTGTGTACAGATGTGAAAATGTAAGTGATGCAGGGGTTGGGGGGTCAGGGGTGAGGGTATGCAAGATTGAACAGGTGGGTTTCGAGGTGGGACTTAAATGTTTCTACGGATGTAGCTTCTTTGATGTGTAATTAGTATAATACCTAATAAAACAAGTAATTAGAATAATAGAAGCCTACTTTGCTGGAACGATTAATTTCGTATGTATACAGTACGTTTGTGTGTGTGTTGTGTGTTGTGTGCTTGTGCGCTGAGGCTGCCTCACTAAGCCGTTTCTTCACACATTTATTTTGTTCTAGCAATAGGAATCAAACAAACAATAAATAATATCATAGAGAAGAAGACAGTATATGGCATATGAATATAGTATATTCCACTATACAGTAGCTATATCCGAGCTGATCGGTTTAGTTCATATTTATTTAGTTTGCAGTGTGTGTGTGTAATTCTCACGATGCCTCATTGAGTCAGGACTATGAATGCAAAATGTAATTGTTGTATTTATTATCATTATAATTATTTAATTCCACGGATGTCTGTAGTATCAGCAATCCCCAATAACTTGTCCCAGAGAAAGCTGGTGAAAACACGGGCGCACACTGGTCTGTCCGACTTACAACTGCCTTTTCGAGTTCGTAAATCCTACATAAATCCTACAACGAATTTACAATACGAAGCCGTTCGAGAATGCCGAATAAGTATGTGAATCGAGTTACGAAGGAATTCCTTGGTAACCTTTACGTATGTCCGTTCGAGAATGAGGACCATTGTTTTTTACTGAACAATTAAAACTAGGGATGCTCGATATTGGCTTTTTTACCGATACCGATATACCGATATTGTCCAACTCTTAATTTCCGATACCGATATCAACCGATACCGATATATGCAGGGTTCCCCCCCCCCCCCTTTTTCAGGTAATTAACATTACATATCTCTTGTTGTGGAATTAACACAACATTATGCATACTTTTGACAATAAATAAAATCAGAATTTGTTCTTACTTGCTTGCCTGGGTAAATAAAGGTTATAGAAATGTAAAAAAAAAAATTTAAATAAATTGAAAACCGATACCGATATTTTCCGATATCACATTTTAATGCCGATATCGGCCGATAATATCGGACATCCCTAGTTAAAACAGACGTTAAGATTCTTCGTCTGGCTCAATTGACAAGGCAGCTTCAAAGGCAACTCTAAGAAAAAGCATGGGGCCACGAGTTGCTCCCCAGGGACAAGACATGTCTTCAGATTGTTGTGGTGCAGTAGTCTCCAGCTCCACAGGGACAAGACATGTCTTCAGATTGTTGTGGTGCAGTAGTCTCCAGCTCCACAGGGACAAGACATGTCTTCAGATTGTTGTGGTGCAGTAGTCTCCAGTTCCACAGGGACAAGACATGTCTTCAGATTGTTGTGGTGCAGTAGTCTCCAGCTCCACAGGGACAAGACATGTCTTCAGATTGTTGTGGTGCAGTAGTCTCCAGCTCCACGGGGACAAGACATGTCTTCAGATTGTTGTGGTGCAGTAGTCTCCAGCTCCACAGGGACAAGACATGTCTTCAGATTGTTGTGGTGCAGTAGTCTCCAGCTCCACAGCGACAAGACATGTCTTCAGATTGTTGTGGTGCAGTAGTCTCCAGCTCCACGGGGACAAGACATGTCTTCAGATTGTTGTGGTGCAGTAGTCTCCAGCTCCACAGGGACAAGACATGTCTTCAGATTGTTGTGGTGCAGTAGTCTCCATCTCCACAGGGACAAGACATGTCTTCAGATTGTTGTGGTGCAGTAGTCTCCAGCTCCACAGGGACAAGACATGTCTTCAGATTGTTGTGGTGCAGTAGTCTCCAGCTCCACAGCGACAAGACATGTCTTCAGATTGTTGTGGTGCAGTAGTCTCCAGCTCCACAGCGACAAGACATGTCTTAAGATTGTTGTGGTGCAGTAGTCTCCAGCTCCACAGGGACAATACATGTCTTCAGATTGTTGTGGTGCAGTAGTCTCCAGCTCCACAGGGACAAGACATGTCTTCAGATTGTTGTGGTGCAGTAGTCTCCAGCTCCACAGGGACAAGACATGTCTTCAGATTGTTGTGGTGCAGTAGTCTCCAGCTCCACAGCGACAATACATGTCTTCAGATTGTTGTGGTGCAGTAGTCTCCAGTTTCTAAAGCACACATTGATGTCACTACTGTACAGACTTTTCAATTGAACATAACTCACCCCAGTCCATAACCAGTTATACGTACAGTATGCTAATTATGAAGAGACAGCTGTTTCAATTGCAAATCACTGATGGCACCATTCATGTTTCTACACTAAAAGATGCATTAGGAATGGGAGACTCAGACTATTGTACATGATTCAAGAAATGATTACCAACCTTGCCTTTCACAGGACGTCAATCCCACCGGTAGCTGGACATGACTCTGATCAGTCCATACGGATGGGCTGGCATGAATGTCACAGCCATTTTGTACATCCTGGTTGAACAAAAAGTACAGTGAGGCAAGTTAAATAATATGTCAAAATAGACTCAAGCTTAAGCATCACCAACTAAATTACTGTAATAGCAGGTACCCAAAAAACTACACATATTAACAAGTGATAATCTTGTAATATTCTTGGACTTAATGCAAAATTGTATAAAGACATCTGACAATGGGGTGCGATTATGTTACTTTGTTAAATGTAATTGACCTATCTTAAACCCTGCCTTCTTTCCTTGATCCTCCAATCACAACTGTGATTGGAGGATCACAGTTGTGACAGTTGCAATTGGAGGATCAATTAAACAAAGTTTGTTTGTCCGAGGGAAGCAACAGTTGTGAATGGAGGATCAAGAAAAGAGGGCAGGTTTTGAGCTAGGTCAATTTTATTTGCCTCCATATGTGAAACAAGCGTTGACACAAGCCATATCAGTCCTTTATTTCAATGTCATTTATTTCAATAAATTAGTTGGAATAAGTTTAATTGTATTGAAAAAGATTAAATGATCTCATCCCATTACAGATTTTTTTCCCCACTTAAGAAAAATAAAATGTTAAGACTAGATTCAAGATGAACATGTTTAATATTTTAGTTGTTTAGTTGTTTTGTTGTAAATAGTTTGCTTAAATTGTTAAATTGTTATATACAGTCACAAATGAGCATAACACGTTACACTTACCTTTATAACAAGAAGGACAATACGACTTTAAAAAGATAAACATCACGTCACTATCATCAAACAATATCACTGTTCCAGAACTCAGTTCCTGTAACATCCATCAATTCCGAGTAATCTAGGCCTGTTATCGGGGTCAATACCTGACGTTGGTATTGCTGCACCTCTAATAAGGAGGACACTGATAATGATCGCTGACCTTGGGTCCAGAAAGTGAGTATAGAGTCTCCTCCTGCTCCATGGCCCCTCTGGTTGTTGTGATTATCCACAAAGACTGTGCTTTTTCAGCCGGCATCAGTCCACACTTCTCACCCCACGACCTGAAAACACAAGACACAAGCACGTGATTCCCTCACTCCTCAGCGCAAATAACACCAGCTAGAAATGAGTTGTAGCCTATATCTCTGCCTTACTTGAGGTCAGACAGCTTCTCCCCGTTCCGTTTGCGGATGACGGACCCCAGCTTGGCCCCATACTGGAACTCCGTGACGAGTCCGAGCCCAAAGTACTCTTTGGCTTTTATTGGCTCCCCGCCAAGGTCAATGACCTAGAAGAGAAACATTGTTGATTGGATACAGATGATCAAACAGGTGGTCAGGTCAGCTAGCTGTGTGTGAATGCAAGTAATGAAACGCATCTTCGCCGCTGGATGTGTAAATGTTTGCTTTTTGTTCCAGCAAGCGCATCGATATCTCACTTCAAACATGGGAGACAAACTATACCATGTTTGTCCTCTTGTACGTGTCTTACTTGGAAGCATGACCAAATCAAGACTAGTCCTGCTCCAGATCAAGACAAGACTTGTCCTCCTCCAGATCAAGACTAGACTTTGTCCTCCTCCAGATCAAGACTAGACTTGTCCTCCTCCAGATCAAGACTAGACTAGTCCTCCTCCAGATCAAGACTAGACTTGTCCTCCTCCAGATCAAGACTAGACTAGTCCTCCTCCAGATCAAGACTAGACTAGTCCTCCTCCAGATCAACACTAGACTTGTCCTCCTCCAGATCAAGACTAGACTTGTCCTCCTCCAGATCAAGATGAGACTAGACACTTCCTGCTCCAGATCAAGACTAGACTTGTCCTCCTCCAGATCAAGACTAGACTTGTCCTGCTCCAGATCAAGACTAGACTTGTCCTGCTCCAGATCAAGACTAGACTTGTCCTCCTCCAGATCAAGACTAGACTTGTCCTCCTCCAGATCAAGACTAGACTCTTTCTGCTCCAGATCAAAATAAATGCAGTCTAGGCAGAATCAAACCAAGAATGGAAAAATGTTACTCATTTTGGAGGCAGAAAATGTAATAGTGTGCAAATCATTTACACACGTTATATAATTACATAAGTGTAATTAAGAGTCAAATAAGGTCTGAGATGAAAAACCAAGACCATTGAGTTTTTTGGTCTTATACGTCCGGTCTCAAGAAGCACAACTCCAACCAGAGGAGCTATGGATCTCATGGGGTGAAGCGCTCACCTCTTGGTAAATGAGAGGATGGGAGCCCTCTGGGGGGGTGAAGCGCTCACCTCTTGGTAAATGAGAGGATGGGAGCCCTCTGAGGGGGTTAAGCGCTCACCTCTTGGTAAATGAGAGCGCTCACCTCTTGGTAAATGAGAGGATGGGAGCCCTCTGGGGGGGGTGAAGCGCTCACCTCTTGGTAAATGAGAGGATGGGAGCCCTCTGGGGGGGTGAAGCGCTCACCTCTTGGTAAATGAGAGGATGGGAGCCCTCTGAGGGGGGGGGGGAAGCGCTCACCAGATGGCAGTTGCGTACCTGCCCCCCCCCCCAAAGATAAACACTCATTATAATGTATCATTTCTGTGATATCATTTCTGTGGTATTGTTTCTGGCCAAGGAAAAGGGAGGGGGGGGGCATATATCTTTATCTGTGTCTACTTACAAAAGGTTATCTTTCATATTATTTCAAATGATACGTGATAAATGTCCTGGTAGCTCTCAATATTTCCACTGCCGGTGGCACATTTGTCATCGTTGAAGTGGCGAGCGGAGTAGGGCACAGATGGGAACTCCTCGGCACCGGCGTTGAAGCATGAGCCGCCGGTGGAGCGGCTGCCCTCCCCCGCGGCAGACGAGCATGTGTGATTGATGACCACGTCTGCGTATATCTTCACCTGCGCGAGAGGGTGAGGCTCATGAGCCGTATACACAGAACACTATACCCCCCCCCCCCTGCTGCGCCTTTACACTATTCAAACAAACCCGTGGAGAGACGGAACGATCGCTGCGTTGAATTTTTTTTTTTATCTTATTCAATCTCATTAAACTTGTTTTGAGATGCTACAAGTTAACCTTTCTTACAGCACTGGCAGATAATTTTGAAACAATAAAAGAAAATTCTAAATGATGCAGTAAATACATTTCAAACCTATTTAAACTCGAAAGGCACGGTAAGTCACGTCAAGTGCACATCCAGAAATAAGTTAAAAAAAAATATATAAAAAAAAGGAAAATCACATAATATATTATTCAAAGTGAGGACCATGTAGACTCCACACATATTCCGTTGAATAAGCACGTATAGTGGTGGAGTCTATGAGCAGCAAGGGGCCAAATATTCTGGAACCTGTGCATGTGACGCGTCTCTGGGCCTCATTATACAGACGCATCCACAGTGGAAATAAGGCAATTACTGTTATTATCACACCTTAAGAAATGTACATAATGTTTAAAATCTGTCATAAAAGGACGATACGCTTGATGAGTCTCAGTACACAATTATTTTGTGCAGTGATCTAAATGTTAAAAAGTATCTCTTTTGGTTCTTAATAAAAACATGAATAAACGTTGGCATGCAATATAAAGCTAGTGTTCAGCCGGAATTGAATTGACTGCCTGAACTAGCTTTGCAGACTTCACATCATGTATGGAATTCTGCATGGAATTAAACCCAATGACAAATGTCTTCTCAGAAGGGGGGTCCCTGGGATAGAATCTTAAGAAATGGGGGTGCTTGGCCTGTCGTCCATTCTATTCCCCCCGTGAGTTCAACTCTTACATCCTCGTCTGTGTTTACATTCCTCCTGACGCTGACGTCACCGCAGCGGTAGACACACTAGCCGAACAGCTGACGAATGTTGAACGTAACCACCCGGACAGTTTTGTTGTTGTATTGGGGGATTTTAACCAGGCTCATCTGAGCCGGTCTCTCCCCAAATACAGGCAGCAAGTCACTTGCCCAACTCGGGGAGTGAACACTCTGGATCACTGCTACTGTACTATTCGGCAGGCCTACCATTGTGTCCCCCGTGCTGCACTGGGCAACAGTGATCATCATCTTATCCACCTGATCCCTCGCTACAGGCAGAGATTAAAACAATCAAAACCTGTAGTGCGGAGCTTCAGAGTGTGGTCCAGTGAGGCATGCGAGTGTCTCCGTGCCTGGCTGAAGAGGGCAGGCTGTGACCAGGACTTTGAGTGGGCGGGGCCTGAGGCTGGAAACAACCTGGATGACTACACAGACACTGTGACATCATTCATCAGCCTCGGTGAGGAGGTGTGTGTCCCCCTCCGCACTAGGAAGATCTTCAACAACAACAAGCCCTGGTTTCCAGCCCAACTCAGGCGGATTACGGACTTCCTGTCCAACAGGTCTCAGCGGGTGAGGCTGGGGAAGTGCATTTCCAGCTCTAGGTCCACCAGCACCGGTTCCCCGCAGGGCTGCGTCCTGTCCCCACTACTGTTCTCCCTGTACACCAACAGCTGTGCCTCTCTCCACCCCTCGGTCAAACTCCTGAAATTCGCTGACGACACCACCCTGGTGGGTCTCATCTCCAGGGGGGACGAGTCGGCCTATAGGAGGGAGATCGAGAGGCTGCAGAGCTGGTGCAGCTGCAACAACCTGGAGCTCAATGCTCAAAAGACAGTGGAGATGGTAGTGGACTTCAGGAAGAAAGCAGCCCTGCCCCCTCCCATCATACTGGGAGGCACTCAGGTGGCCTCCGTAGAGTCATGCCGATTCCTCAGCATGACCATCTCCCGAGATTTGAAGTGGGAGCTCAACATCACGGGCCTGCTCAAGAAGGCCCAGGGGAGGATGTTCTTCCTCCGGCAGTTAAACAAATATAAACTGCCGAGGACCATGATGGCCCAATTCTACACGGCCATCATTGAGTCCATCCTCACCCACTCCATCATCTCCTGGTTCCCTGCTGCAGCGGCAAAAGATCTCGCCAAGCTGCAGCGGGTGATCGGCTGTCCCCTGCCCTCCCTCAGGTCCCTGCACGACTCCAGGGCGCTGAAGAGGGCGAGGAAGATCATGGCCGACCCATCCCACCCCGGTCACAGCCTCTTCACCCTGCTCCCCTCTGGGAGAAGGCTGAGGATCCCAAAGGCTGTGAAAGCTTGTCACAGACTGAGCTTCTTCCCCTCAGCCGCCAGGCTGATCAATGCCTCAGGTCCCCCCCCCCCCCTCTGCCCCCAAGTGACACTGGCACAATGACACTGACTGCACTGCACTAGTCCTTACTGGAACTCTGCACTCTTCACTTTATATATGTATTTTATTGATTAATCCTCCACTGCACTGTTTCTTGTCCTGTGTCTGTGTTGGTGTTGTCGTTTACTGTGAAAAAAGAAAAGAAAATGCATACACTGTATTGCTGCAACAATTACCAATGTGTTTTTACACAAATGGCTCAATAAAGGAATCTGAATCTGAATTACATATTCAACATGGGGTCCTTGACGTGAAAACCTCTGAGAACCACCGCTCTAGGTTATTCTTGTGCTCCAGGGGAATGATGGATTAGGCTATAACAGGATTTGATTACAAAATTATTACAAAGGTACCTATAATAAATTAACAAACACAATAATCACATTAGTTTACTTGTCCCAGTACAAAAGCACAAGTATTCTGTAGAGAGATTCATTATTCAGAAATAAACATGTGCATATATTGTGCACAGATAGGGTCCAAAGGGGCTCAAGCCCCCTGCCATACTACCCTCTTTATAGGTGTATTTCTGTATATACAGTACATTCTATTTTTGTTTTAACATCACCTCTATCTAAAATGGGGCAGGATAATAAAACAAATTATTTAAAAAGGGGAGTCCAGCCATTTTTTTTTTATAATTTTTTTAAACATACACATAAACATAACAACATAAAATTAGATATACAAGCATTAATTAACAGTACACCTCCAATTTAAATCACCATTTGAATAAATGTATTATACAAGAAATATACCTAATACTTGTTATCTAATACCCTACATGTGAGGTTTTGTTCCGTTGCTCACCTTCTCGCTCTGTTCCTTTAAGCCTACTCGCTCTGTTCCTTTAGTTTTCTGTTAATCAATTGCATTCTCCTCACCTCACTAGCCCCCACCCTCGCGTTCGTTTGCTCTTCAGCAGCCACACCCTTGGACTACCTGTCATTATGTGTTTGATTGGTCTGGTGCCGAACACACACTTCTAGTTCGATTATCAATTAACCTCCCGCACCTGATGTGTATTCTAATTAGCACCCCTGTGGGCTTTAAGTACCTCGCTCTTCCCCTCTAGCCTTGTCGGGTCGTCCCGTATCATTCCGTATCATATCTCTATCACCAAGACTCCTTCGGGAGGTTCTCTGTCTGTTATGCTGTTTTCATCTCCGGCGTGAGATGCGCTCTAGCCTTCGCCTCCTGTCGCCGTTTGCCTGGAAGGAGACACTGGACTGCGCTCTCTAAACTTCCACGGGAGGTATTCCAGTGTTCCACTTCAGACCTCCGCGCAGCAGACGTCCAGACGCGCATCCAGACCTCCGCGCAGCAGATGCGCTCTAGCCTTCGCCTCCTGTCGCCGTTTGCCTGGAAGGAGACACTGGACTGCGCTCTCTAAACTTCCACGGGAGGTATTCCAGTGTTCCACTTCAGACCTCCGCGCAGCAGACGTCCAGACGCGCATCCAGACCTCCGCGCAGCAGACGCCCAGACGCGCATCCAGACCTCCGCGCAGCAGACGCGCTCTTCACTTCAGACGCGCATCCAGACGCGCATTCAGACCTCCGCGCCAGATGCGCCCTCCGTACCGGCGCGTACTCAAAGCAGTCGCGCACCACTCAGACCTCCGCGCCAGATGCGCCCTCCGTACCGGCGCGTACTCCAAGCAGTCGTGCACCACTCAGACCTCCGTGCCAGATGCGCCCTCCGTACCGGCGCGCTCAAAGCAGTCGCGCACCACTCAGACCTCCGCGCCAGATGCGCCCTCCGTACCGGCGCGTACTCCAAGCAGTCGCGCACCACTCAGACCTCCGCTTGGACAACCCGTTCCCCGTGGCGACGCGCTCGCCCTGTTTGATCCTGCTCTCTTTACGCACAGCGCCTGGGTGAGTTTGGCAAGACTGTCTTTGACCCTATTCGTTTTTCGTGTGTTTTAGACACTGAAGATATCCTGCTTTTTGTCAGACTGTCACTCACCCAGTGTCAGCTTTTTGGATAGTTCATTTGGGATAATATTTGCTTGAACATCGCTCACTGTGTGTATTCACACGAAGATATTATCACCTTGGATTATTATTGGAACATCGCTCACTGTGTGTATTTGCACCGAAGATATTATCACCTTGGATTATTATTGGAACTTCGCTCACTGTGTCTATTTGCACCGAAGATTCTATCACGTGGATTGTTGTTGGACTTTACTCACAGTGTGTATTACACCGAAGATTCAGTCACTGGAGTATCTGTTTTGGGACAAGTCACTTCTCCTGTCACCTGCTCTGTTCCCAACTGTACTCTGAGCTAACCCGCTCTCTCTCTCCCTCTCTGTCCCGTTTACCACCTCGGAGAGCTGCCGAGAGGATTCTGCAGAGCGGCTCTGACGTCACTGTCTGATTCCTCAGACGAGCCTTCCCGGGAGAAGCTGCAGAGCAGCAACATTCTTCTAATGCTTTTATCCCAGGCCTTGTCTGTTTTCTCTGTCCCTGTAAGCAGCTCCAGCCTTCGCCCTGTTCCTAGTCCTCCCTGTCTGGTCCTTCCAGTCCTCCTAGTCATCCTAGTCCCCCTGTCTAGTCCTTCCAGTCCTCCCTCTCCCCAGCCCGCCTCCGCGAGCCTCTGTCCCTGTTTCCCCTCTCTAGTCCTCCTAGCCCTCCCTGTCCAGTCCCCCTAGTCCTCCTAGTCATTCCGTCCGGTCCTCCTAGTCCTCCCTGTTCCTGCCCTTTCCCCTTGCCCTGGTCCTGTCTCCCTTAGCCTTCCCCTTAGCCAGCTCGCCTCCTAAAGGCACTGTGCCCTTTTCCCATTTCTTGTTTTCCAGTCATTTGTGTTCTCCCTTAAAGGGACAGTGCCGTTTTCTGTGTGTTTCAATAAATGCCCAGTTCTTGGCTTACTCTCATACCTGTCTTGTGTTGTGCGATTGGGGTCGGTTACAAACCATAACAGTACGACCCGACCAATCGACGACCCCAGCCAGCACAGACGGTGTATGTTGAGTTTGCCTTTTTTTTTTTTTTTCTCTAGTGCCCCTGTTAGCTCCCCTGTTAGCCCTGTTAGCTTCCCTGTTAGCCCTGTTAGCTCCCCTGTTAGCCCTGTTAGCTCCCCTGTTAGCTTGTTAGTCTCCCCTGTTAGCTCCCCTGTTAGCCTGTTGACTCCCCTGTTTGCTTCCCTGTTTAGCCTCGTTAGCTCCCCTGCAGCTTGTTAGGCCTCTACTACCAGCATGGCCCCAGTCTGCTAGCCTTGCCCCGGCTGCTAGCACAGCCTCTATGTTAATGCAGCCCTTGCTGCTGGCATAGGCCCTGTAGCTAGCCATGCCCAGGCAGCTAACCCAGTCCCTCTGCATGGCCCCAGTCTGCTAGCTTAGCCCCGGCTGTTAGCACAGCCTCTATGTTAATGCAGCCCTTGCAGCTAGCATAGGCCCTGTAGCTAGCCATGCCCAGGCAGCTAACCCGGTCCCTCTGCATGGCCTCCACTTTTTGTGTAGCCTTCCCACTGCTAGGACTGCTCCTTCAGCTAGCAAGGTCAGTTTTCCCACTGCTAGGACTGCCCTTTCAGCTAGCAAGGTCAGTTTTTTCCCACTGCTAGGACTGCCCTTTCAGCTAGCAAGGTCAGTTTTCTCCCACTGCTAGGACTGCCCTTTCAGCTAGCAAGGTCAGTTTTCCCACTGCTAGGACTGCCCTTTCAGCTAGCAAGGTCAGTTTTCCCACTGCTAGGACTGCCCTTTCAGCTAGCAAGGCCAGTTTTTCCCACTGCTAGGACTGCCCTTTCAGCTAGCAAGGTCAGTTTTCTCCCACTGCTAGGACTGCCCTTTCAGCTAGCAAGGTCAGTTTTCCCACTGCTAGGACTGCCGTTTCAGCTAGCAAGGTCAGTTTGCCCCACTGCTAGGACTGCCCCTTCAGCTAGCAAGGTCAGTTTTCTCCCACTGCTAGGACTGCCCCTTCAGCTAGCAAGGTCAGTTTGCTCCCACTGCTAGGACTGCCCCTTCAGCTAGCAAGGTCAGTTTTCCCCACTGCTAGGACTGCCCCTTCAGCTGGCAAGGTCAGTTTTCCCCCACTGCTAGGACTGCCCCTTCAGCTAGCAAGGTCAGTTCCCCACAGCTAGGACTGTCCTTCCAGCTAGCTTGTTCTCTCATGCTGGTCCCGCCCTGTCTGCCAGCCTAGCTCCGGCAGCTAGCGCAGCCTCTATGTTAATGTTGCATTACAGCTAGCATAGGCCCTGTAGCTATCAGTGCCCTGGCAGTTACCCCTCAGCTCCTCTGGTTACCCCTCAGCTCCTCTGGTTACCCCTCTGCTCCTCTGGTTACCCCTCAGCTACCCTACTTACCCCTCAGCTACCCTGGTTACCCCTCGGCTACCTTGTTCCTTGCTAGCCCCACTTTTGTTGTAGCTTCCCCTGCTGGCATGGCCCGGTACTTTTTGTTTGTTGCCTTGTTTTGTCCCCTGCCGCTCTGTCTGTATTTTTGGGTCGCCGGGTGGCTCCCGTGGAGGGGGGGGTACTGTGAGGTTTTGTTCCGTTGCTCACCTTCTCGCTCTGTTCCTTTAAGCCTACTCGCTCTGTTCCTTTAGTTTTCTGTTAATCAATTGCATTCTCCTCACCTCACTAGCCCCCACCCTCGTGTTCGTTTGCTCTTCAGCAGCCACACCCTTGGACTACCTGTCATTATGTGTTTGATTGGTCTGGTGCCGAACACACACTTCTAGTTCGATTATCAATTAACCTCCCGCACCTGATGTGTATTCTAATTAGCACCCCTGTGGGCTTTAAGTACCTCGCTCTTCCCCTCTAGCCTTGTCGGGTCGTCCCGTATCATTCCGTATCATATCTCTATCACCAAGACTCCTTCGGGAGGTTCTCTGTCTGTTATGCTGTTTTCATCTCCGGCGTGAGATGCGCTCTAGCCTTCGCCTCCTGTCGCCGTTTGCCTGGAAGGAGACACTGGACTGCGCTCTCTAAACTTCCACGGGAGGTATTCCAGTGTTCCACTTCAGACCTCCGCGCAGCAGACGTCCAGACGCGCATCCAGACCTCCGCGCAGCAGATGCGCTCTAGCCTTCGCCTCCTGTCGCCGTTTGCCTGGAAGGAGACACTGGACTGCGCTCTCTAAACTTCCACGGGAGGTATTCCAGTGTTCCACTTCAGACCTCCGCGCAGCAGACGTCCAGACGCGCATCCAGACCTCCGCGCAGCAGACGCCCAGACGCGCATCCAGACCTCCGCGCAGCAGACGCGCTCTTCACTTCAGACGCGCATCCAGACGCGCATTCAGACCTCCGCGCCAGATGCGCCCTCCGCGCCAGATGCGCCCTCCGTACCGGCGCGTACTCAAAGCAGTCGCGCACCACTCAGACCTCCGCGCCAGATGCGCCCTCCGTACCGGCGCGTACTCCAAGCAGTCGCGCACCACTCAGACCTCCGCGCCAGATGCGCCCTCCGTACCGGCGCGTACTCCAAGCAGTCGCGCGCCACTCAGACCTCCGCTTGGACAACCCGTTCCCTGTGGCGACGCGCTCGCCCTGTTTGATCCTGCTCTCTTTACGCACAGCGCCTGGGTGAGTTTGGCAAGACTGTCTTTGACCCTATTCGTTTTTCGTGTGTTTTAGACACTGAAGATATCCTGCTTTTTGTCAGACTGTCACTCACCCAGTGTCAGCTTTTTGGATAGTTCATTTGGGATAATATTTGCTTGAACATCGCTCACTGTGTGTATTCACACGAAGATATTATCACCTTGGATTATTATTGGAACATCGCTCACTGTGTGTATTTGCACCGAAGATATTATCACCTTGGATTATTATTGGAACTTCGCTCACTGTGTCTATTTGCACCGAAGATTCTATCACGTGGATTGTTGTTGGACTTTACTCACAGTGTGTATTACACCGAAGATTCAGTCACTGGAGTATCTGTTTTGGGACAAGTCACTTCTCCTGTCACCTGCTCTGTTCCCAACTGTACTCTGAGCTAACCCGCTCTCTCTCTCCCTCTCTGTCCCGTTTACCACCTCGGAGAGCTGCCGAGAGGATTCTGCAGAGCGGCTCTGACGTCACTGTCTGATTCCTCAGACGAGCCTTCCCGGGAGAAGCTGCAGAGCAGCAACATTCTTCTAATGCTTTTATCCCAGGCCTTGTCTGTTTTCTCTGTCCCTGTAAGCAGCTCCAGCCTTCGCCCTGTTCCTAGTCCTCCCTGTCTGGTCCTTCCAGTCCTCCTAGTCATCCTAGTCCCCCTGTCTAGTCCTTCCAGTCCTCCCTCTCCCCAGCCCGCCTCCGCGAGCCTCTGTCCCTGTTTCCCCTCTCTAGTCCTCCTAGCCCTCCCTGTCCAGTCCCCCTAGTCCTCCTAGTCATTCCGTCCGGTCCTCCTAGTCCTCCCTGTTCCTGCCCTTTCCCCTTGCCCTGGTCCTGTCTCCCTTAGCCTTCCCCTTAGCCAGCTCGCCTCCTAAAGGCACTGTGCCCTTTTCCCATTTCTTGTTTTCCAGTCATTTGTGTTCTCCCTTAAAGGGACAGTGCCGTTTTCTGTGTGTTTCAATAAATGCCCAGTTCTTGGCTTACTCTCATACCTGTCTTGTGTTGTGCGATTGGGGTCGGTTACAAACCATAACACTACATACATATGCTCTCGCTCGCTCCCCCCGCCCAGACCCCCACTTGGATAATCCATCCATTATCATTCGCTCCTTTCCAGGCACTACAATTCATATGCTAGCTTTTATTCTCTCCACCACTTCTAACCACATTGCAATTTTGGATTCACTGACACCTAGAATCCTTGCTGTAGAATGATATTTCTAGATAAATCACATTGAGATATGTAAGAATCCAAACCTTCCTACACATTTTTTCCGGTTGAAACCATCGTGATGCTATCAGCTTTTTAGCCGCTGTGATACCTGATAAAACTAATCTCTTTAGCTGTATTGATTGATTGATTGATTGAAAACTTTATTAACAGATTGCAGAATGGGTACAATACAGTACAGCTCAATACACACAATTGTTAAGGGGATGCAGACCAGAGAAAGACTTTCGTCTTGTTTACATCAGGGTCCCCCATTTTCAATTCATCAGGACATACATGACATACATGACATACAGATAGTCAGTACTGCTACATCTATACATTTATGACATACCAGATTTGCAAATACAGTACTGTTTGTGATACAGTAGGAGTCAGGAAAAGGGAGTATATACATTTGACGTAGAAACTGTACATTGGAGGAGGTTGGGTGGGGGGGGTTGGGTACACTGGGATATTGACAGCCATACTGGGTAATCTACATTGGAGGTGGTTGGGGGGGGGGGGGGCACACTGTATAAACAAGCAAAACTGTACATTGAGGGGGGGGGGGGGGGGGAGACACTGTACAAACAAACAAAATTGTACATTGGACTATTGACAAAACCATACTAGGTAAATGACTGTACATTGGAGGGGGTTGGGTTAGGATATTTACAGGGGCCAGTGTTGAATTGCAGTCTCCCGTAGGTGTCCCTTGAGAGAGGTTTTGAAAGTGGGTAGTGATCCACATTCCTTTACAGCTTTGTATAGGGACTGCAAACTCAAAGACATCATTCAACAGCAATACAGAGGGGTGTACAGGTATATCCAGAATTAAAGATTTTGATAATTGCTGGGACACTTCTTTCCAGAATATCTTAACTGGTGGGCAGTCCCAGTACATGTGCATAAATGTACCCTCATCCCCATTTGTACACAAGGTGCATCTGGAGTCTTGTTTAAGTCCCATTCTGTTCAATCTTATAGGCGTCAGGTATGTCCTATGAATAAAGTTAAGATTTATTTGTTGATGGTCCGGGTTACGTGACACAAGTCGAACGTTTGCCCAGGCATCTTGCCAATCAAAATTTATTTCCAGGTCTGGTATATCCCTCCTCCAGACTGAGTCTAGGGGGAGGGTTTCATACGAGGACGTTAGTAATTGATGATAAAAATCTGATACAAAACCTCTCGATGTCTCTCTTTCATAGAAGAATTTGTGGTATCTGTGGTGTTCAATTGGTATCCTTAATGGGACTCCATGAGCCTTCAAACATACCAATAACAATAAAACGTAAAAATAATATGTGGATCTGGTGAGATTACATTTTTTATGTATTTCTTCATATCTACAGAAACCCCATTTGTTGAAAACATCTCCTAATGTGTGTATGCCCTGCTTTTCCCATTTAGGGTATCTTATAGGTCGTTTTCCAATCAGAAGTGCATTGTTATTGAATATGGGAGTACTATGCCATTTATGTGGGTTAGAATATTTTTTTTGTGTTTCACGCCATATCCGGATCGCATGAGTAATAATGGGGCCAAATTTCAATTCGCATTGCTTAGTTGATAATTTGGTGTATACTATGTCCTGCAGTCTATGTGGAGCTACTATATTTACTTCTAAATTTCTCCAGGATACTGATGCTTGGGAATCAAACCAGGTTGTCAGTGGTCTTAAAGTGTACGCCTTAAAATAGTGGTAAAAATCTGGAAATGCCATACCTCCATCGGCTTTGTTTCTCTGTGCGGTGGATCTTTTTATACGTGGTGGTTTGTTATTCCAAATAAATTTGTATGCGGTAGAGTGTAGTTTTTCCAGTAACCATCTGGAGGGGGTAACGGTAGCATTGAGCTAATGAAGTTGATTCTAGGTAGGACATCCATCTTAACTATTGATACCCGTGCCTGAACTGAGTTTTTAAGTTTTGACCACCTTTCAAAGTCGTATTTGATCTTATTTTGGATTTTTATGTAATTGTACTTCACCGTTTGGCTTATAGTAGGGAATACTTCAACTCCCCAACATCTAAAGTGTTTAACCATTGGTATTTCTTCTGGAAGGAGTATATTTTTTGCAGGTGCATTAAGTGGAAGGAAAGCCGACTTTGGCCAATTTATCCTAAATCCCGATAGACTGCCAAATTCATCAATCAACTTGAGAAGATGAGGCATTGCGGTGTTAGGGTTTTGCATGAACAGTATTACGTCGTCCGCATATAAACACATTTTATGTTGTGTGCCCATTGATTGCGATTGGTTCTATGAATTTTTTAGAGTCTTTTTAGAGTCAGTCTTTTAGAGATGGCGCCGCAACGACCGGCTGCCTGTCTGTACGCTCCGTCGAGACTGTGCCTACTTTTGTTAATATTTATAGTTTTTAGAGTTTTGTTTGTACCAACTGTTGGTGCATCTAACGTGTATGACCGTCAGTCACTCATAGACATTGGATTACGGGAAACTTACCAACTGGATTACTCACTGGACCAGCTTTCCGAACCGCAACAATGGCCTGAAGAAATTCTCCGGAGAGTAGGACCAGATCCTTTGTTCCTTGATCCCAGGAACAGGGGAACCAGACGGCGTGGGAAGAGGGCTGGGATCCGTAACAGGCTGAGATCCAGACGCCACCGTACACCACTGCCCAGTATATTGCTAGCCAATGTACAATCAATTGACAATAAACTGGATGACATCCGAGCAAGGATTCAATATCAAAGAGACGTTAGGGACTGCAACGTCCTCTGCTTCACCGAAACATGGCTCACACCGGAGGTTCCAGACCACGCAATTCAACCGGCAGATCACTTCTTTATCCATCGCAAGGATCGGACATCAGCAGAGTCCGGTAAACAACGTGGAGGAGGTATTGCCTTCATGTTTAACAAAAATTGGAGCGATCCAACTAACGTGAAGGAATTATCCAACCACTGCTCCCCAGAACTGGAATATATAACCATCAAGTGTCGTCCTTTCTTCCTCCCGAGGGAGTTAACGGCGATCGTCCTGATCGGAGTGTATATTCCACCGCAAGCCAGCAACAAGGTTGCGCTCTCCAGACTCCACGACGAGGTAAATAGAATACAAGTGGCGAATGTCAACGCCGCCATTTTAGTGCTGGGAGATTTCAATAGCGCCAATCTGAGAAAGGTATTGCCTGACTTCTATCAGCATGTGACTTGCAACACCAGAGGCGGTAACATCCTAGATCACTGTTACACGCAATTTAAAGGTGGCTACAAGGCTCATTCTGATAGTGGCTTTGGTAAATCAGATCACGCGTCCATCTTTCTTTCACCAAAGTACAAACAGAGAATTAAAAGTACTCCTGTAGTCTCGCGAGAGGTGCAGAAATGGGATTTGACGTCAGAGGAGACGCTCCGGTCCGTGTTTCACTACACAGACTGGAATGTGTTCCGCGACACAGATAACATTAATGTCTACACGGAAACAGTGCTGGACTATGTTTGTACTAGGGTGGAAGAAACAATCCCCACTACCAAAATGAAAGTTTACCCAAATCAAAAACCCTGGGTAGACAAATCCGTCCGTGAAGCTCTGAGAGAGCGCACCAAAGCATACAACGACGGCCTAGTGGCAGGCAACATGAATGACCACAAGGTGGCGCGATACAACGTAAGGAGGACAGTGTCAGAGGCCAAACGGCGCTACAGGGATAAAATTGAACTCCAGTTTGAACAAGCTGACTCTAGAGCTATGTGGCAGGGGCTCAAAACGATGACAGACTACAAAGGCGCCTCCCTCAAACTGAACAGTGACATCTCCTTAGCAAATGACCTCAATACCTTCTATGCGAGGTTTGATGCTGGTAATAACAACACCAGCTCACAAGCCACGGCAATGGGGGGGGGGGGGTCGGCTGCTGATGGAGGCGCAGTGTTCAGGGTAACAGAGCATGAGGTGAGGCGGACCTTTAAAAAAGTGAATATCAGGAAGGCAGCAGGTCCGGACGGCATCCCCGGCCGCGTCCTAAAAGTCTGTGCCGACCAACTGGCCCCAGTATTCACTGACATATTTAACCTGTCCTTAGAACAGGCTGTCATCCCCACCTGCCTGAAGAAGTCCACTATTATCCCTGTACCCAAAAAATCCAAGCCTGCTTGCCTCAACGACTACCGCCCTGTAGCTCTCACCTCCATAGCCATGAAGTGCTTTGAGAAGCTAGTAAAGGGCTACATCTGCTCCTCCCTCCCCATCAACATGGACCCCCTGCAATTTGCATACCGCCCCAACAGGTCCACGGAGGACGCCATAGCCCATGTGCTGCACACAGCAGCATCACACCTGGACAAGAGGCAGGGGAACTATGTGAGAATGCTATTCATCGACTACAGCTCGGCATTCAATACCATAGTCCCCTCCATACTCATAGCCAAGCTCAGGGACCTGGGCTTGGGCTATGACCTCTGCCAGTGGGTCTTGGACTTCCTGACTGGCAGACCCCAGGTGGTGAGAGCAGGCAACTGCACCTCCTCATCCATCACCCTCAACATAGGGGCCCCCCAGGGCTGTGTTCTGAGTCCCCTCCTCTACTCCCTGTACACACACGACTGTGTGGCTCAGCGGAGTAGCAATACAATCATCAAATTTGCTGACGACACAGTGGTGGTGGGCCTGATCTCTGCCAACGACGAGAGGGCCTACCTGGAAGAGGTCAAGGTCCTGGCGGGATGGTGCCAGGAAAACAGCCTCTCCCTGAACGTCAGCAAAACAAAGGAGATGATTGTGGACTTCAGGAGGTCGGGGGTCAAGGACTACAGCCCCCTCAGCATCGACGGGGCACCGGTTGAGAGAGTCAACAGCTTTAAGTACCTCGGAGCCTACATATCCGAGGACTTGACATGGACCACACACATTGAGAGTGTTGTGAAGAAGGCACGACAACGCCTCTACTTCCTCAGGCGCCTAAGGAAGTTCCAAGTCAGCCAGAAGATCCTTAAGAACTTCTACTCATGTACAATAGAGAGCATCTTGACCGGCAACATCACCTCCTGGTTTGGGAATAGCACTGCACAAGACCGAAGCAGACTACAAAGAGTGACACGTTCAGCCGAACGCACAATTGGAGGGGGGCTCCCCACCCTCCAGAACATTTACAACAAGCGTTGCAAGGGCAAGGCTAAGAGAATCATTAAAGACTCCAGTCACCCGAACAACTGCCTCTTTGAACTGCTGCGGTCAGGCAAGCGATACCGGAGTCTCAAGGCGAGCACAGAAAGACTCAGGAGAAGCTTCTATCCCCAGGCCATCAGGCTGCTAAACGAACAATGAATGAACACTACACAACAACAACCACCAAACGCACATAGCACACACATCCACACGCACACACTCACTTTAAACAAACACACTGTAGCACCCACTCCACACACTTTATAGCACACACCCACTTTAAACAAACACACTGTAGCACCCACTCCCCACACTTTATATTTATGGATGAAGGATTGCACTACAACTCGTACACCTTACTGTAAATTGTACCTAAAATTGTACCTCATCCCATTTCTGCTTTGCACTAGATAGTACTGTACATTAGTACACTGCATAGTATTGTGTATTGTATATTATTATATGGTAACTCAGAACATTGTACATATGTCTATACCGAACACTGTGACCTCATTTTTCTTCTTCTAAATTCATGCTATATTATGTTATTATGTTATTTGATACTATCTTGTCTAGCACAGTCTCTGGAGCGTAACAGTAAGAAGCATTTTGTATGAAAGTATTCTGTACTTCTGTATGACAACTATTAAAGAACTTGAACTTGAATTGGGATTGTCTTATGTATTGTGCTAAAGGCTCTAATGATAAATCGAATAGTCCGGGACTAAGAGGGCAACCCTGTCTAGAAGAGCGTGATACCGGAAAGATTCCGGAGGTGATTATACCTGTTGTAATCATGGCCGATGGGTCTTTGTATAATACTTTAATCATATCAATGAATCCTTTTCCTAACCCCATCCTTTGTAATACTGCCCATAGATAAGACCATTCCAACCTATCAAAAGCTTTCATCGCATCCAGGGACAGCATCGCCTTAGGTTTGGTGTCATCCTTGCTGGCATCTAGTACGTGTAGTAATCGTCTTATATTATCCGTGATCAAGCGGCCTCTTATGAAGCCAGTCTGGTCCGGATGAACTAAAGACGTCATATGCTTTTGGAGTCTGATGGCTAATACCTTAGAATACAGCTTGATATCGGTTCCGAGGTGGCTTAAGGGTCTGTAACTACCGCAATCGGTGGGGTCCTTGTCTTTTTTAAGGAGGACCGTTATGAGTGCAATATTGTCGTTCTTATGGAAGTTCCCCTCCTTGATTGAGTATAAAATCATATTAAGTAATAGGGGTCCAATTATGTCCCAACATGAGAGGTACATTTCTGGTGGGATACCTACCACTTTGCATTTCAGATATGGCTTCCCTAAGTTCATCTAGTGTGATGGGTGTCTAGCGTCATCCTCTGATAGTTTGGGGAGGTTAATTTAATTAAGATATGTGTCCATTTTGTTTTGATCGAAGGTCGTTTCTGATTTATACAAGTTGGAATAGAACTCTTTGAATGTCTTGTTGATTTTTTTAGGGTCTGTAACAAGTCCTTGTTGTGCTTTAATGGAATTTATATCTGCAAATTTTGCGTTGACTCTTAATCGCATAGCTAGTAGGTGACTTGGTTTAGAACCCTGAGAGTAGTGCTGTTGTCTTGTGCTACGTATTTGTACTTCAGATTGTTGTTTATAAATGGCGTTAATCTCTTTTTTTAGCACATTAATTTGAATTTCCAGTCGATCCGAGTAGTTGTATTGTAAGGAGGAAAATAACGTAGAGTAAAGCGTTTACAGATCTGCCAGTTTTGAGCAACGATTCTTGCGTATTTTGGAGGAAAAGCACCCGGTAAACTCCTTGATCAATCCCTTTACCGACATCCATAATATTCTGGGGTCCTGCACTAATTCCGCATTCTCCAGTAGGAATACAGAAAGAGCTTCTTTGAGTTGTGTAATGAATTCCTTGTTATTCAGCAGTCTCGAGTTAAATCGCCACCTTGGGGCTCGGGATGACAGTATACCAAATTATCCTTTTAGGATCTGATAGTGCATTGGGTACCATTTCCACGTCATAGTTATCAAATAGTCTCGGGGATGCAAAAACATAATCTATTCTGGAAAGTGTGTTATGTCTTGCAGATCGACAGGAGTACTTCCGAGTCGTGGGGTTGAGTGATCGCCATAGATCATTTACACCTGTATTCTTCGACCAATCCTTTAGCGCGTTAGATGAATTTTTCTGTTCGTTGGAAAAGGTGGGATAAGATTTATCCATCCCAGGATCCCAAATGGCATTAAAATCTGCACCAATTATAAATGAGTATTCAGGTTAGGTCTAACATTGTTCTGGTAAGTGTAGTGTAGAAAATTTGAGCAAAATTTGAACAAAAGAAAGAGCAAAAAAAAAATAAAAATAAAAAATTATATAGCTTGAGCCCCTGTCACACCTGAGCACGGCCCTGTTCAGAAACACGTCTTTGAAGAGAAGGGCATTTAGACTGTAAAGTCATCGACAGAAACAACTTCACAGCTCTCGAAACACAGTAACGGTTATATAACTGTTGTAGATGATGATGATGATGATGACGACGTCACTATTCAAATGACGCTCTGTACATTGGAACAAACAATTTGGTTACCTGCACATACAGTATATATATATATTCTACGGAATCTACAAGCCCAAGTATCCCAGCATCGGTAGAAATACCATCTCAATCAATTGATGCGGCCAGGCAGGCTTCGGTTAATTGTTCCAATTATGCAGAATGTTCCCCCGTGGTGGAGGTGATCTGAGATGGATCATGGAGCCGTTATCTCGACCCGGCTGCACCTGCAGATCATGTCCCCGAGCTCCTGTTCCGCTCCGGAGCGGGAACACGGGTCGTAGCTGACCGGCTGGTACCTCTCCCACCACGGCCTCCGCGGCTCCGTCACCTCACCACCACGTTCTCGGTCGGACGAGAAATCTGGAGGGAATTTGTATTGTTCAATTTGTTTTTGTATCTGTAATGTCATTAAAAAACGGCAACCTCTAGACCAGCGGTTCTCAAAACTCAAATTGGTTATAACTCATTATGTATTGTTTTTACTTATGTTTAACTGTGTTAATAAATAAATACAGTGGGGTCACGCATTGAGTATAAAATATGTATATATATATATATATATATATATATATTAGGGATGTCCGATATTATCGGCCGACCGATATTATCGGCCGATATTGGCAGTAAAATGTGATATCGGAAAATATCGGTATCGGTAAAAAAAAAAAAAAAAACAATAACAATTTTTTTTTTTTTTTTTAACATTTATTTTACCTTTATTTACCCAGGCAAGCAAGTAAGAACCAATTCTTATTTTATTTATTGTCAAAAGTATGCATGTTGGTTTAAAATGTTCATTTTTACTTTTTTAATGATCATATTTTGCACAGATAATGCTTACATTTAGAAAGCCTTTTGAATGCATCCAGTGAAATTATTAGTTACCTGAAATTATTCCGTTTTTTGGCGGGGAAACCCTGCATATATCGGTATCGGTTGATATCGGTATCGGTATCGGTATCGGAAATTGGAGTTGGACAATATCGGAATATCGGTATCGGTAAAAAAGCCAATATCGAGCATCCCTAATATATATATATATATATTGTTTTGTTTGGCAAGATATTTTGGCTAAATATGCCTTGTTTTATAAATCGTGTATTGATAACATAGTGCTGTAATAAAATGTTCTAATAAATATGCATGATCAAGTTGAACAACGTGTGCTTTTATTTTGATATTCCTTAATTCCATGTTGAAATTACATGATACATTAACACATTGGGTGCCACGCACCCTTCCGGGAAGCATGTAGTATTTTACCAACAGAGTTTCAGTTCCGCGTTCGGGTTCCGCGATCTGATTGGCCACTGACGTTTCTCTCTGCGCCAATCACGTTACGCCTATTTCTGCCTCTAACAGCCTGCTAGCTAGCTAACGCCTAGTTCTATCACTGGTTAAGCTTGGCGACTCTTTCGAAGTTGGTTAAGGTTAGAGTTTGGAATCAGGGCTGGTGGTCTATCGCCCTGCTCTAAGACAAACTCTAACCTTAACCAACATCGAAAGAGTCGCCAAGCTTAACCAGTGATAGAACTAGGCGGCACGCGATTGGCGCTGAGAGAAACGTCAGTGGCCAATCAGATCGCGGAAAACTGCAACTCCGTTGGTAAAAGACTACACGCTTCTGGGAAGTGCATAGGCCTTGCCGCCCATTAACCCCATGTAAGCGCTCACCTTGTTTGTAGAGCTAAACCTATATTTTATATTATGGATCTAATAACGCCGTCGATTGTCAGTGGGTTTCTTCCGGTCAACGTGCAAAAAACAGATATACATCTATACATTTCTGTTTTATACCGTGGTGAATATGAGTATAGTTTGAGTGATTCTGAGTAATCCCAGAAAAAGACACGAAAACAGCGTTTTTGTGTACCGGTAATTCAATAAACACGTTGCCATTCCTCGCTTGGATCAACAATCTGAAATCAACGCTAGATTATCGGTATTATCTTTCATCATGTACACATGAAAGGGGGGTTGGAGTGGGACGCACCTCCGTGCCATGATGTGACCAACGGGACACAGCACACACACAGACACAGAGCGATCGCGGGGGGGAAATATCAGATCAACGCAAGATTGGTAATATAGAGTCCTTACCTGGTCTCTGGTGTACTGCAAAAAGAATAATCCAATTCTCTGATCGCCATTCCAGATATCCACAGCGATCCTGGCTGTCTCCGACGTTATCCGGCATTGCACATGAACGGGCTGGCGGGGTCAGTTGTCCAAGCCATCCCTACAAGCCCTTGTTTTGCCGGTTTAGAACCCGCCCCCACGCCACAGCTCGGTAGAGAAAAGAAACCACATCGTTTCAAATGGAGTGCAATAGCGGCCACAAGGCGTTAGGCGGCGGTATTGACCGTCTGCGATCTCAGACACATTCAGTACAGCATGCACAAAGTGCCTCGATGGATTATGAATGGCAATAGCGAATAAAAGGAAACCCGAGACAAAAAACGTAGATCTACGTTTCCGGCACTCAACCGCTGGGCCACAGAAACGTAAATCTACGTGAACGGCAACCAATGTGTTAAGTGTGGGGTCACCAAAAAAATATCCTAAATAAAATGGGGTCATGGTATAAAAGAGTTTGAGAACCCATGCTCCTGACAAAAGAGCCCCTCTATGGCCTGTAGCCTAATTTAAGTACAAAAGTACCATGGCGATACATTCAACATAAACATAATTTTTGGTATATATATTTATTTGGGTATATCAAGATAAATATTACATGTCAGCAAAAGGTCCCAATGTTCCATCTTTTATATTTCAGATGAAGCACAAAAAATTTATATATCAGCGACCACAACGGCGGCTGATGTTACTGATCAGAATCAACAATACAAATACATTTTAACATGGTACTAGCATTGTATAAATAATTAATCATGGTAAATTATGCTGATATATTAAAGGTAGAATCTGTAATGTCGTCAAACAGAAACCTCTAACTTTGATATTGTGCATTGCTTACATTTTTTGTTTTGGTCTGATGTGTGGGTTGGAGCAGGGATAGGGGCAGTGGTGCGTTGGTCATGGGACGGGGTTGCACGCCGTTCAACCAGGTCTGTGACTGTGAGCAGGAGCATGCACGGATGTGCACGTGCGTGCACACAAGAATGCGCTGCACTCGACTGATGCGCCAACCCACCTGGCTACTTTGCATAACAATAGCTCAGGTCGTCAGGTGTGTTCAAATACGTCCTCAGATACATTCACACAACACTTGTGAATGAAATGTGTTACATTCCATTCCTAGAGGCAATTAGGCATCGTCTTTATTCTGTGCGCACGCGAGGGAACATTTATGTGCATGCGCGGGAGTAAAACACAGTGCAACCAGGTATGAAATCACCAACGCACGACTGGATGGGGGGGGGGGGGGGGAGTGGTTGCTACTGCTGAACACATCTCAGGCTCTGCCAAGAGAGGTCTGGGAGATATTCACAGTATAATAAGTTAACTAGAACCCAGGTGTAGGACAAACAAGTAAACAAAGCGCAATACCAAGTGGGGCTCTTTTGTCTAGAGGTCACCGTTTGGCAGTATTACAGATTCTACCTTTAATATATCATTATAGGGGTGTGGAAAACGGATTGCGTCTTTACCTGAATTGTGAATTCATGGTCATAAAGTAGCAAACTAATACCTTAGTGTAAGGTGTTAACTAATGACTGCTGACTGGATAAGTCCCGTCACATACTGTACTCGTAACACATTTAAATAGTATAAAGGCATCTAATCTAATAAAGATTTATAGAATCTAACCATGTTTCAAAATGTAAAGATATTGTAATGTATTCACTTAAATCAATTAAATCAAATTGAATAAATGATTTGAATTAAGTTGGCACCCCTACTGTGTACTATTTAATGCCTTTATATAGTCACACATCACGGTTAGAAAGGAGCACACATCATTGTTTATACTTGTAAAGAAAGCGTTTGTAGAAATGTTATGTGCACTCCGCTGAAAGGCATTCCATCCCACAGTACCTGCACTCCGTCGAATCCATTAGGTGCCAAGTATCGTTCACATTCTTCTGCAATGTCATTCCAGCGCCACTCAAACAGATGGACTATGGTTGACCTGGCCTGTGCTGTTTGGGAGTGGAACTGGGAGATACTGAGTCAAACCCAGACCGAAAGCCAGCAGACAAATCTTTATTTTCACCTGATGGCACAAGCATACAATGTAGAGGTTTCTGCATTTATGATGAGTTTCTAGACGCAACTGGGCCATTTAAATAGCACAAAGCCTATGGAACTCATTATGTTTGATATGATACACTTTGCAACCATTTCCTCAGTATAACATATGATAAGATTGTGAGCTTCCTGATTTGGAGAATGTATCATGATGTTTGAAGGCTAAAACACTTGCTCCATTAGATTGGATTGCAGTCTGGTGAGTGAATGCAGCACAGTTTCTCAATAATAAAGTGATCAGTGGAATTATGGCCTGTAGCCTAATTTAAGTACAAAGGCTATACATACCAATATGTGTGCACCCCTCATCAATCAAATGTTCAATGAAAGTAAAGTGATTGTAATTTAGTATCCAACCAGGAACAGGCTAGCACAGCAACCTATTGCTCCCAGGGCTACACATATGAATAGCTTTACATGAATGAATGAATGAAAACTTTATTTAACAGATTGCAGAATGGGTACAATACAGTACGGCTCAATACATACAATTGTTAAGGGGATGCAGACCTGAGAAAGACGTTTGTCTTGTTTCCATCAGGGTCCCCCATTTTCAATTCATATAGACATTTATGACATACACAACATACATGACATTTATGGCATAGGGACATATAGGTATTTAGTACTGATACATTTGTGACATAGGCGGTATTCAACATTATGGCCTATATTGTATCTGAATATGTTTCTGATTCTAAAAGTAAAATGTGTAAATCAAGGCTATTTGACTCACCTTCATGTTTGCATTTCAGTTTGACTGCAATTGAGCTGCCAGCTCTCTTGAAAAACCAAAGCAGCTTTGCAAGCTGTGACTATTATCACTCACACTTTCTCTTCTTTGAGGACAGGCCCCAAAGCAGGGGAGTGCTCGTCACCTGAAGCCTGCCACTTCAGTCTCCCTCAGTGGGCAGAGTAGTAACAAAGAGGCCCAGGATCCCAGCTGCAAGTGTAGCCGGTTCAACGCTGAACCTGCCACTACTTCGACCATGCCTTGAGTGGGAGTCGAACCCCGGGCGTTCGCACCGGGGCCAGCATCGCAAACCGCTGCGCCAAGAAAGGAATTCCCTTCTAAGCGCTCAGTTTGGATGCCTATGGGGAGTGAGTTTTACTTCTATGTGCCGTAGTCACACTATCGCTGCACATATACGTTACATTCACCCCCCCTAAACTCACACCACCCAAGGCATCCGGGTCTACGGCACCACTGTAGCCGGTTCAACGCTGAACCTGCCACTACTTCGACCGTGCCTTGAGTGGGAGTCGAACCCTGGGCGTCCGCACCGGGGCCAGCATCGCCAAGAAAGGAATTCTCTCCTAAGCGCTCAGTTCGGATGCCTCTTTTACATTTAGGGTGACAATGGGGCAGTCCACTTCCAATGGGCTGCCTAACAACCTCCACTGGTACGTCAAATAAATAGGCTCGTCAATGAATGGATAGAACATTTCTGGAAGGTATTAGAATCTGCCAGAAAGAGACTCGAGTGCATGCCCAAAGCGTCATAGCAACAGCCTGACAACGACAGTGATTGACACATAGACAAATCAGCATCGACTTCAGAAGCGTGGTGCATTAATGTTTTACTATTGGTTAAAAGAGCAACAGCCTGACAATGACATTGATTGACACATAGACAAATCAGTGTCGACTTCATACGCGTGGTTCATTGTTGATGTTTTTCTACTAGTTAAAACTGGGACAATTTGGTAGTGAATGTTGAAAACCAGGATACCGTAATTCCTCTAATAGTAGCCGGGTCTCAAATACAAGCCGGGTCTCTATTAATGGCCGGGTGCGCTCTTGAGCTAAGCAATTATAAGCCGGCCTCCTAATACAAGCCGGGTTACTAATATACTGAGCTGCATACTGAGCTAGTTACTTGATTTCACTTTGAAAACGTTGAAATGACCAGTGACCACCTGTAATTGCACTGTTTACTATTTCATACAGTACTTGGTTTCAATAAATGAACCCAGTACATTTTACTGGGTTCAAACTGACACGAAATGTTGATTTATTCATTATGATCCGTTTGAAAATTTGAAATATAGGCCTCCCTCTTATACAGGCCTCCTCCTAATACAAGCCTGGTACCCGCTACAGTTGAAACAAATACAAGCCGGGGTTACTATTAGAGGAATTACGGTATATTAAGAGTTTTACATAATGTGTCAGGACACAAAGCTTGAAACCATTATATTGTCAGTCCAAAACTTCAGATATGGGGGGAAGCAGTTTGCCCTCCCAAGTTTGCTTTCCTAATCTCCAATAATAGTACAAATGCAGGGTCCCAGACTGTGTGGAGTACAGCTAAGCTAATGCAGCACAGCAATTTCCCAGGCTGTGGTTTTGACTGGTTTTGTTTGCTCGCTCCTGTGTGTCGATGCTGCACCATCTACCGCTGAGCCACAGGAAAGACAATCTAGACCTCATGGAACCCTTTTCTCTCCCCAGTGTTTACTCCGCTGGCTGTACTTCCTCAAAGTTGGAAACTCTGCTGATCAGTCACAATGCCCGTTTGACTGGGAGACTCTGTTAAAATCAGGAGGTGAAGCTGAAATGTTCCCAACAAGGCATTGACAAAGTACATTTGAGGTTGGGATAGCTCAGAGAAACATGCTTGACAATTTTGTTTTGGATAAAAGACTTTTATTAGAAAAAATTAAATGAAATAATTTGATGGTCTTCACCTTTGCCAGTTTAATCACCTGTAATTCAGAGTCAGATATGGTGGAACACATTAAGCGAGCTTCACAGATTCCAAAATATCTCTCATGCAACACAGGTTACAAATATCTCTAGTTAAGGTAGTCTGTTCTTGTCAAACGGCGACCTATAGGCAAAAGATGACAACATGGTACTGCAATTTGTTTAGTTTCTGTCTGATGGGTGGGTTGGATTTCAGCGGGTATAGGGAAGGGGTTATTACTGCTGGCCATACCTCAGGCTCTACCGAGAGAGATCTGGAGAAATTCACAGTATAATAAATTACTTAACTCCAACCCAGACGTCAGACCAAAACAAAAAAAAGTAAACAAAGCACAATACCAATTGGGGCTCTTTTGAGGTCGCCGTTGGATGGCATTAAAGATAATACCTTTAAGAATTGTAAGGCTACACAATTCACTCACACCCACAACCAAAAATAAAACACCAAGGTAAATGAAATCAATATGATTTCAGTGGTTTAAGGTTAAAGGAACACACCAACTTTTTGGGAAATTAGCTTATTTGCCATCTACCCTGGAGTTAGACAATCAGATACGGGCCGGTACATACCCTTTTCTTCTCTGTGCATGCATTAGGCTTAGGGAACAGCCGCACAATAGCCTAGCTTAGCGTCATTCACTGGAAGTAGTGATTTCATCACCTCAAAAGCCCTGTTGTTTTTTTGAAAAACTGGGCGTTTGAGGTGATTAAATCACTGCGCCCAGGCAGCAGTGGTTCGGGGAAAAATAGTTCAGAGTATATATCTGCTTAGAAAACTAAAATGTCTAATTATTATTATAGTTTGTTTTGTATTTATCCATGTGGTAAATACACAGGTCACAACATGTTTTACAGGAACGTTTTGGCGTTGTATTTGGAGTGTATTTCATGACTGTTGGGAACTAGGCTACACTGGCAAACCTGCTTCCAGTGAATGACGCTAAGCTAGGCTAACGGCGCGACTGTTCCCTAAGCCTAATCCATGCACAGAGAAGAAAAGGGTATGTATCTGCTTGTATAACTCCAAGGTAGATGACAAATAAGCTAATTTCCCAAAAAGTTGGCGTGTTCCTTTAAGGTTAAGAATGAGGTAAGGCAATTACAAATAATATAATGTTTTTCAAAAGGATATGCTGCCACTGTAAGGATACAAAATGGTTCAGCTGGCCCACAATATCAAGGCTTGACATCTTGAATGAATAAAGTGTAAAACAATTCCATTACAATAAAGAAGATAGAGTTTGTTTCACATGATGTAGCTACAGTAAAATGTAGTTTAAAGGTCCCATATTGTAGTCCTTTTCAACAAGTTAAATACATCGCTGAGGTCCCCATAACACGTCTTAGCTGGGGGAAAAACACTCAGATTATGCATTCTTGCAGGTCTCTATAACCCTCTCGGTTCAGTCCTGTTCTCAATAGCGAGCCGCCTTGATAAATACCATAATTATCGTACATCTAGCAATGCTGCACAAGCCTGTACTGTCGAATGAAATCAAACTTTCAAACTAGGCGTAAGACGTTGCAGATCCAATAAAATTCAAGATCCAGCAATATCATATTTAAATGTACAACTAAAAATGTTGTCAGAAACATATGGCGAGCCGCCATTTTGTACAGCCGCATTTTTCACAAGGACACACATGAGTCAAGGTGTAACAGTAAAAACTTGTAGGCTTTTTTACTGGGTGTAAAAATCGTATTGTGTCGAGTTGTTTTATTTCAGTTCGAGTGTTAGTAGGCCCATCAGACCCAAATATATGTGCACAAGCACTGAAAAAGTTATATATTTTTTAAATATTTTTTTCACAATATGAGACCTTTAAAAAAAAAAACTATATTCTGTTATATTTTCCAACAGGAAACACAATTGTTTAGAAAATACCATGGAATTCTCTCACACCTGTTGATCTCACCGTCGTCGGGGGGGTTTCTTGGGGTCCACGGCATCCGGTTTGGGTCTGGCTGACCGTGCAAATTGCTATGGACTCAGAGTTAAGGAGCAGTTCAAACTCACAAATGCCTGACGAAACCTCTTCCTGAGGCTGGTAAATCATTCATATAATCATCTCCTCTTCAGGCTGAAAAGTGTCAGTTTTTTTTTTTGCACTTTGTGATCTTGCCTACAATCTAACCTGCACTACCAATCTCTCTACATGAAGATGCAGAGTCAGAAAATATAGCCAGAGAGAACAGTTTCACTCAAATACTACAATGGGCACATGCCACCGCCACGAGATATAAAGTTTTAAAAAAAGATTCACGGCGTGAGCTGGTTAGTGTAGTTTTATGACATTCCGATGTCCATCGAAAGCCCTGAGTCTCCACTCTCTTAGGACTACAAACATGAATGACAGCGTAATTTCCTCATGTCTAATTCAGCAGGTTTCTGCCGGGATGCGCAGAGATATTTATACACTCATGATTTGCTAATAACACTTAAAATCATTGGTAAACAAACGTAGTGCTGAAAATATACACTTTGACTGCCGTTTTGATAGGGTTATAGGGGTGTAAAGGTACACGTATCCGTACCGAACCGTTTCAGTGTGCGCCGTACCGAACGGCTGTGTAGTGTACCGAACTACCGTAATTCCTCTAATAGTAACCCCGGCTTGTATTTGTTTCAACTGTAGCGGGTACCAGGCTTGTATTAGGAGGAGGCCTGTATAAGAGGGAGGCCTATATTTCAAATTTTCAAACTGATCATAATGAATAAATCAACATTTTGTGTCAGTTTGAACCCAGTAAAATGTACTGGGTTCATTTATTGAAACCAAGTACTGTATGAAATAGTAAACAGTGCAATTACAGGTGGTCACTGGTCATTTCAACGTTTTCAAAGTGAAATCAAGTAACTAGCTCAGTATGCAGCTCAGTATATTAGTAACCCGGCTTGTATTAGGAGGCCGGCTTATAATTGCTTAGCTCAAGAGCGCACCCGGCCATTAATAGAGACCCGGCTTGTATTTGAGACCCGGTTACTATTAGAGGAATTACGGTAATACAACGGTATGTTAACCACTAACGACCGCCCACCGGGGGCTGTTTTTTTCACAATCTAATATAATAATTATTATTATTTTAATTTTTTAAGTCTATTATTAATTTCAATATAGAATATTCGTTGACAGCCCTACAAGTACAATTAGTTACTGCACACTACATCACCCCTGAGTGGAACATGGAAAGCCAAACTTTCCCCCACTGTACCGAAAACCCGTACCGAACCATGACTTCAAAACCGAGGTACATACCGTACCGTGGTTTTTGTGTACCGTTACACCCCTATAGGGTTAGCGTCTTTACTCTTGGCTACATTTGAAAAAGAAATGCAACTTTAATTAATACGACTGTGTATAGGCCAATCATCCTACAACAGTAATAATATGTAGCACACATGAAAATCTCCAAATAGATAATAGATCAATTATTCCCCCAAAGTCTTTGAATAGATTTTGTAGGCAATGGCATCGTTACTGAATTCTCTTCAAAAGTTACATCTGCATCAGTGCATTTCTCCATACATTCCTAATGATATTTTACCATCACAACAATCCTCATCCTTGTTGTTTCCATTTGGTGGAGAGGGAGGTAAAAAGGATACCACGACGAGGGGCTTATCGTAGAGAACATAGCCATTGGTGTCCTCCAGGGCTTTAACCGCGACGTGCTCACTGGGAAGCCCCACGAACGCTTGTCCTTTCATTCGTCCATCCTTCATTAACATAATGTCAAACCTGAAGGGGGGGGGGGGGGGGGGGGGTAGAAGGTAGACCACACATTATCACCAGCTGCTCTGGGCTCGGCTGAGTCAACATTAGGATGGACTCGTGCAATGCAAACAGAAGGAACACGTCCTCGACACAACTTGAAATATTATAACAATTCGCCGGCAGAAGTATAAAATATCTGATAAGGGGCGCCCAAGTGGCGAACCAGAGTCGCGGCACGGCCGACCCGGGTTCGATTCCCGAACCCGTCGTTATTTGTCAAATGTCTTCCCTCCACTCTGTCTCCCGTTTCACCTCTCTCTCTCTCTCTCTCTCTCTACTGGACTGCCCAGTAGAATAAAGCGATAAATGCAAAAAAAATTCTGATCAGACAATGTTTCATGGCACATCGCTTGTGGAAAAAATAAAAAAAAATCTTCAGCACTAAAAATTATAAAATAGCATTAGCTAGATAAAATAACATTAGATTAAATATCATTAGCTAGATAACATTAGCTAAATAAGATAACATTAGTTTAGATAAGAAACCTACATATTTTTCTCAGCTTCAGACGTGGGGTCGATGTATCTTCCATAGATGTATTTCAGGTCCTAAGAAAATGAATTAATCAATAACTGAGAAAGTCAACAGATCAATAATAAATCAGAAAATAAACCTGTTACTTATTTCTGTAATTAGTCAGGAACAAAATACTACATTATTAGTTGCTGTATAAGAAATAATACAGGAAAACTGGGGGAGAAAGTAGTCACTGTTGTTTTCCCTCTCAGTGATCGTTTACTGGCGTAGACCAATCCAACGCTCACTTTCTTTTGTTACCGTTTTGTTACTGTCTGATTACAACAAACAGAGCTTTACATGTGCACCATGTAGTTTGGGAAGAGAAATGTGAAATCTAAAGAAAGTGTATTCTATGATGTATTTCCATAACTGAATAACCAGGCCAGAAGTGGGTCCTTGGAACACTTGCTGTTTTTGCCGTTATTGTGTACGATGGCAGGACCCAAGGTTTTACGGAACGTCTAGGCCAGGGAGGGGCAACTGGCGGCCCGCGGGCCGCATGCGGCCCTCACCGACGTTCCATGCGGCCCCAGGCCAATATTAAAAAAAAAAAAATTATAATATTTTTTTATTTTTTTATTTTTTTATTTTTTTATTTTTTTATTTTTTTATTTTTGTATTTTTTTTTATTGTATTCGACTAAGAAGAGTTGGCAGTCAACTATGACTCCTTTCGATCGATTAGTCGACTATTTGACTAATAGGGGTCAGCCTATAGTGTGCACATATTCAACGCTGTTGAAAGTGCCGTGCAGCAATATGGGGGTTTTGATAAACTGTCGGCTGTTGTTACCGATGGATTCGCAGGGCTTCTAAGGCAGAGTGGCGTTGAGTGTCCAATGCTGCACTGCATTATACATCAGGTAAGTTCGCTAACATAATTTCCATCTATTGTGCGTCACTATAATGACCAATGCGAGTCGAGTGTAGTCAAATTATATGCGAGAGTCGTTAAATCGTTTTTATTTTTTTTTATCTGATATAGGAGGCTCTCTGTGCCAAGAAGCTTGAATACAGCCATGTTATGGATTTGGTTACCAAGGTTACCAATCTAATTCGTGGAGGCAACAGGTCACTAAACCATAGAAAGTTTGTCTCCTTTTTGGAAGAGATGGACACTGATTATGGCGACTTGCAGCTACACACAGAAATCCGATGGCTGAGCCGTCGGAAAGTACAGGAGCGACATTGAAACACTGCAAATGCAATTCAATGATCGGTTTGAAGATTTCAACGGCATGCAGTCACGGATAGCGCTGTTTGCCGGCCCCCTCACCGCTACGGTGTCAGAGCAGCCCCCACCGTTGCAACTTGAACTGTGCGAGCTACAGTCAGATCCTTTTTTTCAAGCAAAGAGAAATGAGAGGGGAATTTCGTTTTGGAAACTGCTACCTGAGCCCCGCTTCCCACTCCTCAGGGACTTTGCCCTCTCTATGGCCAGTATGTTTGGGAGCACATACATACGTGAGAGCAATTTCTCAAACATGAAGCACATCAAGTCAAAGGAGAGAAACAGGCTGTCGGATGAAACATTATTTCATCTGATACAGATTGCATGCACAAACATTGAAGTTGACATTCCTGCTATTGTGCGCCAAATGGAGAGACCACAAGTGTCTCATTAAAGACAGGGGGGGGAGGAGATGATGAAGAGGTGTAGAGGGGGGAAGGAGATGATGAAGAGGTGTAGAGAGGGGGGGGAGAGATGATGAAGAGGTGTAGAGAGGGGGGGGGATGATGGAGAGGTGTAGAGAGGGGACCATTATTATTATTATTATTATTATTATTATTATAACCATTATTGACCCACTGTGGGGCGAGGGTGAATGTCATGCCAGTTTGATTAAGGGTCAATGGGAGGCATGTAGTATTGCACTTTACTTTACTTGCACTTTACTTGTTTACTTTTGTAGTGTTCAGATAACACTAATAACACAAACACAAAGCAGCATTCCTGCTGCATTTCACTACAACAGTAAATCAAAAGTGCAATAATAAATGATTTTGTTAAATGTATAAACTTGTATCCTGCTACTAAACAAAACATTCCTGAGTGCTTCATATCCATAACATGCATTTCAGTGTTATAATGTTTTGTTTAGTAGCAGGATAAAAGTTTATACATTTAACAAAATCATTTATTATTGCACTTTTGATTTACTGTTGTAGTGAAATGCAGCAGGAATGCTGCTTTGTGTTTGTTGAGCAGTGGGCTTTAAGTTCATACATTTATTTTATTAGAAGATATACAAAGATAATTGATCATTTTTGTATATATTTGGGGTTACAGCAATACTTTTAAATTCAGCTGTTTATAAATTCATAAAGTTGAAATTGCATTACTAAATGCATTTGAAATGGAATAAAAACAAAGTTACAACAAATTATAATTGTTTATATACCTTATTTATCACATCTGTGACTATTATGGGCTATTTGAGTGATGGGGTACTACTGGCGGGACTGCCGATAAACAATGCGGCCCCCCAGATTGATTGTGGACATTTTGTGGCCCTCACCATATACAAAGTTGCCCACCCCTGGTCTAGGCTTACATTTAGTTCATAGTGCCTAAAAAAAAATGTATTTGATTTATGATGACATAGGATAGATTCATTGTAAGAATTACATGTATAATAAACTAATTAGAGGCCCTGCAATGTAACGAAATCTCTCTCCCCAAAATGCATAGAGAACCTTTAAGTCTTACTGAATAGTACAATATTAATGCATTTTTTAAGATACATTTATTTTCACAAATGATTCATGTAGAATCCATGTAGAATGACGTATAGAAATATAAAACGAGTGCCCCGAACAAACTGTGCCAGTGTTGTTAACTACATGCAAAAGTGAGATTTCAAGTGTGTAAAATGCTGTGTGAATACATACTTTTTCCTCCACTTGCTTTGCAATATTTTTCACATACAGTCTGCAGGTTGGCTCTCCAGGTTCATATTTTTTAAACACAGACATCCTTTTTATCTCTGTTTAAAGAAAGAGAGAAGAAAAGCACTGGCTAGACCCAACATGCACTTCAAAGAAACATGAAGAAACACCAAACATCATTTCAACTCAACCATTGAATATGTATTTCAGACATCATTCAAAAACTAAGGGATGTACCAATATTCATTTTTGCATTTAGCATTTTGTCTTTGCATTTTGTACATTTTAGTTTTGTATATTTTGTATAGTGTTTGGTCTTTATTCTTTTACTGTATGAAGCACAATTTCAGGAGGGTCATACAGAACCAAGCATTTCACTATAATGTACATGTACCTTATATGTGACAAATAAAACAAAACTTGAATACATGAATGCCATGTTTTAAATGTGTGCTCTCAAAAACGTACTGAATAGTACCATTTTGACTGTGAATTCATCATACAACCTGTAACTGTGTGGAAACCTTGCAATGCATATTTTACTTAAATTTCACATGTATATGCCCGGTTGTTGACTAATGATTTTTACGACAATTACCATTGAAGATGAGCACTTTTTAAGTGGAAGACTGGGATTCATATATGATACGTGGTGATATATTATGATACATGGTCATAGCTGCACCACAGACAAACACCAGTGTTAAAGTTCAATAAACACATTTGATGTTCTCAAATCAATGAGTAATCGTGTTTAATAATCGTGAGTTCAATATAAAATCTAAATAATCGTAATTATTTTCCATAATAGAGTAGCCCTATAAAAAGGAAAATACTTTATAAAATAATTTTGTATAACAAATATTTTGATGCTGTTACTTAACTTAAATTATAAATTATAAAATGATTGTTACAGCTGCTGAGCTATATAGCTAATCTACGGTATGTTAGTGCTTGTGCCAGCACAGAATATTATATATTAAAAAAATCAAAAGTAAATAAGAAAAGGTTATATATATACATATGTAAATCAATATCTTCAGTTTGAATAAAATACGCTCAGGGATCAGGATTGTTAAAGCTAACGAATTATCCTAATTGGACAGAGTATTGGACCGCTTTTAACGGCTGGGTATCACAATACGTTTATAGTGTCGGTCTAGTGCACTGCAGGAAGTGACAATGATTTGGTTCGTCTTCCTTTTAAAAAAGGTCTCTGGATGTACCGTCTCTCGACAGCCGTCCTCTGTCCAACTCCTTCCGGGAGATGACGTCGGAGGGTAGGTGGTGCTCCTCCTCGCTGTCCTCCTCCTGCTCCTGCTGGGAGGCCTGGGTGCTGCTGGGGTAGAGCCTCCCGAAGCCCTCTCCTCCGGGCTGCGCCTGGGTGCCGCTGGCAGAGGGCTCCCTCTCGTCTTCTGAATGGACGACACAGGACGTTAACACTTTGAATGCCCATCACGAGATATCTCGGGTTATCAGCCAGCGGTTGAATGCCCATCACGAGAATTCTTGTTTTATTTGTTTTATTAGCTATCTGAATTCATATTTCATCAACCGAGTCTACCGTTGGTAACCCTGCCCCGCCAGGCGCTCAGATGTGAAAAAAGCGCCCCCTATCGTCTCCCAGATGGTAATGCACCATTTTGGATTGGACTCAATGAAAATGGATGAGAAAAAAAAAAATCGGAATCCACATTTTACATCTCACGCATGTAACCGGAGCCGATCAGATTCATTCTGGACCCTCAGCACAGCGTGTAATATGTGTTTTACAGTATACGCATGGGATCAATAAAAGGATAGATTTTTGGAATGGCGATCAGGAATTGGAATAATCCATTTGGATACCATCTGATCTCAGGTAGGAATCTATTTTACCAGTCTTAGGATAATCAGACCCGTTTTCACGGAGATATAAGCTTTTCCCCTATAATGTGATATGGCTGTTTGACTGTAAGAGCGATCTGGAACTGAGAGAATCGATTTTCAGCTCGCGGCACCAGCGCGCACACGTACACATATACTATCGATAATCTAGCGTTTATTTGAAAACGATTCATAAATAGGCTGAAAAATGACAACGTTCTAGAATATTACAGTACAGGGCGATTATCATGGAATCCTTTTTTTTCTCTTGAAAACGAGGGCTTTTCAAAATGCTATAAAACGGAAATGAACCGATAAAAAAAACAATCTGCTTCGACAATGTTGACTGGAAATGAGTCATTGATAAGCGACGGGCAGATTAGACACATAGCCATAATTTAAAACATAGATTAGGCGATATTAATGCTAACATTGAAGTGGATGGTGGGCATTCAAGCACTAAATGTGCGCCCCCTTCTGGGCACTGAAAGTGTTAATGACGACCAGGGTTGTTACAGTTACCTCCTCACACTTGCCATGTTGACACATTTGACAAAGACTAAAACTAAAGACATTTCCTGTATATTTTAATTTAGTTTGTTTTAGTTAACTATAACAACCTTGGTCAAAATGTATACTGGGACCCATTGACTGTAGAATTTCGTTATGTTGATGCTGGTGTGTGTGTGTGTATCCGTGCTATTATACTCATAGTAGTATGTTAATATTTCATAGTACTGTATGTATGGGTGACATATGACCTTTAGAGGAACATAAGGAACATTTGAATGATTTGTTCATTTATGTGTAGATCGATAAATTAAAATATTTCTTGAGTGGAGTGACTGTTTTTTTGTCTTTCCTTCCATATCTCTATTTGTGTGTGTGTGTGGATCAGTGTTTCAGTTACGGTAGCCGTTTCATTGGCAGAGTAGTTTTTTTTATTAGATTGAATTTAATTTGAATAGTAAGTGAATGGCAGACATGGCTTACTGAACACAGAATACTACTGCAAGACACACTTACAATAATCATACAAAGCCACAGTAGGTTACAGTAATGGCCAAAACAGATGCCACTTGTGAAAATCATAAATAAAATTAAAAGTTAAACACTACCAACATTAACAATGAAGAGGAGACCCGTGAAGAGGAACATGTGGAAAACGGTGAGGCAGTACCAGCGAGAAAAAACAGAAAAGAAACCAATCTTTCAGGCCCTAGTGGCTGGAAACGTACACATGACCGAGACCCGACACCGCCTTGAAGAACATTACGGTGACATGGACAGATGAGAAGTTCCTTCACGCACTCAAAGCTGTCGGAAAACAGTACATTCAGCATCTAATTCCACTGCAGATAGTACCCCCGTCAATGGGGCAGGGTTGGTAGGGATGATCAATTGCTGATTGACAGTGTAGCTGCTTGTGGTGTCTGTGTACCGCTTAATTCAGGAAACAAGGAGGTACGCTAGTATCGTTTTAGGAGCAGTTTAGGACGAGGGGAGGACATTTCTCTTTGTTTGATAACGTTAAAAGTAAAGTTGGGCTTTATTGTCGGATTCCCAGCTCATTTAAAAAGAGACGAGAGAAAAAGAGAGAGCGCGACCGAGCTGAGAGAGCAGCGAGGAGAGAGCAGCAAGTAGAAAGAACAAAGCAGGAATGAGAGAAATTAAATGTTATTTTCTGATTGTTTCATGGTGGTTATGTTCTAAAGCATAAATAACCATCAAACACTCAACAGATGATTTACCGTGGAAACAGATGCTCTTATAGTCAAATGTTTCAACAATTTTTTTTGTCCTTTTCATTCATTCATTTTACACTGCAGGGAGCTATTGTAGTGAACCGCATATTGTGTTTGATATAACATTACATCATTGAAAATAGGCCATGTGCACAACTTCACTTTTCCATGGAATAGCCGAATAGTCAGTATGTGTGTACTGTCCACATTCACAAAGGCTAAATCAAATAAAAAATAAACTTTCGTACTGTCTTTTACCATTTTACACTGCCTGCTACTAAGGAATCTACCTTGCTTATACTACAACCTAACCTACTATGCTAATTATGTCTATACTACTATGCACTCAAGACTGTAGCACTCGACACAATCTTACTTACCGGTACCCTTCCTGCTGACTTGTTACTTGACAGAACTTGTAAGTCGCTTTGTATAAAAGTGTCAGCTAAATGACTAAATGTAAATGTAGCTACGTCTGTCATCCTCCCTTGTTGCAGAGTCAGCCTTGTGAACATGGTGCCACGGTAGATCAACTCTGGTCAATATATATCACACTAGGCGGCACGGTGGTGTAGTTGTTAAAACTGTCGCCTCACAGCTAGAAGGTCCTGGGTTCGATCCCCACCTGGGGACCAGATTGCCGCTTTGCCAGGTACTCAGGCGGTGTATCTCTCTGGTATTTTTTGCATGTTGCATGAAGTTTGCATGTTCTGCCCGTGCTCGCAAGGGTTTCCCCTCCCGATAGGATAAACCCAATGGAAAAACATGCAGAAAAGATCGCTAACCCTGACAAAGACGGACAGGAGCACTTGAGGTCCCCCTGCTCCCGGCTGCACTTGGGGGGGGGGGGGGGGGGGGGGGACGACGGCATGGAAAAAGCACAGAGAGACATTTCATTGGCGACTCAGTGCATGCGTGTGTTCCTGTGGGTCGCCCATCTTGCATGCGTGTGTGTTAATCTGCATGACAATTAAAGACTTCTACTACTAGATGTGAGTTTCAGGGGTTTGCTGGCCAGAGGCCAGACAAGAAGTTGGAGCAGTGCCCCAAGCTCAAGTGGAGGTGTTGTTTAACACAACAATCCCTCCTAGTGGCTGAAATTGAATAATGGCTTTTCAATCAACACGGTTCAGAACTTTAGTGGAGGCAATAAAATGCATATAAAAATTATTAACAACCGCATTACAAAAGTAGACTTTGACCTACACAAATGATTATCCGTTTTTTATTTTATGACCCATCCCTAATGGTCCCCAGTGAATCTGTTAGTTAGATCAATATTGTGTTGTCAGAACAGTCTTATATAGGTTGAATATTTAATTATTATACCCATTAGGCCACCATTGTGTAGAATAGTGTAGTGAGTCTGACCACTTCTTGTTTCACTAAATAGCAAACGTTGGAAATACTATAAGTACAACCCTGCTTAGCAACACAATGTCATTGTGACCAAGAGACTGAATAATCGTGTTTGTGCATAGATCATTTGATTTATCAACTTCTTGTATGATTTCCATGTGCGAAGATGATGGTGCCGTCCTTGGTGCTGTTGTGTTACAAGAGATGATTCTCTCGGATCAATCAGTGGTCTGCAAGTGTTTTCACATCACCTTTTCGCTTAGAACCACAACGGAGGTGATAACAAAAGACGTACCAGGTACTATCCAAAACTTTTTCCCAATGGAAAGAACTGAAAAGGCGAGTAGAGTCAAGTCGAGTTGAGCCTCGGTACCATGTAATGGAAAAGGGCCATAAATGGTAGACTCTGGAGGAGCAAACACACACATCCACACACCTGTAGATGGAATTACTGGGAGCAGCCAGCCTGTCCAAATCCCGGGGATAAAAACTTGTCACACACACGTGTGCACTGGAGCAGGGATCGCTGGGCCCGATATGCCCTCAGCAGAGAACTACATCAAATTATCCTCCTCCTTATCGCACCTCGTCATCCCTCCCTCGCCTCAGCCCCACAACCTCCCCTTTTCATTTAAATAGCTTGTTTATCAGACCACCCGTACAACCTCCCCAGCCCCACCCTGCATACGCACTCCCTGAAAAAACAAGACTAATCCAAAAAGGCCACCGTCACCGTTTATCTTCCCCGTGCCTTCAGGAAAAAATCTTTTGTGTTTGACTTTGAGATCTATTTTACTTCTCTGGAGCGAGGGTGGTGGTGGTGCTGGCGGTTTGCATAGGGGAGTGAAGTTGTACAGAGCAGAGAGAGAGAGAGAGAGAGAGAGAGAGAGAGAGAGAGAGAGAGAGAGAGAGAGAGAGAGCAGGAAGATAAGCGAGCGGGGGAACTGCATGCTTGACAGGCGACGTGTGTGTGTGTGTGTGTGTGTGTGCGTGCGTGCGCCCCCCCCCCCGGACAGATAATAACAGAGCGTTTTACGATGTGTATGCTTCTTCTTTGACGTCGGAGGTGTGATACGCTACAGGAGAGAAACAGCAGTGGCTTCACCCGTAGTAAAGGCTCGACCTAATGTTAAACAAGAGTGTTAAATGTCGGTAATAACCTGTGTTGCTATCGCCACGTGTTTTATCGCGGTAATTAGCGTGATGTACCACACCTCCTATTTGACAAATAAAATAAGCCAGCAGCAACAATGTATCCGTTCCATTTTAAAAGGGTGCTACACACTGGATTCCCAATAGTCCCATATGAGCTACCTTCCATCAATAATGGAGTATTTCTCCTTTCTGCTAGTCAGGTGTATTTTCAACGCCCACTTTCACAATACACGTGTCAAAGGGCTTCTCAAGCCCACATCACGATGGAACAACACCCTTAACCCTCCAGAACTCCCACAAAACCTTGATAGGAAAGGTTTGATTAGAAACTTCATCTAATGAGACCCCCCCCCCTTGAGTTTCAAGATCTAGCAGAAAAGGAGAACCCCATATCTTAATATAATATGGTTAGAATGATAAAATAATGCAATCAGCTTGTGTCGGTTTTGAAAAGGTTTAGTCTGTGTCTAAGATAATGGACCCTTTTCAAGAGCGTTACATAGCGGGTCAAAACACAGCTACAATAACAATGGGTCCACTTGATTTACCGTAATTCCTCTAATAGTAGCCGGGTCTCAAATACAAGCCGGGTCTCTATTAATGGCCGGGTGCGCTCTTGAGCTAAGCAATTATAAGCCGGCCTCCTAATACAAGCCGGGTTACTAATATACTGAGCTGCATACTGAGCTAGTTACTTGATTTCACTTTGAAAACGTTGAAATGACCAGTGACCACCTGTAATTGCACTGTTTACTATTTCATACAGTACTTGGTTTCAATAAATGAACCCAGTACATTTTACTGGGTTCAAACTGACAAAAAATGTTGATTTATTCATTATGATCCGTTTGAAAATTTGAAATATAGGCCTCCCTCTTATACAGGCCTCCTCCTAATACAAGCCTGGTACCCGCTACAGTTGAAACAAATACAAGCCGGGGTTACTATTAGAGGAATTACGGTAGGTGTGCCAGGGTGCCAGCATTAACAATAGTTCATATTATTATTAGTGCCGTCAATCGATTAAAATATTTAACTCGATTAATCGCATGATTGTCCATAGTTAATTGCAAATTAATCGCATTTTTATTAAAAATAATTCTACCTTAAACGGATATTTTTCAAGTTCCAAGTTTTAATACTCTTATCAACATGCGAGTCAACAAATGCTTGCTTTATGCAGCCATTTAACACAAAAGGATGACCCTCATGCATTGCAAATTAGCATCAAATTCAAAACAGAGTGATGCACAAAATAACTTAAAAGAAAATAATAATTTAAAACAATGAATAAAGTGTGCATGAAATAATAGGGGAAAGAAAACATTAGGAACTTGTTACATTCACCCACACAAGGGCTGAGTAATCACACACCCCCCCTCTCTCTCTCTCACACACACTCTCCCAGCTCTCTTTCTCTCTTGCCCCTTCCTCGTCTCACACACACACTTCAGAAACAAACATAGTATCAATGAGAGCATCAACAATACACCTGAGTGACGTCTAGTTAAAAAAATATATATATATATTCTTAAGTTAATCGTGAGTTCAAAAAAATTGTGGCGTTAATAGAATCGGGCGATAACGTGTTAATACCGCGGTAACTTTGACAGCCTTAATTATTATCAGTGCCGACATACCTAAATCAAGCGGACCCATTGTTTTGCTTTTTTGCTGTAACCGTGCTGTCTGTGAAAAGGATCCATGGAACCCAGTGAGTTAGTCTTAAAAAGGGACAGAGCAACATTTTGAGCTCAGTGAACTCATGGACCTTTTGGCCATGGTTGCACATCTCGAGTCCCATTGAAAACCTATTAGTGCTCCGAGCGTAATCCTCCTACGGGTGAAATGAAGGTCAGGGGGTCTTACCTTCACCTTCATCTGCAGACTCCGCCCGTCGACTCTGACTGCCTCCCTCCAATATGGCAGCCACATCTGGAACCGAAATGTGGAATTCAATTTTCTTCGGTCCGCTGGGCTGGGGCTGCTCAAAGACATCGGCGGGCTGCCACGCCGGCCCTGGAGTGCTGCAGAAAAAATAAAAGACAAAACCACCTCCCTTACCGTCCACCTCTAAAACCACACACAATAAAAAAAAAAAACTATCTCCTGAATGGGTTAAGGGACAGAATATTTTGTTTTCTGGTCAGCTGGAGATATTTCCCAAACTACAGTAGACAGCCACAAAACACTGGGGTGTGTGGGTATTTATACATGTGGAAAGAGAGCCTGTGGCCTTTTAGCATTATGGGAAGGAGGCTGTGTGGTGCAGAGACAATAGTCTCCAGGACACACAGGATTCAGTCTATGAATATACTCCATATTGGGTGAGTTTTTTTCCCTTCTTTTCTTTAAAAACAGGGAGTGGTGTTTACCTCAGGGGGTCTGGTTTGGGGACATAGAGTAAGTCCTTGATCCTGGGCTTCTTCCTCTTGGACACCTTGGTTCTCAGGGGTCTCTTGCACGGCTGGTTGACCAGGCCCATCAGACGAACGATCCTGGAGAGAAGAGGGACAAAGGAAACAAGGGGCAGAAATGATTTCCTCCGATATGCTCACGGAACGAACTCCAACGGTGCTCAAAGCTCAAGATTGTCCCCTCTGTACGGTCCCCTCTGTACTGGCAGAGTTTAAGACCTTGATCTCCAACCTCTGTTGTACTGATTTTAATTGATTTGTTATGCTTGCTTTTGTCTACCCTTGTCTTGTTGTCTTATGATTTTATATGCTGTGTGATGTTATATGCTTTATTTATGCTTATTTCTGTATGAAGGTTTGAAATTAAATTAAATATTCCAGCTTGGGCATTAATACTGAACATACTGTACAGGGTTCCTGCTGCACATTTTAAATCTTGCTTTCTCAAGACCTTAAAAAGGACCACTTCAGGGCGAGTGCTTAGAGTACCACCGCAGAGACCCGGGGTTCAAGTTACCCCCCTCCCCCCAGTGAAACTCCTAGCTGTCGGGTGAAAAGAAGCTGCCGACAACCCGACATGTATCAGAGGAGGCATGTGGTCGTCTACACACCCTCCCCAGACGGACAGTAGGGCAGCATGTGGTCGTCTACACCCTCCCCAGACCGACAGTAGGGCAGCATGTGGTCGTCTACACCCTCCCCAGTCCGACAGTAGGGCAGCATGTTGTCGTCTACACACCCTCCCCAGACCGACAGTAGGGCAGCATGTGGTAGTCTACACCCTCCCCAGACAGACAGTAGGGCAGCATGTGGTAATCTACACCCTCCCCAGACCGACAGTAAGGCAGCATGTGGTAGTCAACATCCTCCCCAGACAGACAGTAAGGCAGCATGTGGTCGTCTACACCCTCCCCAGACCGACAGTAGGGCAGCATGTGGTAGTCTACACCCTCCCCAGACCGACAGTAGGGCAGCATGTGGTCGTCTACACACCCTCCCCAGACAGACAGTAAGGCAGCATGTGGTCGTCTACACACCCTCCCCAGACAGACAGTAAGGCAGCATGTGGTCGTCTACACCCTCCCCAGACGGACAGTAAGGCAGCATGTGGTCGTCTACACACCCTCCCCAGACAGACAATAAGGCAGCCTGTGGTCATCTACACACCCTCCCCAGATGGACAGTAAGGCAGCATGTGGTCGTCTACACACCCTCCTCAGACGGACAGTAAGGCAGCATGTGGTCGTCTACACACCCTCCCCAGACCGACAGTAGGGCAGCATGTGGTCGTCTACACCCTCCCCAGACCGACAGTAGGGCAGCATGTGGTAGTCTACACCCTCCCCAGACAGACAGTAGGGCAGCATGTGGTAATCTACACCCTCCCCAGACCGACAGTAGGGCAGCATGTGGTCGTCTACACACCCTCCCCAGACAGACAGTAGGGCAGCATATGGTAGTCTACACCCTCCCCAGACCGACAGTAAGGCAGCATGTGGTCGTCTACACCCTCCCCAGACAGACAGTAGGGCAGCATGTGGTAGTCTACACCCTCCCCAGACCGACAGTAAGGCAGCATGTGGTCGTCTACACACCCTCCCCAGACAGACAGTAGGGCAGCATGTGGTCGTCTACACCCTCCCCAGACAGACAGTAGGGCAGCATGTGGTCGTCTACCACACCCTCCCCAGACAGACAGTAGGGCAGCATGTGGTCGTCTACACCCTCCCCAGACAGACAGTAGGGCAGCATGTGGTCGTCTACACCATCCCCAGACAGAGGGCGCAGGGGGTCCGCCAGACCACAGGGGGCGCAGGGGGTCCGCCAGACCACAGATGATTTGAGGTCATTTTTTTTTTTTTTCTTTCAGAGAAATATTTTATTAGCATATTTTTATCATTCAGAAGCATGAATAGTCTCTCCACTACAATAAAAAATAAAGATAAATAAATAAACATCTAGACATGATTTTTGAACGTTAACAGTAGGCTACCGGGTAGCCGCTAAAAAGGGAATCAGTTGACTGTATCACTTTCCGTAGCTAGCCTAGCACGCTAGTTAACTTTCTCGGCTCGTCTGCAGTCAGCCGCCAGAGGCGAAAATGTGTGACAAACGAAAAGGAGATGACGGCAGCTCATCTGCAAAAAGAGTTAGGACCTACAGCAATCGCGAAAATTACATCACCATGGGCTTCACTGAGGGACCAGACAAACGACCTGAGTGTGTGATTTGTGGAGAAAAGTTGGCAAACTCGAGCCTGAAGCCCAGCAAGCTGAAGAGACATCAGGCGTCTAAGCACCCAGAAACCTTTGGGAAGGATCCGGACTTTTTTCGGAGGAAAGAACAGTCTCTCAAGGCGAACAAGCCCGTTGATGTTAGAGTAGCGTGGAGCAGGGGTGGCAGTGATTTACAGAAGGCTACCGAAGCCTCCTTTGAGTGTTCGCTTTTAATTGCAAAAGCAAAGAAACCGCACAATATTGGCAAGCAGCTCATCAAACCAGCCTGCATCAAAATGGTTTAGAAACTGTGCGGCCCACAGGTGGCGGATAAACTAAAATCAGTACCACTCTCAAACAATGTAGTGAAAGACCGAATTGATAAGATGTCAAGTGATTGCGAGCAGCAGCTGTCAGAAAAGCTTAGAAAGGGTCCATTTGCCATACAACTTGATGAAACTACAACTGTCGCAGACGAGGCTGTGCTCATCGTTTATGTGCAGTATATCGAAAATGAGGATCTGAAGCAGGACATTCTCATGTCAGTCAACCTTACTACCACCACTCGAGGTGAGGATATTTTTACTGCAGTGGATTCTTACTTCATTCAACATAAATGCAAACCGTTCACCATTAGGGCCTGATTTGAGAGGATGAATACAGGATTTGAATATTGGCCAACATTTTGAAATACATATGGTGCAAGATGAGATTTGTTGATTGAAGGCACAAGTCAAAGAAGCATAGTGAGTCTAATTATGATGCATATGCCTGTGTATAAGCAGTTTGTTATTAAAATGACAAAAAGAAGTATTAAAATGACAAAAAAAAAGTATTTTATGGTATTTTATTAGGAGGGGGGTCCAGGAATTTCATCAGAGATGTTTGGGGGTCCCTGGGGGAAAAAAGGTTGGGAACCCCTGGTCTACACCCTCCCCAGACGGACAGTAGGGCAGCATGTGGTCGTCTACACCCTCCCCAGACCGACAGTAGGGCAGCATGTAGTCGTCTACACCCTCCCCCAGACCGACAGTAGGTCTCAGGTTGTCTTTGTCTAGTGTGCAGCATTGAATAAAGCACTATAATGCATCCTGTGTCGGGAAGAGAAACACCAGGATTACTCATCGTAACATGTTCCCTTTTCCTAGGAGAAATACTTGCAGGAAACCGTTTTATGAACAGCTCAGTGTGAAATGATTTACAATATCTCTAGCTGAATCTGTCCTCTCTACTCCGACTTCTCTGCTCAGATCTCTCCAAACTCACAACTGTGTGTGTGCGTGCGTGCGGCATTTCCCATACATAGGATTGCTTGTGGGGATCACCACAATATCAAACAGGCCCACCACAAAGAGATTTCCCAAACTGATACAATACGACACGAGTTAATAACGTCTTATCTTGCATGTCTGCAGTCCTTTCCACTGCTCGACTGTGTATACTGCCTGTTCCTGTAGGAAACACTGCCGTGTGTGTATGTGTGTGTGTGTGTGTGTGTGTGTGTGTGTGTGTGTGTCCAACGATAAAGGAAGGAATATATGTGTGTGTGTGTGTGAGCATGTGTGTCTGCCTGTCTGTTCTCCGCATATCTTGAGAACCATTCATCCGATCAGCGGGTGTATTGCGGAGAACCCAGGAGAGGGGGGTGCGGTGTCGAATTTGGTGTCATTTGGCTAGATGGTGGCACTATAGTGCGCGTCTCTCCTTTGCATATCCTGAGAACCACTCATCCGATCAACTTCGCGCTCGGTGGGTGTACCGCCGAGGACCCAGGGGAGTGCAGCATCAGATTTGGTGCAGTTTAGCCAGATGGTGGCGCTATAACAGCGTTTACGTTTGTCGGGTGTATTGCTGAGGACCCAGTGTCATGTGTGTGAAGTCAATCAGATAAGCGGTTCTTGAGAACACTGCAAGCAGCCATACCACGGGTCTCCACAACGCTGCAAGCTGTCATACCACAGGTCTCCACAACGCTGCAAGCAGCCATACCACGGGTCTCCACAACGCTGCAAGCTGTCATAACACAGGTCTCCACAACGCTGCAAGCTGCCATACCACAGGTCTCCACAACGCTGCAAGCTGTCATACCACGTGTCTCCACAACGCTGCAAGCTGTCATACCACAGGTCTCCACAACGCTGCAAGCCGCCATACCACGGGTCTCCACAGCGCTGCAAGCTGCCATACCACGGGTCTCCACAACGCTGCAAGCTGCCATACCACGGGTCTCCACAGCGCTGCAAGCTGCCATACCACGGGTCTCCACAACGCTGCAAGCAGCACTTCCGGCGGCCAAGTAATGAACAGGCGCGTGTTTGATAAAAAAAATCTGAGTGCTAAAATTCAGCTAAAGCTGCTCCATACTGTGACAGATGGCACCCGGGGGAATGTTCTGAGTATACAGGTCCATTTTCTGTTTCAGAATCGAGAACTGCTATTGGAAGTGGGTCCACCAAACCAGTCTCCAATGACATCACAGGTTCGAGTCTCACTTGAACTTCTAGCTTTGAAGAGTAGCTGATGTTTGTAATGTTAATTGTACAGTCCTAGGCCATAGTAATACCATATACCATATATGATTTCCTAAACTGAGTAGTCATTTTGTTTAACTGTATTTTCCCCCACGAAATTGTTCAATAAACAGACTAGTATAAAACGTGTCTAAAATCTCTAAAAACAACCAAGTAGTGCAGTCAGTTCATCGCTTAAACAGGTATGTGACTGGCAAAGGACATGTATGTTCCATTCAGGGCACACACAATCCAAACCTTAACAAGAAACATGTTTTATTTATTTGCCCATAATGTAAATTGCAGGGACATAACAACTGTATACAAGACATCAATATGTTACGCGTCGTTTGGCTAATTTCTTTACTTTGATTTAAGACTTGAAAATAGGCATACATTTTCAAATAGGTATTAAATTATAAAAGATTTAATAGTGTATGCGAAACATATAGTTTTGTCTTAAAAAAAAAGGTTCCCCTTGTTTTTACCAGCACCTACACTGTATGTATGCATGTATTGAGAGGGGACGCATATTAACTGTTACACCGCTGAACTGCATACTGGGTACAGCTCGCTAGCCTGCCAGGTAGCATAACAACTGGGAGAGTCTCCGTCTCTACAGTACATTCAAGAACAGAAAAGAAAGATAAAGAAAGAGAGACCAGAGATGTTACACTTTGTTTCACTAAGCTCACACATTTCAAGCATCAGTGACGTAACTTTCTGAATGAATGCTTTTGTTCCTGGAATTAACGCCTGGTCTGGCTGCCAAATATCTAAAGCTAGCTGTTAGCAGCAAGCTCAAATGTTCGAATGTTAACGTGGGGGGGGGCGTCTCTACATTTCGTAGCTCCATTTCTGCAGACCCCTCTCTGATTGGTTGAACTCCATTTCTGCAGACCCCTCTCTGATTGGTTGAGCGAAGCCCCTCTCTGATTGGTTGAGCGAAGCCCCTCTCTAAGGTACGCGAGGGAGGTGCGCGTAAGGTTATCGAGGTCGACGACTAGCTCAACTGGTTCGCCGCCTTTTTGTGGATCCTGCCGTGCGTTGGTGACAAGTTCGATTCCCTTCAATTTAATTTTTTTTTTTTTTCTTTTTTAACATGCATTCTTTCGCCGGTTAAGTTTAGGCATGTTAAGTTTAGGCATTGTTTCGGAGTTGGTTAAGGTTAGGGTTAAGGTTAGGCATTGTTTCGGAGTTGGTTAAGGTTAGAAGGGTTAAGTTTAGGCGCTGTTTCGGAGTTGGTTATGGTTAGAGTTTGTCTTAGAGCATGGCTATATTCTTTCGGAGTTGGTTAAGGTTATGGTTAAGTTTAGGCATTGTTTCGGAGTTGGTTAAGGTTAGGGTTAAGGTTAGGCATTGTTTCGGAGTTGGTTAAGGTTAGAAGGGTTAAGTTTAGGCGCTGTTTCGGAGTTGGGAGAGAATGGCAATAGAATGCAGCCTATTTCCGCACTGCAGCTCTCTCACGCTGCCGCGGTCACATGGGCGTAGTGGCCAATCAGAGAGGGGTCTGCAGAGTTCAACCAATCAGAGAGGGGTCTGCAGAAATGGAGCTACGAAATGTAGAGACACGGGGGGGGGGGGGGGGTCATCGAATAGTTGCCAGTGACTATTGAACAGCAATGTTGTGAGTTTTGCCCATCCCTACATCAAAGTGTCCCAGATAGATAGCTAGCTCGCCCACTAAGGAATTGTGGGATTTGGTTTTGGATGTATGCACTCTATGCAGAGGGGGACATGGTTTTAAATCGCACAATAGTCTACAAGACTAGAATAGCGAGGCGCATTGATTCACTTCAAACAAACTAAGTTCATTCATTCATCGCACAGACCGATTATTTTATTTATGTCATCCTGTACAGCCCTGCCCTCACTGAAAATGAAAGGATCTATGCATATACAAACTGGCAACAAGCACCCATTGATATTTGCCAGGAATTCCAAGTCAGCAGCTTATATTATTCTTTCAAGACATGTAAACACCTACTCAGCGTTCTGTGTTTGCCGACGCTAAAGGTGTCAGATTACCACATATGAGCCCATGAATGGTTCGACCTATTAGTGACATCACATATGTGACTCAGATTCCAGGGAAGTACAGAGAAGCTCTCCCTCTCCAGGGGAAGAAAGTTCTGCACAAATAACAATCTGTATAGTCAAGAGTCACGCCTCCAAGAGGAGTTAAGTTTTTGAGTGAAGAGGATATTTAATTACTATTAATATTATTATTACAATGACGATTATTATTATTACCACCAAGAATATGAATGTCAAGTGTGGGAGAGAAAATGGTGGTGGCTGGTGGTCTAATGCCAGGGGTTATCCGTTCCTCACCTCTCCTTGTCCTCGTCGTCTCCACTCTCGTACTCCGACTCCTCCTCGCTGGACAGCTCCATATCCTCCGCCGGTAAGGGCGGGTAGTTGGGGGGTAGAGGAGGTGGCATGGGGATGGGAGGCGCAGGAGGCAGCTCAAACTGAAAAGGAAACACGGAGACGTGGCAAGGCCTGAGAGAGGGTTTTGGGGGTTTCTTTATTTTGTCATCAAAAGCTTATTGGATCGTTGAGACTGAGAGTACAGTGTCGTTAAATGACACAGCATCAAACCTTCTTTATGGATATGCAGGCATTATCAAAAACATTACTAAAAAGGTACAGGTGGTGCAATTGTAACCTATAGGTTAGAGAGGAATGACTGATTAAGTACTGTATATATATATAAGTATATTTTCTGAAAGCAGCCATTTATGTATCCAGAAAGTACTACAGTTGTGTTAAATTGAAGTTTTGCTTTTAATAAGTTTACTAAAGTACGACTTACATTTCGTAAACATCTCAGTTTTGAGATGCACAAGTGAGTGTACACAAGCATATTAACACTTTGAATGCCCATCACGCGATAACTCGGGTTATCAGCCCGCCCCCTGAATGCCCATCACGAGAATTCTCGTTTTATTTTTTTTATTAGCGATCTGAATTCATATTTCATCAACCGAGTCTACCGTTGGTAAACCTGCCCCTCCAGGCACTCAGATGTGAAAAAAGCGCCCCCTATCGTCTCCCAGATGGTAATGCACCCTTTTCCATTGGAAAATGGATGAGAAAAAAAAACTCCAGAATCCACATTTTACTTCTCACGCATGTAACCGGAGCCGATCAGATTAATTCTGGACCCTCAGCACAGCGTGTAATATGTGTTTTACAGTATACGCGTTGGATCAATAAAAGGATAGATTTTTGGAATGGCGACAGGAATTGGAATAATCCATTTGGATACCATCTGATCTCAAGTTTCAAGTTTCTCAAGTTTCTTTAACACTATGATCGCCGGGAACGAGTTTTCACGTCATTCCGAGCCATGCTCATTCTGCCGAAGACGCCGTAACTCGTCTTTGATGTCAATATTTCAAAAATCTGTCATCGAAATCATATTTCCTTTCCGGAGCCCTGAGACACAGTGCAAAGCTCCACTCAACTCTCTAGCGGTTCAAGAGCGCCATCTGGTGGCCGATCGGCAGATCGCCAACCGGATATTAACCTTTGAACCGGTAGTGCTCATCCATATGTGGTCCGGCCACTCGCTATCGTTAGAGAGACTCCGTCTTGATACAGTGAACATCGATCGGTGCAAATAACTCGAAAAAACAACATGATTTGGACGTATATACTATTATACAACCTGGAAATGGATCGGGCATTTCTACATCGCATAATAGAAAAAATTCTGTTCCACGCTCATCTGCCAGCGGCGCGAATTTAGCCACGGTAAGATTCAGCGTTATATTCTAACGTGTTCTTTACTAACTGCTCTGATGAACATATGACCCACTCTGGAGGAATCATCTAACGCTGCCCACGGAATTATAAACGATCCCCCGCCCATCCGGTCATCATCAGATGATACGTAGAAACTTCTAGAAGTACCTCCAGTTGAAATTTATTATCTGGCACAGATCGCTATCAAACTGTATTTCATCATGCATATAATGCATTTGGAGCTATAAATCAAGTTCTGGAGAAAGCTGCAGAAAACGATAAAAACATACTTATACTTTAGACCATATTTTAGTATGAATATGTGAATGAAAAAGTTTAACGTTGCTACACCCTGAACAATACATATAGGACATTGAATGGGCCATAATAATGGCAATTTAGCAATAGAATTTAAAAAGTTATAGCCCTGCAAAGAAGGGGAACTTCTCCATAGACAAATAGAGCTGGCGAGGGATGGTAAATTATGAATTTAACCCATGGCGATTAAAGTGTTAATAGTTGTCATACAGAAGTACAGAATACTTTTATACAAAATGCTTCTTACTGTTATGCTCCAGAGACTGTGCTAGACAAGATAAGTATGAAATAAATAGGGCTGTCAGTTTATCGCGTTAATTAGATTAATTAATTACACAGCAAATAATCGCGTTATGAAAATTAACTCAAAATTAATTACAATTTTTTTTTTTTTTTTTTTTTTTAATAATAATATTTTTTTTGTATCATTCATTCCATAAGCATGTAGAATACACATTTACAGATTTTTTTTTAATATGGTTCCATTTGCATGTTCTTGGTATCTGATTCTAGGGACATCTATGAATCTCAGGGAATGTATTCCCAGTGTCAGAAATACTGTGGGCTAGATCCACAAAGAATGGATTGCACGGTGCAAGTTGCACCCTTACTTACAATTCATGAATTGAAAATGGGGGACCCTGATGTAAACAAGACGAAAGTCTTTCTCTGGTCTGCATTCCCTTAACAATTGTGTGTATTGAGCCGTACTGTATTGTACCCATTCTGCAATCTGTTAATAACATTTTCATTCAATCAATCAATCTGCACGGTGATTGATTGAATGAACATTTTATTTTGAGTAAATTGTAATGAACCAAATGAGAATATCAATAATTTTTTTTTTTATCTTTGACTGTGAATAACACCATGCTCAAATTAACCAGACCTGAAAAATCTAAGCAAATTAATAGATGGAAGATGATTAAACAGAAGGTTTTGTAGATACAGTACTGAATTCTGCCATCCGGACACATGCAATTTGAAATATGATTATAGAATATAGAATATAAGGCATAAAATGGTAATGCGATTAAAATGCGATTAATTAGATTAATTAATTACAAATCCTGTAATTAATTAGATTAATTTTTTTAATCGCCTGACAGCACTAGAAATAAAATAGTATAGCATGTAAAATAGAAGTAAAAATAGAGGTCACAGTTTTCAGTATAGACATATGTACAATGTTCGATGCAGAATAGAAGGAACTGAGTTACCACACAATATACTATGCAATGTACTAATATACAATACTATATAGTGCAAAGCAGAAATGGGATGAGGTACAATTTAGGTACAATTTACAGTAAGGTGTACGAGTTGTAGTGCAAATCCTTTACCAATAAATATAAAGTGTGTTTAGGTGATCTAAAGTGTGGAGAGTGGGTGCTGCAGTGTGTTGTTTGTTTAAAGTGAGTGTATGCGTGTGGATGTGTGTGCTGTGTGCTTTTGATGGTTGTTGCAGTTGAGCAGCCTGATGGCCTGGGGATAGAAGCTTCTTCTGAGTCTTTCTGTGCTCGCCTTGAGACTCCGGTATCGCTTGCCTGACCGCAGCAGTTCAAAGAGGCAGTTGTTCGGGTGGCTGGAGTCCTTGATGATTCTCTTAGCCTTACCCCTGCACCGCTTGTTGTAAATGTTCTGGAGGGTGGGAAGCCCCCCTCCAATTGTGCGTTCGGCTGAACGTGTCACTCTTTGTAGTCTGCTTCGGTCTTGTGCAGTGCTATTCCCAAATCAGGATGCTCTCTATTGTACATGAGTAGAAGTTCTTAAGGATCTTCTGACTGACTTGGAACTTCCTTAGGCGCCTGAGGAAGTAGAGGCGTTGTCGTGCCTTCTTCACAACACTGTCAATGTGTGTGGTGGTCCATGTCAAGTCCTCGGATATGTGGGCTCCGAGGTACTTAAAACTGTTCACTGTCTCAACCGGTGCCCCGTCGATGCTGAGGGGGCTGTAGTCCTTGACCCCCGACCTCCTAAAGTCCACAATCATCTCCTTTGTTTTGCTGACGTTCAGGAAGAGGCTGTTCTCCTGGCACCATCCCGCCAGGACCTTGACCTCATCCAGGTAGGCCCTCTCGTCGTTTGCAGAGATCAGGCCCACCACTACTGTGTCGTCAGCAAATTTGATGATTGTGTTGTTACTCCGCTGAGCCACACAGTCGTGTGTGTACAGGGAGTAGAGGAGGGGACTCAGAACACAGCCCTGGGGGGCCCCTATGTTGAGGGTGATGGATGAGGAGGTGCAGTTGCCTGCTCTCACCACCTGGGGTCTGCCCGTCAGGTAAGGAATCTATTTTACCAGTCTTAGGATAATCAGACCTGTTTTCACGGAGATATAAGCTTTTCCCCTATATGTGATATTTTGTGCTGTTTTGACTGTGCGCGTGATCAGGAACTAAGATAATCGATTTACAGCTTGCGGGGCACCAGCATGCATATGTACACATATACTATCGATAATCTAGCGTTTATTTGAAAACGATTCATAAATAGGCCGAAAGATTATAACGTTCTAGAATATTACAGTACATGGCGTTTATCAGGGATTATTTTTTTCCCCCTTGAAAACGAGGGCTTTTCAAAATGTTATAAAACGGAAATGAACCGATAAAAAAACAATCCGCTTCAACAATGTTGACTGAAAATGAGTCATTGATAAGCGACGGGCAGATTAGACACATAATTTAAATTAATCTATTTAAAACATAGATTAGGCGATATTAACGTTAACATTGAAGTGGATGGTGGGCATTCAAGCACTAAATGTGCGCCCCCTGCTGGGCACTGAAAGTGTTAATGACTATCATACTAAACCTGTCCTTTGAATTAGTATATGAAAGCATATAAAAAATATGCAGCAGCTGTGAAATAGAATTTCGAACACAATTAATATACTAAAATGTATAAACATTTAATTTAAGGACATAGCATACACTAAACTACCAATCAAGCACTGTGAACGAAAATTTGGCCCCATAATTACTCATGCGATCCGGATATGGCGTGAATCACAAAAAAAAAATCCTAACCCACAAAAATGGCACAATCATACTCCCTTATTCAATAACAATGCACTGTTAATTGGAAAACGACCTATAAGATTCCCTATATGGGAAGAGCAAGGCATACACTCATTAGGGGATGTTTTTAACAAACAGGGTTTTTGTAGTGATAAAGAAATACGCAAAAAAATTTAGCTCACCAAGTCCACATGGCTTTTTCACAAACAGTTAGAGCTTTGTTTGAAGTCTCACGGTGTTCCATTAGACAGACCAATTGAACACCACAGATACCACAAATTCTTCTACGCAAGAGAGACATCGAGAGGTTTTGTTTCAGAATTTTATCATCAATTACTAACGTCCTCGTATGAAACCCTCCAACTAGACTCTGTCTGGAGGAGGGATATACCAGACCTGGAAAATGACTTTGATTGGCAAGGAGCCTGGGCAAATGTCCGACTTACATCAAGGAACCCGGATCATCAACAAATCAATCTTAACTATATTCACAGGACATACTTGACTCCTATAAGACTGTGCCGAATGGGGCTTAAACAAGATTCCAAATGCACCCAATGTACAAATGGGGACGAAGGGACATGTATGCACATGTATTGGGACTGCTCACCAGTTAAGGCATTCTGGAAAGATGTGACCCAACAAATATCAAAACTCGTATCTTGGAATATACCTGTACACCCCTCGGTATTACTATTGAATGATGTTTTTGAGTTTGCAGTGAATCCACAGCTAAAGAGATTGGTGTGCCGTAAAGTTTGGTTTCTTACATATCTCGATGTAATTTACCATGAAATATCTACAGCAAGAATTCTGGGTCTCAATGAATCCAAAATGTCAATGTGGTTAGAAGTGGTGGAGAGAATAAAAGCTAGCTTATAATGGTAGTGTCTGGTTAGGTGCGAGGGATAGTGGAGGTACTTCTCAAGGTGGGGTCCGGGAGGGGGGGTTCGAGCTGGAGCATATGTGTGTAGGTTTTTTAGATAACAGGTATTAGGGGTATATCTTATATAAGACAACTAACTAAAATGTGATCTCATTGGATGTGCCCTGACAATTAATGCTTGTATATCTTATCGTGTGTTGTCATGTTTGTTTATATGTTTGTTTTAAAAAATAATAAAAAAAATAAAATGCAAACATTTACTTTCAGTATGGAAAGATATAAAAAAAAATGACTTGGGACTCCAACGTATACTGCTCCAGGGAAGCTCTGGGCAGCTCCCCTTTTAGCTCCGGGTAAAAGGCTCATGGTTTTCACATAATGTGATGAAATAATAAGTAGCTAGCAGCTCGAGCAGTGACCACATACCAGTACATGTGCATGGGCTTACCATAGGAGGCCTGGCGGTGATGGGGCCAAAGGGAGAAGGTAGATTCATCTTGTTCATCAGGTGTAAAACCTGTGTGATACAAGATACAAGTCTCAGCACAGAGATAAAGACAGACAGAGCAACACCTTCAAGCTCATCGCTGCCAAGAACAGTGCCAGTGTTGACGACGTTAACAGACTGCTGCTCAAGACAAACACGCAGTGATAATTACAACCCGAGGCCTCATGTAGAAAGGGTTCTTACACACAGATTGTGCTCACAAAAGTGATTAATAAAAAAGCTCTCTTGATGCTTGATCAAAAACGATGTTTCTTTCTTTTCAAAAAGGCTAAACCAATTCCTATTATTACTTTTAGTTTGAATGCTATAGATAGCATTTTCATTTCATTTTTTGTATTTAGTATTTTCTATTTCAATTGATATGAATATATGAATATGATATAATATTCTAGAAAAATAAGTCTTCCTTATAGAAAGGAATAATTTATATAATATTGTATATGTTCCTTCCTTATAGAAAGGGTTGATGCAAGAGCCAGTGACCGTGAGCCTGACCATGCAGCCGACTCCTCTAGCAACACACTAGTGCCATCAAGGCTCCAAGGCTGGTAGCAGCAACACACTAGTGCCACCAAGGCGTTCAGGCTGGCAGCAGCAACACACTAGTGCCACCAAGGCGTTCAGGCTGGTAGCAGCAACACACTTAGTGCCACCAAGTTGCCCAGGCTGGTAGCAGCAGCACACTAGTGCCACCAAGTTGCCCAGGCTGGTAGCAGCAGCACACTAGTGCCACCAAGTATCAGGCTGGTAGCAGCAGCACACTAGTGCCACCAAGTTGCCCAGGCTGGTAGCAGCAGCACACTAGTGCCACCAAGTTGCCCAGGCTGGTAGCAGCAGCACACTAGTGCCACCAAGTATCAGGCTGGTAGCAGCAGCACACTAGTGCCACCAAGTTACCCAGGCTGGTAGCAGCAGCACACTAGTGCCAGCAAGTTTCCCAGGCTGGTAGCAGCAACACACTAGTGCCACCAAGTATCAGGCTGGTAGCAGCAGCACACTAGTGCCACCAAGTATCAGGCTGGTAGCAGCAGCACACTAGTGCCGTAAAGGCATTATTCAGGCTGGTAGCAGCAGCAGCAGCAGCTGTGGAATACAGGCAGGTGGCCAGGCTGCTCCAAAGGGAAATGTTAAACCCATAATGCACGCCTCCCACTTACACTTTATTATTAAATCCTTGCTCCCTCAAATTGAAATTTACAAGGCAAATGTTTGCTGTTTGATCTCTGAAGAGGTTGGATGCAGTTTAAGAACCACTGGGAGACGTATTCGGAATCGGATTTCTATTTTTACAATTGGAATCTGAGACTGCCCTATTTTGTGTCAAGTCACCCCATTTTTCCTCCGCAGGTTCGCAGGTTAAAAACAGCACAGCATTAATAAGTCGCAGGGGTACGGCCTGTGAATGTATAAAGATGACTAACATGTATACAATATATAAGGCTGAATAAATTCCAGACATTAGCAATAAAATAATGCAGGGTGAGACGTATCACTTTGCAGAGGGTACGTACTTGAACATAAAATTTTGGTACACCCAGGAGGGCATGTGTGATGTTTGCCAGAATTCCATTTGACAGCGGCGGATAGAAATATTTCAGGGTGGGATTTGTTTGAAATTTCAACCTGGAAATAGAGATAGGGAGAAAGAGAGGGAGAAAGAGAGATAGAGAGAGAGAGTTTGTATTAGGTGTATAAAAAACAATAACCACCTAAAATGAAATATATATAATAATATATAAGCGTGTATAATAAAAAAGCACACGACTCACAAAAATATGTCACAATAATGGGGACAATATGTAAGCAGGCTGGTAGGAGGTTTTCATTATGGGCGCCTTACATTTCATACAAATGATAAGCAGGTCTACAACTGGAAATGAGCTCACAACATCACACCGACCGACCGGGCCATTAAGGGCCATTATGGGCTGGGGCGCGCCGTGTCAGCAGCACCTACGACAGGCCTTGGCTATCCCCATGTAATCATGCCCCTGTGAGCCCAGGCGAGGCAGGGGAGGCCACGTCTAATAAAACACTCAAGTCTATGAAGAAAAGGGGAACACTACCTACACCAGGACTGTCCAGTCAATATGTGTTAACCTGAATAAATTATCTCCCAAAAAGCAGAGCAGAGAGAACTAGAACTCTCGTCTTTGCATCATCCAGTTGTAAAGTCTGGAGCTAACTCTGTAGATAATGTACCTGGGATAAGATCGTTAACGGTGACTTAAAGGGGAACTATTTTACTATTTCTTTCACTATTTGGGCACTTTTACACAATTCCTGTGAGTCTATGGAACACCTCTGTAAGTTTTTTTTTTTAATTTTTTAATGCATTGTTTTGTATTTCTAATCAAGTACTCAAAAACAGCATTTTTCTACCTCAAGATCTTAAGCCGTTTTGAGGCTGGGCTACAACCACTGTGTGGCCTGGTGAAAACTGCCACATCAACTGCCACATTATTATGCAGCTGAGAAACCATATCTGTGATGTCAGATGACTCAGTTCAGTGAGGGTGAATATTGTGAGAGGAGAATTGGAAGAATGCGCCAATATGAGAATTAGAGACATAGATCCTATTAATATAAGTCCACATAGCTAGGAAACAATGCTAAACACTGAAAAAGGCCATTTATAAGATAGTTCCCCTTTAAGATAATACACCAGGGGAATTTTAGGGGATAAAAGCCTACTTTTCCGCTTCAGAACTGATGGGACTACAATAGAATCAATTAAGCACACTTGAGCACTAAGAATAACTCAAATATTCTGTGGCTCCACAAAGTCACAGTCATCCGCTCATTATCTAATATGTTCTTTCTGTGCCCCGGGAAGGTTCAGTCAGTATTTGTGAACGCACTCCACTCTCTCCTACGGCTAGGAATTGTAATTAGATCATTTTCCTAATGGTTCAGCCCTAACCGCAAATAATCACAGAGTTTGCCAAATATCATAAGGTGGCGTTACCCAAGGCATTGCTCCATTGCTCCGGAGTGGAAGATGTGTGAACATCTCTAACGATATATACACAAAGAAGAAAGGTGATTACGCCGACGAGCCTACATTAACACATTTTAAATGGACGAGGCGAACGCCAAGCAGACTCCGTTAAAGGTCCCCTCCACTCAAACATATTTTTTCTACAGTTAACTCCTCTTGGAGGCATGACTTTGACTATACAGGTTGTTATTTGTGCAGAACTCGTTATCAGAGGGCCCTTTTCACATTCTTCCACTGGGGGCGAGGGGGGGGGGGCTTGTACTTCCTCAAAATCTGTGTGATGCGACTAATCCGGTGAACCTATTACAGCGACAGTGGCTCAGGAGGTAGAGTTGTCTGGTAATCGGAAGGTTCCCGGTTCGATTCCCACGGGCAGTGTGTCGAAGTGTCCTTGAGCAAGACACTTTTTTTTATGTTATGGACCATCTCACAGAGGTCAATTTTGTTTTGAATATATGGTACATATATATAGACAATCTTTTCTCAACCCCCAAAAGGTGTGTCAGAAGGAAGCAGCAGTTGTGATTGGAGGATCAAGAAAAGAGGGTGGGGTTTGAGATAGGTAAATTCCATACTATATAATCCCCATGGGCTGTAGGAAGAGTTATGGATGGTGAGTTATGGATAGGGCATTACCAATAATATTGCAATTAAATGTACTACAGTTATTACGCTAACATTTTGGGCTTATATTTTTATATATAAATAAATAAGCTGTGTCCCTTCTTCCTCTGCCTGATCCCAGAGACGAGGAAGCAACTTTGTTGTGTTGGAGATATTCAACAATCAATACACTATTATGTTATTTTTAAATTTTTCAGGGACAGTGCACATTAATCAACATATTCAGTTTCCACATCAATGTAAATGTGCCAGAATTAGCTAATGAGCTAGTTTTCATCCGTAGTCCCTGCCTACCATGCGTGTCTTTATGGTGTGGGAGGAAACCAGGACCTTCTTGCTGTGAGGCAGCAGTGCTAACCACTGTGCCACCGTGCCGCAGATAATTATCATTATCAACCCATGTTGTTTAGCGGCTTTTGTCAGTACCGGCTAGCCCTAGTTACGGCCTACCGTGCGCAGCATGAGGCAGCGGTGATGGGTTCAAGACAGATTACACACACAGGGGTGCTTAGAAGACTCCCTCCCACCCACGCTACACAGACAACCATCCGTACAGCTGCCTACACACTCACCCCAGGCTAGGTGCAACGCCCGTCTCTATGAGAGGTATGACAGGCTGCTTCCTCTCCTGCTTCTTCTGTCCTGCTTTAGCATCTCTAGCACTAGAGAGAGGGGGAGAGACAGAGACGGCGAGAAAGATTATTTTACAACGCTAAAATAGTAATAATAATATATATTATATATATATATAAAATAAGATAAGATATTCCTTTATTGATCCCCTTGGGGAAATTCAGACATCATAGCAGCATGGGGGAGGGGGAGGTACAGGTAGTAAAAACAAGTAGTGTAAACAATATAACAAGTCAATATAATTAACTGTCTAACTAACTGAAATATACAGTATTCACAGTATCACATAAGGTGCAGTATGCATAAGCCATAAGGTAGTGTATATATATACATCATTTATATATAGTGAGTGACATGGTATTTTGGTCATATCACCCAGCCCTACATGACAGGGTGATGAGGACCTTGCTGCAGTGTTTGTGGTATAAACCTTTTCAAACTCGACAACAGTACTATAGCTAAAGCTATCAGTGCAATTATGGCCTGTATATCATGCCAGACAATGTTTAAACAGAGTCTCGAAAAATATGGGTACATCTATCTTTCATATGTAAATATGAACATATGGATATACATAACCGAGCTATAATGTATGCCAGGGATACTCGATTTAGCAAGTAGGCCACTTTGAAAAATCAACTGTATGTCGGGGGCCAGAAAAGCATATGAGCAGACAGTATCCAGATTCCAGATGAAACATTTTGTTTTGTTTTATGAGGGTTAAATATATATGCTAGAGGCATCCCCCATTCAACCCAACGTCATCTTTGGCATTTAAAATCAGCTGTAGCGTTGCTACGGTCGGACAACATCGTTTGTAGGTAGGGATGTCCGATATTATCGGCCAATATTGGCATTAAAATGTGATATCGGAAAATATCGGTATCGGTTTTTGTACATGTCGGTACATGTCTATAACCTTTATTTACCCAGGCAAGCAAGTAAGAACAAATTCAGATTTTATTTATTGTCAAAAGTATGCATAATGTTGTGTTAATTCCACAACAAGAGATATGTAATGTTAATTACCTGAAATTATTCCGTTTTTTTGGGGGGGGGGGGGGGGGGGGGGGAACCCTGCATATATCGGTATCGGGAATTAAGAGTTGGACAATATCGGTATAGGTAAAAAAGCCAATATCGAGCATCCCTATTTGTAGATAATGTTTTTCTGTTCAATATCTGACTTTTTAAAGGGGAGATGAAGCAGTGAACAATGTGATCCTAGTTTGTTTGTTGTGTACCTTGTGTAAGACAGGGTCCTATAATAAAATGTGAAATCCTGCTTATTTGTCTGAAAAATCAAATATAATTTCCCTGTTTTCGCCATGGGCGCGGCCATTTTGTTGCTGACGTCATGGGGCTGGTTTGGTGTATACACTGCTGGTTAGCTGCCTATAGTGAATGGGTCAGTCAGTAAATAAAATGTTGCCTACAAAACAACGGGACCGCGGTGGTTCTGTTTGTATTGCTCCTGGCTGTTCAAACTAATTTTACCGTGTGAAAGAGAGGAAAGTTGGTTAATTTCCACAAACTACCAGTGAAAAAAACAGTGTTGTTGGCACGTTGGCTCAGGCTGGCTGCACTCAGGCGGCGCGACCAGCCTGTTGGACAGGGAAGGAGGATCTGCAGCGAACACTTCATTGCCTCGGATTATGTTGTTGGGGTGGGATGTTTGTCCAGAAGACCACTAATCAGCTGAAGCCGGACGCGGTTCCCTCAGTCTTCGACAGACAGACCGGCCCAGGCAGTTCAGCGTCGCGGAGCATTCAGCCTGCTGGCTACCTAGATCCACTTCAACCAGCGTCGCGGAGCATTCAGCCTGCTGGCTACCTAGATCCACTTCAACCAGCGTCGCGGAGCATTCAGCCTAGGGATGGGTACCTTTCACATTTGAACCGATACCGGTACCGGTACCTGTGAATCGATACCGGTACCCAACGGTACCTTTTTTCGGTACTTTAGTCTCAAGAAATTTAATTAATTTAATTTAATTTAAATTTAATTAATAAAATTAATTTAAAAAAAATCCAAACTTCAAATAACTACAATTTCGACAGTTTTTGGCTTGTCATTGCTCCGACTGCTTTGTTGTTGAATCAAGTCAAATCCTAGGTAAGCATAATATTGTGCGTGTGAACGTTGACATGAAAAGAAAAAAGTCAAAAAAAAAGTCAAAAAAAGTTAAAAAAAAGAATGCATTTTTTTTTTTTTTTTTTTTTTCTCACTTGATTCGATACTCGGTAGTACCGACGTGTTTCGGTTCGGTACCTCAAAAGTACCGAATTCGGTACCCATCCCTAATTCAGCCTGCTGGCTACCTAGCTCCACTTCAACCAGCCGAGCGTCGGGAGCTCCAGCAGCTTGTCGATGTGCTAATAGCCTGGAGCCAGCTACCGTTAGCTTGCCGAGGCTCCAGCACACCGACAAGCTGCTGGAGCCAGCTACCGTTAGCTTGCAGAGGCTATTAGCACACCGACAAGCTGCTGGAGCTAGCTACCGTTAGCTTGCCGAGGCTATTAGCACACGACAAGCTGCTGGAGCCAGCTACCGTTAGCTTGCCGAGGCTATTAGCACACCGACAAGCTGTGTAGCCAGCTACCGTTAGCTTGCCGAGGCTATTAGCACACCGACAAGCTGTGTAGCCAGCTACCGTTAGCTTGCCGAGGCTATTAGCACACCGACAAGCTGTGTAGCCAGCTACCGTTAGCTTGCCGAGGCTATTAGCACACCGACAAGCTGTGTAGCCAGCTACCGTTAGCTTGCCGAGGCTATTAGCACACCGACAAGCTGTGTAGCCAGCTACCTTTAGCTTGCCGAGGCTATTAGCACACCGACAAGCTGTGTAGCCAGCAGGCTGAATGCTCCGCGACGCTGGTTGAACTGGAGCTAGGTAGCCAGCAGGCTGAATGCTCCGCGACGCTGGTTGAAGTGGATCTAGGTAGCCAGCAGGCTGAATGCTCCGCGACGCTGAACTGCCTGGGCCGGTCTGTCTGTCGAAGACCGAGGGAACCGCGTCCAGCTTCAGCTGATTAGTGGTCTTCTGGACAAACATCCCACCCCAACAACATAATCCGAGGCAATGAAGTGTTCGCTGCAGATCCTCCTTCCCTGTCCAACAGGCTGGTCGCGCCGCCTGAGTGCAGCCAGCCTGAGCCAACAACACTGTTTTTTTCACTGGTAGTTTGTGGAAATTAACCAACTTTCCTCTCTTTCACACGGTAAAATTAGTTTGAACAGCCAGGAGCAATACAAACAGAACCACCGCGGTCCCGTTGTTTTGTAGGCAACATTTTATTTACTGACTGACCCATTCACTATAGGCAGCTAACCAGCAGTGTATACACCAAACCAGCCCCATGACGTCAGCAACAAAATGGCCGCGCCCATAATGATAAATGCTTCAAAAATGCACATAACAAATCGTTTTTTCTTAGAAACTGCTTATTTTTATAACGTGATTTTTTTCTGTGGCTTATCTAAATACTAATGTGATGCTATGAATATGTATTTATCGCTATGCTTCATCTCCACTTTAAAGCCAAACCACAACTCGTTCATCTTCCCTGCAATGACCGGTCTGTTATGAGGCTCAGGTGATTTACCTGTCTGGTAGCGGCGGGTCCTTCAGACGGGCGACAAGGTCCTGGCCTTTTGCAAACTCCACTACAAGTGTGTGGTTGAGGATCTGTAACTGATGGAGTCTGCTGAGGGCCTAAAAGAGACCAATTAAGACCATATTACTGCACACAGCCCATCGTTTTATGTAAGAACAGCCTGTTCTTGATACTTCATATAAACAGTTTCAATCACTATAAAATATAAAGGTTACCTTCGCTGCAGACGTCTCGCTGGAGAATGCTGCGTATGCTGCATGTTTCTGCACAAATAGAAAAATGTCATCATATTAAGTGATAAGGTGCACACATGTAGTCAGTAGGGCTGTTAAATAGGACAAGATATGTTGTGGGATGAGAGTTTTTTTTTTTTTTTTAAATCCGTTCCCTATTCCTGACACATATGCTGGATTGGAATAACAAACAAACATGGAGGAGCGTGACACCGAACGAAATTCCCTGCAACCACTATTATCTTCTGTGCTTTTATTCTACATGCAGTCACACAAAGTCAGACTTCAAGTTTAGCGAGTACATTAGCTTCAACTGAAGGTTTATAAAAAATAAAATCTAAATAAAATTAAAAAAAGGGAAATCCAATCCATCACTATGTTGGTGATTGATCATTGTCACAGACACATACTACCTTTAGCAAATCATAATCTTCCCTTAAGCTAGTTCGTTTTCACTGATGAAAAGTCCCGTTCTAACAGACGAGATGGATGAGCTTCCCCAGGCTTTCAAAACAGAGATAAAGACTCTAAAATGGACTGCATTTATCCAAAGCGCTTTACATCTTATGTGTCACAGTCATTCACCCATTCACTCACATACCGATGGCGGAGGCAAACATGCAAGGTGCCGACATGCTCATCGGGAGCAGTTAGGGAGTTAAGTGTCTTGCTCAAGGACACTTCAACATGCTGCCGAGGAGCCGGACTCGAGCCCGGAACCTTCCAAGACGAACGCTCTAATAAATACTCTTTTATTTGGGTCCTCTATGGCTTATGACAACTACAAAATGAATGACAACAAGGACATATTGACTACAATTTCTCACAGAATGAGATCAGAAATATATGGGGATAAGAGCATTTGAAAATGACAGATGGAGTTTCAGATTGATACCACACTTTAACATGCAGTTCACTGTGGATCATCAGGGAAGATACTCCAGTCCTTCTAATCTGGGGCTGTGGAGAGCACCCTGACTGGAAATATCACTGCCTGGTTTGGCAACTGCACTGCCCAGGACAGGAAGGCTCTGCAGAGAGTAGTTGACTCAGCAGAGCATACTACAGGTATTGCACTACCACCCCTACAGGACTTATATACCAGATCCAGAGCCTGTAGGATAATGCAGGTCTCTCATCACCCCAACAACAGTCTGTTAAAACTGACTGCAAGTGCCTCTGCATTCATGCAGCCAAAACAGAGAGATTTAGACTTAGCTTATTCTTCCAGCCATCAAAACACTCAACACTGATCTCTCCACACACAAGCACACACACTTACACTCTCTCACACACCATACATACATAATAGACTACAAAATGGTAACTTTAAAAAACGACTATATATTTTTGCAATATTCTGAATCCACTGTATTATTACTTCATACGTTTAGTACTGTATCTTATGACTTTTTTTTCCATTATGTCACATTTTTATTTTTGCACAATCTAGGCGGGCATGGCCACCTACATTTCACTCTCTTGTGTGTATATGTATGTATGTATGTATGTATGTATGTATGTATGTATGTATGTATGTATGTATGTATGTATGTATGTGTGTAGCCTATATATATGTATGTATGTGACAAATAAAACTCTTGAATCTTGACTATACATGTGAGTTTGAGCCGATATTGTGATACATCAATAATAAAAGGAAAGAATCTTTGTGATTATTGTGATATCAACTTCTGCCATGATATCGCCCAACTCAACCCAACTGGGATTTTTAGTTTACTCAGGATGGTGAAACAACCAGACAGTGTGAAGGTCATTACAGAAGCAGTCCTGTGGACGGAAACTGCTTGTTGGTGAGAAAGGTTAAAAGGTAAGAATTGTGCAAGGTGATGGACATGCCAAAAAAACAGCCAAGAACAGTGGTGTCCGAATGCCGGGATATGACGACAGACAGACGGCAGTTCCACTGCTCTACAAGGGCTAGTCTAGCAGTGAAACAGGCTCAAAATGTGTCAGCCAGGCAACGCTACTACCATACTGCATGCTAGTGGGACCTACCAGAGCACCTTTGCCTGGGAAGAGCCGGACCGACACAGCACCAAAGTACTTCAACAGGTCCTCCCTTTCCTCCTGGCTCAGCTCTGCTGGTAAATGACGGACAAGCAGTGTCTTGGTCTTCTGCGACTGGACCAACACCTCGTCCATGTCCATCTCACTGTGCAGGGGCTGCTAAGGAATAATAAGAGACATCACACAGCATGAGTACAGTAGACGACATCTGATCGCCCCGCTCGAGTCACCCCCCTCACCCACCAATTATGATGCTGAAGACTTATTTTTGCCTAATGTTACCTACAATTCAATACAGGCTCATGGTTTGAAATCACTCTGTGCCATAAATGTCATGATGTCATGTATGTTGATGTCACTATGAATTGAAAATGGGGGACCCTGATGTAAACAAGACAAACGTCTTTCTCTGGTCTGCATCCCCTTAACAATTGTATGTATTGAGCTGTACTGTATTGTACCCATTCTGCAATCTGTTAAATAAAGTTTTCATTCATTCATTCTTGTTGTTTATGTAACGTTATATTCCACTGCTAAGGAGTTATTAGACGGTTAGACAACAGCTAAGTTAGCTATTGCTGCTGTTCAGCGTTAGTAAGCTAACGGGGCCAATGACATACAGCTTAATGTTACCAAACCTCTTTCGATAAACGTATCTAACTTTAATTCTCCAACTCAATTAACACTAACTTTAATGTGGCGTTAGGTAAGTTAGGTCTGAATGAAAGGGCTAACGTTTAGCTAACTGTCGGTGAGCTAACCGCTAGCTAACAACTTACTAAGCAGGTTGGCATGCTGCTGCTAACGTTACTTTTTCAATGTATGTTGGTACGTTTGTCGTTACAGACAGACAATAGCTGTCATCATTACACAACAGATTGAAATTCAGCAAGATTATTTAGGTTAGATTACAAAATAACGTTACCTGTTAAGAAGCAAAGCACACAAGTGTACCTAACATAATCACATGGACGCTACTTCCGCCCAAAACAATCGATGATTGGTTAATCAAATATCCCCGCCTACAAGGAACACGTCCATTGGTTGGAATAAAAAGAAAAGTTGTATTACCAGTATTTACCACCAGATGTCACCCTAAGAACGAAAATAATATCTGGTGTCAGAGCTGTGAAGAGGGAGTCAGGGAGACATACTGTTCAGCATCACTTGGCTTTGTTTGTTGGAAACTTCCAATGGTAAATGGCTGCTTTTTTATATAGCACTTTTATCCAAAGCGCTTTACAATTTGTTACTCACATTTTACCCATTCACTCACACATTCACACAACCATGCAAGGTGCCAACCTGTTCATTGGGAGCAATTAGGGGTTAAGTGTCTTGCTCAAGGACACATCGACATGCTGCCCGGGAGGAGCGGGAATCGAACCGGGAACCTCCGGATTGCCAGACGACTGCTCTACCTTCTGAGCCACTGTCGCCCCTAGACTTTACACGCACGTTTTGAGTAGAAATCCCTTTCTACAAATGTTTCTTCTGTTGGACTGTTTTTATCATTTTCAGAGTTGTTGAAATGTGTAGACTGTAACTCACAAATAGCTAGATCCTCAATTATTATTTAGCCATGTCCAACCTGTGTTACTTTCCTTTAATGTTTGAAGTTATTTTAGTAATGGTCTCATTATCTCCTCTTTACAGAACACACCAATGTTAGAAATGCCACCCCATTGTCCTGTCACCATGTGTGCTGAAGCAAGCCAGCTGGTTCATGAGACTACTTCTAAGCCCTAAGGGCTACTTCTAATGCGACACAATGTATCACGTTTGGACCTATGTCCAAATCTTAGGCCAGTCGTAGGTCTCTTCACAAATGATCTGCTGGATGTTTGTATCTTCCAAAATGGCCATTTGATTGATTGATTAATTGAAACCTTTATTCTCAAAATGGACAGTGAGGTTATACCCTTGTTTGCAATGCCGTCAAGATTACAAGTTCCAACCATTCAGAATATACACACAAAAATGAATTTGCATAAATAGGACAAAAACACAGGTGAAAAGAGAAGAAAATGTAAAACAGTTACACGCTGAGGTCGGGAGGTTAATAGGTCGCCAGTCAATAGGTCATTGTGATAGATATTGAGAATGCCTGGGCGTATAGGAACATTGCAGACCTCCATACACTCCTTGTCTTTCAGAAAGACAAAACATGTCTCCACTGCAGTATCATGCCTTTTTCCCCCGCAAGAGTTTGATAGGCTATCGTTTTGTTGTTCTTTCAAAATATTTGTATCTGGCGGTGGAAATGGGATATTGAATTCTCATCTTGTGTCTGGGTTTGTATATATATATATATATATATATATATATATATATATATATATATATATATATATATATATATATATATATATATACATACACACACAGTGCCACAGACAGTGTCTGTCTGATGTTGCCAGAGACGAAGTACTGGGAGCACTGTTCAGTTTGCCTTTCAGTAAACGTTACTCAATACAGCTTGAAACATTTAAATTTACATTTTGTAACCGCTTGAATCAACATTTTCACAACAGATGAAGGCCTGTTTGTAGAGCTATATTATATGAATAATGTTTACCAAATTAGATAGAACTCTATATTTCCAGGGTCACAAATATTAAAAGTTCCTCTGAATGCAAAGTCCACCGAATGAGCCTGGAGCTATTTGTCACAGTATTGAAGACCCAGAGCCTGGAGTGGCCAGTAACCACCACCAGGACAGTAACAGTGCAAATACAACTAAAAGCCTTCCCTCCCAGTAGGGGCTGTGACTGTCCTCAACTAAAGACATTCTTAGTCCATTAACACATTGGCTGCCAGACCCCAGATTTTTCGGGTTTTGGTAGTTTCTTCTTGTATTCGATTTTCTTTAATTCATTACAGGTCCACGGACCTCGGTGATACCATAGGAAATCATTCTGAAATCCCAAAAGTGCAATACTGGCCGCATCCTGCTAGGTGGCAGTATCGCCCACCCTTTGAAACCTTATTTCACACTCTGTGTTACATCGTATATGGTCCGGGTGCAGCCAAGTGAATCGCTTCATCTGACCACTTCGAAACGCGTTCAGCACACTTGAGGCATATCCTGTGCCACTTCGTGTCAGGGACCCGATCGACATCAATACTGGAAATCGTGATCAGACAATTGGAATATTCTTTTTGGGATACCTCCTAGTAAAGGTAAGGACTATATGACATTAATTCCACCTTGATCCTACAATGTTTTCATATCGATCCGGCCGATCAAAGTATGTAGTATTCAAAACGAATGCCGTTACTGGAGATCAAAGCATCAAAAAACGACCCCCCCCCCCCCCCCCCTTTCATGTATTCATGATGAAACATAATATCTATGATATACCTTTGAATTGGAAATAGTAGCGTGTATGTTGAACGATGGATAGTTGATGTCAAATGAGCCATAGTATTGTCTCCATAGCTATAATATAGAATATAGATATAGCCCTGCAAACACAGCAACGCACAGTGAAAATCCCTATACTTTACAGCGCTGGCCAACTAAGTACAAAGATGGGAAAACAGCATGGCAGTCAATGTGTTATAGCCGTATGATTTTTTTCCATAATTTTTTTTCATTTTATACACAAAACAAGACAAACACAATACAGTAATAATAATAATAATAATAATAATAATAATAATAATAATAATAATAATAATAATAATAATAATAATAATAATAATAATAATAATAATAATAATAATAATAATAATAATAATAATAATAATAATAATAATAATAATAATAACAATAATAATAATAATAATAATAATAATAATAATAATAATAATAATAATAATAATAATAATAATAATAATAATAATAATAATAATAATAATAATAATAATAATAATAATAATAATAATAATAATAATAATAATAATAATAATAACAAGACCTCACAATACCACAATAATAATAACAATAACAATAATGACATTAGCAATAATACAAATAATAAATACAGAACATAAAAAATCAACGTATACTATTACAGACACCACAAAATACATTTCCTCCCACACTCCCCCCCCCCCCCCCCCCCAGTACCCCGGGACCCCCCAGGACCAACACCCCGACCCTGCTCCGCCACTAGATTGTGGCTAACTTTCTCAGCCGCTGAGACCCAAAGTTCAATGCTGGCCTGTCCAACCCCAATCACACGTACAGTAGAGATTTCCATTATATCCTGTATGACTTTCTATAAGAATTGATTGGTTGATTTAATCGACAAATCTGCACATTATTGTGTTTCCACACACGCAATCATGCAGAGAGGGACCTCTTTAAATGTAGTGCCTAACTGAGATGTGCTTATATAATTTTCAGGAAATAACTCTTTCAGCATGGGGGGAAAAAACATGAAGAACCACTAATCGACTCTCAAAGCCTATAGGTTGACCGAGACCAAACCGATTGATTAATCGACTAAGAGGGGGAATGCCTTATCTCCAAGATAGAGCCACTATCTTTCAAGACTACCCTCTACTCGCATTCTGAGGCTCAGCCGTCATTAGAAGCCACCATGTAGGCAAGAGCCTCTTCGCCAGACATGCTATCTGCCCTTTGAGTCAGGCTGACTCCAGATATTAGGGATGTGTCCTCGCGGTCCAGATGACACGGAACAAAACTAGTCAAGTGGTCTTTGAGAGTTTAGAATGACATTCATTCATCCGTCCTTTGGAACTTTGCTGTGATATACAGTGTACTGACATGCATGCATTGACGTGCCTCGAGGCAGTTCAGTATAGGATAGTTTTGAACTGCCTCTGTCTCACCAGGATCTATCCTGACTCCATCTATGCTCACCAAACACCCCAAGAAGTTTGAGCTTCAGGAACACAGAAGTGATAGGCCACCGTTCTTTTTTTTTTACTTTATAGTCAAGCCAGCCCAGTGGAAACTGTCAAACGTTTCAAAAAGTGTAATACAATGTTAGAGGACTTGGATAATAAGTATCTGAAATTAAGCAGGTTGCAATGTTCAAACTCACCTGTCACTCATCTGTCACACAACATGCAATATTAGATTGCCTTTGTGGTTCCATCTCCGACTGTCAGTGTGGTGAGAACTGTTGTACCAGTGAGTGACTCCAGCATCTCAACGGTCAACAGGATAAAATGACTCCAGCGTCTCAACGGTTAGCAGGCTAAAATTACTCCAGTGTCTCAACGGTTAAAAGGGTAAAATGGACCACATTTGTTGCGTGCACTGACTGGGCAAATATCCACAGAGAAGTGTCAGTCACTCATAGTTCTTAAAGGAACACATCAACATTGTGGGAAATGAGTTTATGGTCTTCTCCAGAGTCAGACGATAAGATAGATACCAATTTCCTTAGCATAAATTAATGGAAGCAGATATGGACTAGTAGCTTAGCTTAAAACTCCAGGAGAAGTGTCTTTGACCAACAGCTAGGTTAGCTGGTCCGTATCTGTTTTCATTCATTTGTGCTAAGCTAGGCCAGCTTGCAGTTCAGCTTTCTACTGAACGCACAGAGAGGTATCTATCTTCTTGTCTGACTCTGGAGAAGACAGTATGCGCATTTCCCATAATATTGGTGTGTTCCTTTAATGCACTAAGAACTACGAGTGGGTCAAACCGCTGATCCCAGCGGAGATTGAAAGGAGAAAATGAGCATCGGCCATGATGAAGACTTGATCTTAGATATTGATCTGGAGCTCAGAAAGATCCATGAAAGTCAGACCCAATACCAGAGGTTACATCAACCCTTACTTGCCCATTCGTCACGTTACGTAGGTTCACAGGAATAGACCAGTATTTTCCATCTGATGAGGTTTGAAGGCTGCCTTTATAGTGGCCCTTCTTGCCATGTCACAAGTCCTGAGGTCATTCCTATCTTGTTCCTCAGACATGTCTACCTGAGCCTCTGTGGAGCACTGAAGCACAGTGAGGGGAAGATAAGCCTATAGTCAACTAGGACTGGTGCAGCACGTGAGCTGTAGTTTCCTGTTTCTGTTGTTGTTGTCTGTCTGTTGTCTGTCTGTCTGTCTGTCTGTCTGTCTGTCTGTCTGTCTGTCTGTCTGTCTGTCTGTCTGTCTGTCTGTCTGTCTGTCTGTCTGTCTGTCTGTCTGTCTGTCTGTCTGTCTGTCTGTCTGTCTGTTCTGTCTGTTCTGTCTGTCTGTCTGACTAAACTGATTCTTCTTTCTCTTTTCTCTGTGATCTATAGTGAAAGTGTCAGTGATTCACTCCTTTTATACAACGGCATGCACATTTCTCGATTCTGATTGGCTGAAACAGTCAATTTACACGTAGTTATTTTTCATAATCCCACGCTCTTGGTCCCAGGACCCGCCCACAACCGAATTACTATCACTCCGCCGTGCGACTTTTTAGAAAAAAACAAGATGGCGGACAATAATCTTTACGAATGGATATGTTGATAGTGTCATAACGACTAAATGGAAAACGATTCTGTCACGGCGAATGTCTTAGTTGCTTAAACAATGTTGGATGATGTAATTGATGGGTCATGAGTCATTGTGGACCAAAATAAAAATCGCGCGAATTGATTGATTGATTGATTAATTGCAATTTTTTTTGTAATTTTTTTTCTTTCTATAGAAGCAGCTGGGAGGTGCGCTGTTTTAAGTGAACATGGACTGAATGGATATGTTGATAGCGTCATAACGACTAAATGGAAAACGATTCTGTCACAGCGAATGTCTTAGTTGCTTAAACAATGTTGGATGATAAAACACAAATGACAATCAATATATTATACAGGGAATTCAATTAATCTTAAGAATACATCAGTACCTCCTGAATGGATGGTTACTTAGGGGAAATTAAGTTAAATCAAAATATATAAACATAAACAACTGTCTCCCTAAACTGGGAATTAAGACTTGAATTTATGATGTTATCAAGTGACACTTGGAGATGTAGGGCTTACAGCACTGAATCAGAAAATGCCCTTACATCCCAATAAAACCACCACGGGTACAGTCATAGTTGTTCCACTAATCACTGTCTATATGGAGCAGCTCCAGAATCGCTTGATAACACCATCACTGGAGTCACGTCTATCAGTTAATCTGGTTAAGGAGAGACTGGTTTTGATTCACAAATCAAAACGGAGTTGTGTAACATTATAGAAATAATATAGGAATAACATGGAATTCTATTTGAGGGTGGATTTTCCCTTTAACTGGCACATGGCCCACAGAGCGGACCTACTTACCTACTTGTCTCTGGCTAAACTATCAGTACATAAGGAAGGAGGGACTGTCCTGCTTCTGTCCAGTCTGGGGACGGCTTCACCCCCGCCCGCCACCCAGAAACCCTCCTCTACACTTCTCGGCGTGGCTCCAAATTCCTGCGCAAATGAGGTCTTTTCTTTGAGGACAACACAGGGGCATTCCTCATCAGGGGACACAATGCTCCCTTTGAGCGCCGGGACGGCTCTGACATTTCACAGGTGAGGAGAGGAACGGCTGACATCTGATCCTCCTCCTCCTCTACGGGTGTAAGCATGAAGGAGAGGGAGGGAGAGAGAGGGAGGAGAGAGAGGGAGGAGAGATGGATAGAGAGAGGGTGAGAGGGAGAGGGATATATAGGGAAAGAGGGGAGATAGAGGGAGAGAGAGAGGGAGGGGGAGAGGGAGAGAGATGAATGAATTAATGAATGAATGAAAACTTTATTTAACAGATTGCAGAATGGGTACAATACAGTACGGCTCAATACACACAATTGTTAAGGGGATGCAGACCAGAGAAAGACATTTGTCTTGTTTACATCAGGGTCCCCCATTTTCAATTCATATTGACATTTATGACATACACAACATACATGACATTTATGGCATAGGGACATACAGGTATTTAGTACTGATACATTTGTGATAGGGAGGAGAGAGAGATAGGGAGGAGAGAGAGATAGGGAGGAGAGAGAGATAGGGAAAGAGGGGGAGATTGATAGAGGGAGAGAGAGATATGGAGGAGGGAGAGAGAGAGGGAGGAGGGAGATAGAGGGAAAGAGAGGGGGGGAGAGAGAGGAAAAACGAATAGAAAATGTGGCAGAGAGGAGGAGGTCGTAGGGAAAAGCAAGAGAGAGAGTGTGAGACAGAGAAGTGAGGAGAAAAGGGGGTTGGACCAGGGAGGGCAAGGAAAGGGATGGCTCACCATTAAAAAAAAAAGACAACTTCATATTTGTCCAAAACTGGGAGTTATTTCAGTCCATCCCAAAAGCAATATGTTTTTATGGAAGCAGAAACTATTAGCATTTGTTAGCAATACTACAGTAAGTGGATGGGGGCCAAAACCATTTCTCTAACCAATCACTTATAAAAAATAAAAGTAGAAGATAAGTGTGTTTATCGGTTGGTATTTCTGCAAGACCTCCATTCTGTAACTACTGACTTGCACTGACATTTCTAGGGGCATAAAAAACTAAAAGGAGAGGTTGAGATGACAGCATCTAATGGTGCCAGAGAGGTAGCTGTGCATGGTGACGGTTTGAAGGCAAGCAGCAGTCAGTGGGAGCAGCAAGCAGAATGTTTGCATTCCACAGCACATAAACAACTGATAGCAGCGGCAGGAGGTTTGGGGCAGAGCGATGGAGAGTTTGACATTAATGAAACGGCAGTTTGATGTGTGTTAAAGGTAAAAAAAACGTTGCCATGACAGTGTGTCACATGACAACCAGAAGAGAGGCTGGGCCTGTCGTTGCTATGGCGAGAATATAGAAAAGTTAGTTTCTTCCGGGTGTAAGTCAGACTGAGAAACGAACCACACAGAAGAGAGGAACCATCAGAGACTTTGAGAGACTTTGAGACGGCTCCCTCCTCCCATCACATAGAGGGGGGGGGGGGGGAGGGCAGCACTAGAGAAGTGCCACAACGACAGGCTTTTGGAATAACCACCAGGCCGCGATGACCACAGAGAGATCATTAGAATAGACTTTTCAAGGACAATACGAATTGGTTCCCATCTGATTATGAGGTTTTGTTTATCGAATAAACAACGTTTTCCGAGAAAGGTATCACGCTGTCAAGTGTCAAATTCTTACGAAGGTGGTGAATACTTATGGTTACGGAGGTGCATTAAAGGGGAATGACAAGGATCGTACAGCCAGTATGAGACATCGGAGAGATAAAACACAACGCAGGGTCAACGGATACAGAGGGGATAAGTGACACGAGCCAACAGATGAAGAAGTGATACTGGCTGATTGATCAGAATCTAACACCTGTCTGTCTTCCCTCTTCCTATATCCAGACTATTTGGTGTGGGTAGGTGGATGTGTGTGCAACGTCTTGTGTCAGTTGGACCTATAATAATAATAAACTTTATTTGTATAGCCCCTTTCATACAGAAACTGTAGCTCAAAGTGCTTCACAACAGAAAAAAGAGAGGCATAAAATGAGCACATAAAGTGCAGACATAAAATCACAGTTTTTCACATTAGGATCTAACATCCCAACAGGCCACCTTGTTTATGGTTTGATTTAGTTTTAAATAGACAATAATAAAAAGAGTAAGATAAAATAGACAGAGTGCAGTGCAATAAAATAGTAGAATAGAATAGACATAAAATGAGCACATAAAGTGCAGACATATAAAATCAGTTTTTTACAGTGCAATACAATTGTTCTGGATTACTGTTTAACAGTTTAAAGTCGTCTTTACCTTCTTCACCTTCTCTGTTTGGTATCCTATACGACCTATAGTGTAGTCATTTTTAAAAGATGTACATTTGTACCTTTTATCATAACTCCACCAGCTGGCCAATTGGTGTGATGCCCTGGCATACCAATTTCTCTCATTGTTGCAATGATTATTCATACGAGCTGCTTGTTCGCATGCAGCTAAAAGGGGCGGTAGGCGGCAGTTGCTTGTGGCTCATTTGCGGACAAGTTGATGAGTTTGTTGTTGTTTTTGACGTGTTGTTTATGCAATGTCTTGGATATCATTATCTGCGTTCGTCATCAGTCCGATATCTTAATTTCGTAAACTTTGCTTTGACACTTATGGAGAGAGTGTTGCACCCATCTATATTGCGTATTCTGTTATTGAAATTCAAATGCCGTTCACTTCACAATGGCCTTATTACTTTTCAGGCGACACTGGCAACACTTAATATTCAACAGAACACTGCTGGCTTGATATGAGGAGTAGAGAAACAATAAACGTATTGTTAGAAAGATAGCATCCTCCTCTTTCCAACATTATAGTAAATTCCACATGTGTCTGTGGGTTGACATGATTCAAAATGACAGCGCAAGCCGCATCCTGCTCCACCTTCAGAGGGGCCTCCTCTCTTTCAGTTTGTACATTTCAGTTTGCTTCCCAGTGCAGATCCGGCCCAAGATGGGGATGGTAGATACAAACATCCCTTCCGGGTTTTTGAGGCTGACCTACTAAAAGTGTGTAAAAGAGGCGGGATCGACAGCACGGGTAGGGAGATACATTCCACACTGACTCATTTATAGACGGTTTCAACAACGATTAAAAAAATCGTCTACAATGTGATGCAATGCAATTTGATTTCCTGACATTAGCAAACTCTGCAAACGCATCAAACATTCCAGTGAAACTGTCTAGGACAGCTCAAGACCTAGAGGCCTTTCCTGCTTGAACAACCCATAATGTCAAACAATTAGCTTACTTTTGCTGCTAAACCCGACAGGGATCCATTCCCAATGTAGCTCTATGATATTTACACAAGGCCTCCAAAAGGAATGGAAGTGAATTAGGAGCCTGAGTGTTGACAGTGAACAACATGGACATTGGTCGTCAGTGACTCGTCACTATAGCTTACTTTCACATGCACTGCTGAAAAGGACAAATGTCAAATGAGGTGAAATGTCACTTTGAGGGACACAAGGTATACTAGTATTTAAAATAGGGATATTGACACACAGATACCTCAGTCTTGGGCAGGGATTTGGAGAAATTCGCTAGAAAAGGCTCCATACCCTAAACAGGCTTCTACAGTCTTGATAAACTCCCCGTGGCCTATATATATTCCCTCACTGGGCAGAGAGGGGAGGCTTATACCAGTGTAGACAGTAAACCCAGGTCACGTCCGGCCTCCCGGGTCTTAAATGGAGCCTTTCATGCCTGGGCCGGTGAGCGGGGCAGCATGGCCTCAGTGCTCGGGGATAGTTTGCATTTCTACCAACCTGTTTGGAAACCACAGTCTCAGTCCCTGAATGTGTCATGGTTCTACGGTGCCTCCGAAATCTGTCTCTGTTTGCTTTAGCCTACTGGCATTATACAGTATGGCCTCTGTTTGCTTTAGCCTACTGGCATTATACAGTATGGCCTCTGTTTGCTTTAGCCTACTGGCATTATACAGTATGGCCTCTGTTTGCTTTAGCCTACTGGCATTATACAGTATGTTCTCTGTTTGTTTTAGCCTACTGGCATTATACAGTATGTTCTCTGTTTGTTTTAGCCTACTCTACTGGCATTATACAGTATGGTCTCTGTTTATTTGAGCCTACTGGCATTATACTGTCTCTGTTCATTTGAATCTACTGGCATTATACTGTCTCTGTTTGTTTGAGCCTACTGGCATTATACTGTCTCTGTTTGTTTTAGCCCTCTGGCATTATTCGTTATAAAGAGATACATAACAATAATAATAACTTTATTTGTATAGCACTTTTCATACAGAGGTTGCAGTTCAAAGTGCTTCACAACAGTAAAAAATACAGGTATAAGCGAACATAAAAAAGATAGACAGGTAGCAAGGTATGGTAAATCATTCAGTATAAAAATAGTTGATAATGATTCTAAAAATTATAAAATAGAACGGACATACAACAGGGTATTTAACATACAACAGAGCAGTGCATCAGTAGGAAGTAAAAAGTGTGATAAAATAGATAAAATAAGATAAAATTAGCATAGAACCGACACATGAATTTGATAGGCAGTGTATAAAAGTAGGCAGGGTAAGAATAGTGCAGGTAAGTCATTGAAATGCCTGAGCAAAGAGATAGGTTTTAAGCTGTCTTTTGAAGATGTCTAGCGAGTTGGCTTCCCTGATGTTTTGGGGTAGTTTGTTCCACAGTTTTGGGGCATAGTTGATAAAGGCTGCATTACCGATCCTCTTTTGACTGTTTCTGGGAGCCTCTAGTAGTCCAGCAGCTGATGATCGCAGTGTCCTTGCTGGCGTGTAATTTATTAGAGTGTTGGTGATGTAGCTAGGTCCCTGTCCATTTAGAGCTTTGTATGTAAGGAGAAGGACCTTAAAGTAAATTATAAATGTTACAGGAAGCCAGTGTAAAGCAGCTAAGACAGGACTAATGTGCTCTCTCCTTTTGGTTCTAGTTAGCAGTCGGGCTGCGGAGTTTTGGATTAGCTGAAGTCTCTCTGTGGTTTTTTTAGGGAGACCTGTGAAAAGTGCATTACATGGCCATTTAGTTGGTTATTTTTTCTTGAACTGGTGTTTGTCATATTTGAGGTAAAAAGTTTCTGCTTGTGTCTTTCAGCTAAACAAATGGCTTGTTAACACTGACATTTCTCATTGAGACACATACATGCTGCGTTCTCTGTAACTGCTCATCTGATCAACTTCACACTCGCCAAATGTAAAGTTTGTTGATATAGCGCCACCATCTGGCCAAATGGCATGATATTCGACACTGCACGCCCCTGCATGCTCAGCAATACACCCGACGAGGAGCATCAATGTCGATTAGATGAACAGTTCTTAAGATATGTGAACCACAGTCAGACATACAGACAGACATACAGAGATTACCTCCTTTATATTTAGATGAGGAATGATAAGAAGATTTAAATTAAAACTTAAGCTAACTTAAAGGGGCACTTCATTTTAAATAAAGGGGCCACTTATTTTGCACATAATCTCACACACATCCAAAAACTTTAAACAGTATTACATACATTCATTTATTTTGATAGTTATTGAGAGTACATTTGTTTTAATATGGCCACCAGTGATGTCATTGGGGACACTGAATCATTGTGTTGTGTTAATGTGTTGTGAAAAAACAGCAAATTATTTATTTGAAATTATATAACATTATTTATATTGACATTACTGGTGGCCAGATGCAAACTAATTTACTCTCAATAACTGTCAAACTAAATGAATGTGTACTAAACAGTTTTTGAATGTGTGTGAGATTATGTGCAGAATAAATCACAAAAAAAAGGCAGTTCCAATCTACTCTCTGACTTTTCCTGTCTTTCTCTGTTTCACTGTGTCAGTGTCAGTGTGTGTGTGTGTGTGTGTGTGTGTGTGTGTGTGTGTGTGTGTGTGTGTGTGTGTGTGTGTGTGTGTGTGTGTGTGTGTGTAAAATACTTCTAATATACTGTATATCGATGTATGTGTGTGAGTCTGTGAGTCTGTGTGTGTGTGTGTGCGTGTGTGTGCAATGCACACACCAGCGCGCATGTGTGTTAGTGTCTGTGTTTGACATATCCCTTCTCTCAGATTGGTGTGGAATGCCAGCGCATAGTGACTCTCCCTTCCAAGTCGTCACTGTTCTCCCTCTACTCCTAGAGACACTGGTTCTTAAGCACCGGTATTTATGGCTACTAAAGCATTATAACCCAGCTAATTATTTGACCAGGCTATTTGTATGTTTGCCAAGGTAAGTTGCCATTAAGAATGACTTCAGGCCAAGATGACCCCCTCTCCCCCCCCACACACACACACCCAGACACACATAGCCTGACCAGGGTTATACAAGTCTTACAAAAAAGTGCCATGCCTGCCACTAGGAGCTAACAATGAGTGAGTGAGTGAGTGAGTGAGTGAGTGAGTGAGTGAGTGAGTGAGTGAGTGAGTGAGTGAGTGAGTGAGTGAGTGAGTGAGTGAGTGAGTGAGTGAGTGAGTGAGTGAGTGAGTGAGTGAGTGAGTGAGTGAGTGAGTGATGAATGAATGAATGAGTGAGTGACAGGGTCAGTTAGTGACACTGCTGGTGTAAGAGGTGTTTCACATCTAAAAATAAATAAATAATAAATGCATACACAAGCTGCAATCAGCATCAGTCGTCTCACCTTGTCTCCCTGATATAGGGTCGAAACTGTAGCTCGTTAGGCTTCAGTCAAAATCAAGCGCGTCCCTGCATCCCACAGTGCCACTGGACATGCAGTGTATTTGTGTGAACACACAGCCACGATAATAAGGACATGTTGTTTATGGGGGCCTATGGAAGGCTCGTATCCAGGTCTTTATATAATTTATTTAATGAACCCTGGAGCAGGGTCTTATGAGAGATTTTTCTGAGCGTTCCAAAGCAATGTGCCATGCAGATGTGTCCCGTTCCTGATGGTGCGAAGACCTGGGAAAACCTGGGAAGTCTGTGAAATCATTTACTGCTCATCGCTGGCTGCCGTCTATGTCTTGTTTATGTTTATGTTTATTTAGGCTCGTTGTCGCGGAACAAGGAAGAACTCACATAGGAAATTGCACACGTGGGAATAGATGTATTAAAAGATAGCCTTATTTGTGTTTTGTTCTTAACAGTTTAAGTGCCGGAAACATGTTTAGGCGTCTTTCCTAGCCATGCTCAAGTTGCCTAGGACGCCGTAACTCGTCTTTGATATCAATATTTAAAAAATCTGTGATCGGAATCATATTTCCCCTCTGCAGCCTTCACACACAGTTCTGATCTCCTCTCAATCCTCTAGCGGTTCAAGAGCGCCATCTGGTGGCCGATCGGCAGATCGCCCAACAGGAAGTCATGTGGATGAAGTGGTGATCACCCATATTACTTCCGGGCACTCGCTATAGGTCCCGGGACTCGAGCTCGACACAATACATAGCGATCCGTTGCCAATAACTCGATAAACAACATGATTTGGACGTATACAGTACTATTATACAACCTGGAAATGGACCGGGTATTTCGACATCCCATAATGGAAAACTGTCTACCCCACGCTGATCGCCCAACGGCCCGAGGAGACTGGGGTGAGTTTTAGCGTGTAATATTACCGTGTTCGATACTAACTGATCTGATATACACATATGACCCACATTAGATTAATGGTATAACGCTGCCCACGGAATTATAAACGCCCCCTCGCCCATCCGGTCAACATCAGATGACGTGTAGTAACTTCCAGAAGTACGTCCAGTTGGAATTTTTTATATCGCGCCGATTGCTATCAAACTGTATTTCATCATCAATATAATGCATTTGGGGCTATAAATCACGTTCTGGAGAAATCTGCAGAAAGAGATGAAAACATACTTATACTTTAGACCATATTTTTGTATGAATATGTGAATGAAAAAGTTTAACGTTGCTACACCATGAACAATACATATAGGACCTTGAATGGGCCCTAATAATGGCAATCTAGCAATAGAATTTAAAAAGTTATAGCCCTGCAAAGAAGGGGAACTTCTCCATGTTGAATAGAGCTGGCAACGGATGGTATATCATGAATTTAGCCTTAGGCAATCAAAGTGTTAACCATATTAAGTAGTGCTCAAAGTGTTATTTTTTTTGCGTAATACACAAAGGTACATAGAGAGCAGACACAGAGGGCAATGGTCCAGCAGGTCATCGAACAGGGTGATTCCTAGCAGGTACGTGCACACATAGAGGCCAAGGGGTGCTTGAGCACCTGCCTTTTTGAGCCTCATCAAAAAAGTGCCCTTTTTGAAAAAAAAAATTTTAAAATAAAAAAGAATTTATTTTTTATTTTTTTACCGTTACGCATATAGACTGCCCTTCCAACTGAAAAATGTCAGGATAGAATCAAAATATTAGGTAAAGAGAGAGAGATGCCCCATATTCCATTGCAGTTTGCATGGCCTCCTCAGCGTGCCTCTCCGCGGACCTATATATTTTATACATAGCGTGGGTGGTGGTGATGATGATGATAGAAACCGCTGTTGAATGCTGGTATTACACTCATTGTGGGACACGAAAAAGTCAAGTCCGATGGGTTTTGGGAATCTCAAATACAAATAGGGATTGGAATAAAAAATGCATTTATATTAAACAATACAGAATATACAGCACTTCTTGGGGTCTGTAGGGTAAGCACTTATTCCCTCCCCCCTGAACATTTATGGAGATGTATGGGCCTTTTAAGTCAGTGATAAAAGTGTCTTTCAAGGATAAGTGAGCTCCTGCACTGATTATTATAGTTCAATATTCAATATTTGATCACCAAAACCCCCCAAAAAGCATAAAAAGGGGCCCCCCCCGCCCGAAAAGGGCCCTTAAAAATCGTGCTTGCGCGCGCTCGGTTAATATATACACACAAGTGTAGTGCCCTTTTCAGCCTTTGAGCACCTGCCCCTCTAACGTCCTGTGCACGTCCCTGATTCCTAGGATAGAGAACTAACCTCTAATTCTCATCTAACTTCACAGCTGGTCAAGATCCAGGCCGTCATAAATAATATCAATAGACCTGTCTCAAACCCTGCCCCTTTTCTTGATCCTCCAATCACAACTGTCGCTTACCTCGGACAAACCAAGTTTGTCCGAGGTAAGCGACAGTTGTGATTGGAGGATCAAGAAAAGAGGGCAGGGTTTGAGACAGGTCCATTACTTCCATTGTCTCCATACAGCACTTATATTTGCGACGGCTGCAGTTTGCTTGAAGAGAGGCTCTGTCGCGCTTGTACAGCCGCCGTTCAATCACTGTCCGCCCTCTGACAGCCCGGCGTGAGAGGGATACATGACATTGCATCGTGCTTACTGCACTAAAAATAAAATGTTGTATCATAAGGATTATTGCACACAGTATGAATGTAATTATTGCACTAATAGGCTTCCCTAGCAGACAGTCCACTCCACACTGCGTGTGTGAGTGTGTGTGTGTGTGTGTGTGTGTGTGTGTGTGTGTGTGTGTGTGTGTGTGTGTGTGTGTGTGTGTGTGTGTGTGTGTGTGTGTGTGGCGTGCGTGCGTGCGTGTGTGCGTGCGTGCGTGCGTGCGTGCGTGCGAGAGAGAGAGAGAGAGAGAGAGAGAGAGAGATACTGTGGACCATTTCAGGGGAGTTTTCAGTTGGGTTCAGGTGAGGACATTATAACACCAGAACAAGCTGATGGAAAGCTTTTAAACTAAGTCCTGAATTTCAATATGTTGGCAACTGCTTACATTTGTTTTACCTCACCATGCAGGGGTAGGTTGTTTCCTCCTAACAAAAATTATTATACAAATCCTAATTCTGGGGTTTTGCTAAAGGATGTTGATTACTCAAATTATATAACTGGACACCAGGGTCTGTAACACCCATATCATCCTCTACTCTGTCTCTCTCTCTCAGCCTTCCTACTATCTCAATGAAGAACCTTCTTTCCCATGTCTCCCTCTCAGCCTTCCTACTGTCTCAATAAAGAACCCTCTCTCCTGTCTCCCCTACTCTGTCTCCCTCTCAGCCTCCCTACTGTCTCAATAAAGAACCTTTTGTCCAGTGTCTCCCCTACTCTGTCTCCCTCTCAGCCTTCCTACTGTCTCAATAAAGAACCTTTTCTCCAGTGTCTCCCCTACTCTGTCTCCCTCTCAGCCTTCCTACTGTCTCAATAAAGAACCTTTTCTCCAGTATCTCCCCTACTCTGTCTCCCTCTCAGCCTTCCTACTGTCTCAATAAAGAATCTTCTCTCCTGTGTCTCCCTCTCAGCCTTCCTATTGTCTCAATAAAGAGCCTTCTCTCCTGTGTCTCCCTCGCTACCTTCCTACTGTCTCAATAAAGAACTTTCTCTTCTGTCTCCTCTACTCTGTCTCCCTCTCAGCCTTTCTACTGTCTCAATAAAGAACCTTCTCTCCCATGTCTCCCTCACTGCCTTCCTATACTGTTCAATATAGAAAATGGGTGGACATTACCTTGCAAGCTAGACCTCATCTCCATGCAACTACAGTACATTGTAAGGTGTTGGTTTAACAATCTGAGATCAGAGCATATATTGATTGATTGGTTAATTGATTGGTTTATTGGTTTATTGATTGATTGGTTGATTGATTGATTGGTGAATGGTTGGTTGATTGATGATTGATTGGTTGATTGATTGATTTGGAGACACTTCAACTGTCAACTTACTGAGTGGAGGGTGGGGCACACCTGTTACAGTAAACCCAGTGTTGTGTTCACAATCCAAACACTTTCAGTGCCAGCAGGGGGCGCACGATTTAGTGCTTGAATGCCCACCATCCACTTCAATGTTAGCTTTAATAACGCCTAATCTATGTTTTAAATGATGGCTATGTGTCTAATCTGCCCGTCGTTTATCAATGACTCGTTTTCCAGTCAACATTGTCGAAGCGGATTGTTTTTTTATCGGTTCATTTTCGTTTTATAGCATTTTGAAAAGCGCTCGTTTTCAAGGAAAATAAAAAGATTCCATGATAAACGCCCTGTATTGGAATATTCTAGAATACACAAAAATGTTGTAATTTTTCGGCCTATTTATGAATTGTTTTCAAATAAACGCTAGATTATCGATAGTATATGTGTACGTATGCACGCTATATAGGCGATCTGAAAAATAGATTATCTGATTCCCTCAAAGCGATCGCGCACATACAGATCCATCACACATAGGGCGAACGCTGAGATCTCAGCGAATACAACTCTGATTATCCCAAGACTTGTAAAATAGATTCCTTACCTCAGATCAGATGTTCTCCAAAAAGATCATTCCAATTCCTGATCGTCATTCCAAAAATCGATCGCTTTTATTGATCCAACGCTACATACTGTACATATGTATTCCACGCTGTTCTGAGGGTCCACAATGAATCCGATCGGCTCAGGTTACATGCCTGAGAAGTAAAATGTGGATTCCGGATTTTTCTTTTCTCATCCATTTTCATTGAGTCTATTCCAAAAAGGTGCATTACCATCTGGAAGACGATAGGGGGCGGTTTTTTCCACATCTGAGCTCCTGATGGGGCTGGTTTACCAACGGGAGACTCGGTTGATGAAATATGAATTCAGATCGCTAATAAAAAAATAACACGCTAATTGTCGTGGTGGGCATTCAGGCATTGGGCTGATAACACGTGTATCACGTGGTGGGCATTGAAAGTGTTAAGAAAAATGTATTTCAATTCACTTTGTATTTCAAATAGAAAAAAAAATTTAAACCTTGAAGGAACTCCTTTTGCTGAAAGGGAAAAATTATTCCAGGGATCCCGGTGACAAGGGCTAGCACCATTCTCATTGATGAAAAAGGGGAGAGGGGCCTTTTTCCAGCACAGTCACCATAGGGGCAGATTTCAACCATTCGAGGAGTTTATTTATCAATTCCCAGCATTTGTGAGCAAATAGAGGAAGGCTGGGTTGAGGCAGGGCCCAGGGGCGACGGTGTCACCTACTCTGGGCAGATGTCCTGCCAAGGGGGAGAGGAGGTCAAGAATCCAGCGCTGACGCAGAATGTTGGGAATGTGGCCTGTGCAGACCTGAGTGCAGAACCCAGGGACCAGAGGGAGATAGGATCTGATCCCTGAGAGAGCCGGCAGACCGCTCACTCAGGGTCAAAGTCACAGGATGAATGATTTTGCGGTCAAGTGTCAGCCAGACTCCCCGGCAGATTTGTCCTCGTCGTTTGAGGCGGGAGTGAGTGATTGATTGACAGTGAAGATGTCCTATAATATATCCATGAAATGCCACATTAGCCCATTAGCAATCAAACAAATACAAATACAGTCAAAACACTGAATGATGATTTCTACTGTCTACTGTTTCTCTCTTCCCAGACATGTCAAGCAGGAGAATAGTAAATGTCGTTTCAGAATGTTGGTAAAACAACATTTTCAACCAAAGAAATTGACATTCCCTAATAGATAGTAATAATAATAATAATAATAATAATAATAATAATAATAATAATAATAATAATAATAATAATAATAATTATAATAATAATAATAATAATAATAATAATAATAATAATAATAATAATAATAATAATAATAATAATAATAAATTGGATTTAAAGAGAGAAGCGCCTTTCTCAGACTCAAGGACACTGTACAAAGAGAGAGAGAAGCTATATAAAAGAAAGGGTAAACAAATATATATTTAAGTAAAAAAAACTATACTATATAATTATGTATAGTAACAACAGGAAAAAACAAGAGAAATAAGATAAAAAAAGGAAGCAAGGTGCTGTCCAGAAAATGTACAAAAACAAAAACAACGGGATCTGTGCAGTGGCGTCATTTCAGTAAAAGCCAAGGTATGGCGAGGAGGGAGAGGGGGGGGGGGGATCTGTGGATTTTTTTTGTCAAATCAGTTGTGCAATAGTCGCTTTTGGTGAGTTGTTTCATACAATTCACTTATATGACATTTAGGTATAACACAGGACTACACAAGCATTTTTTGTATACAAATGTGTCAACAGAACCACAATATTTTGCATACAAATTATGCAGAATGTAGTATCATAACTGTCTATTATTTTTCTTGCAATTGAGCCAATTTTCATTAGGTACGGTTCTGAGGTGTGTGTTCAACAGAATGCAGTAACAAAAACACGTTCACAAAATGTATGGGTTACTGAATGCTGAACTGCACTGTTATAATGATGGCTTGTCGTACAGAACTTGTAAGTCGCTTTGGATAAAAGCGTCAGCTAAATGACTAAATGTAAAATGTAAATGTTATAATCACTAAGCCATTGTAAGACCTTACCTGTGTCCCTGTATCACTTGTCTCTGCTGCCCTTTGATAAAAAAACGTCTGTATGTCCATTTTCCTTTTTTGTGGCATATTTCAGTTAGTCACAGTAAAAGTCACCTAGTAAAAGTGAGATAATTGACAATATAAAAACATGCTAGGGCTGTACCGAATAGTTCGAAGCTTCGTTCATAATGTTGACATTCAAATTCTAAATCAACATAAAAAATTGTAATTATAAATTAAATTTTTTTAATTTCTTTTTTTTTTACAATTTTTATTTGCCAAGGTATGGCGAGTGCCATACCTTGCCATACCAAAATGATGCCCCTGGATCTGTGGATAGTGTGTACGTAAATGAAAATGTATGTGTCTGATAAAGAGATAGGGATATACGTAGATGAAAAGGTATGTGTCTGATATGGATATATTATTAGAAGATTGTATAATTGGTTGATATGAACATAGATAATGTATGTAAAAGCTAAATAGTATATTATGCTGTATTGTATTATGAGTTAATTATGAGTAGGTATTGTTGTATTGTATTATGAATTGATTAGGAGTATGTATTGTTGTATTGTATTATGAATTGATTAGGAGTATGTATTGTTGTATTGTATTATGAATTTGAATAGGAGTATTTGTTGTTTTAATTGTCTGTATGCCATGTGAATGTTGTGAGTGTATAAAGTCTGTAACTGTATTTTATGTGTTATGGACCCCAGGATCCAAATAAACTTAAACTTAAACTGTACCTCCAGGCTTCCCAGAATAGGCTACCACCCAGAAACCTACCACAAGATTATCATTTGTCTCATGTCCACAAAAGCCACACAAGCCAAATCACATGTAGAACCCCCTAAAATATAACACTTCCGATTCCGTAATTATATGTCATATTTAGTCTGTTCTGGGGTTGAATATGAAATCACGGGCCGTGGCTTACTGTATACAGACCAACCAGGCTCTCTGAGTATTTGAGAAAAGGATTTGTTGCACAGTTTTGAGAGGTTTCCGCCTTCCGCTTGCAGTTGACATTTACACTTTGCAACTGACTGATATAGCTTAATTCTATATTTAAACCCATAACGATACCTGCGGAACATTCCACATTCACACTCATACAGTAGATCATATCACCCCCTATAAATCAAAGTTTAATGAATGTAAAGTTTGTCTGGAGGTGAGAGGGCGTAGGAATGCTGGCGTGCCCCCTACCTTAGGCTTCCTCTCAGCTAACACTCAGCTAATTCATCGCTGTCCTAAGGCTTGGGTGGTGTCCCATCTTTTTTCCAACCTCCAAAAAAAAGCAAAAAGCTATGAAGGGTAGAATTTGTAATGAGTGTTTGGAGTAAACCCCTTCACCCACATCCACCCCCCCCCCCCCCCATCCCTTGAAAGATGTAGAATTATTTGTATGAAGCATTCCAGTCATGGAATTCCACTCATTGGAATTTCGACAGAGGAGAAAGGGTTTAATTGTGTTTGCACACCTAACTGGATACGGCATCGGGCAGCTGGTAGACAGTGTATTCATACTGTTTATTTCTTGTTTTCTTTAAAGTCCCAATAGGTGATCCAAAACTTAAAGAAAGGGGTGACCCCACCACCAAGAATAAGAAATAGAAAGTTCAAATTATCTAGTTGATTGACTGCATTCTAGAAGAATAGAAGGATACAAACTAAACATTAAAATATTAGTTTTTGAATTGTATTTGCTGTACTTCGTAGCTATAAAAGGTTTGTTTATACTAATCACAATGTAAACGCCATGTGAATGATAAAAAAAAATCCAGATTGAGGCTTCAAGTGAAAACAAGAACCAAACACACTCATCCATCCCCCTGAAACTGAGATGGCTCTCAACTGAAACCCAAGTCCCTCTCTTTATAAAGTTAGCAAGTATTAAGCGCTTTCCTTTCTTCACAGAAACCATAATGCATACTCTCTGCTTTCCACACAGCTGTTCCTATTTCAGCTCAAAGCTCTGTTAATCGTGTTCTGAACCACAATATTCCTCCCTCCTCCGCTGTGCCTGTTTGATGTCTGCGCTTCTCCCCCCTCACCCCCAATCCACCCGCTCAGCCCAACTGCCCCCCCCCCTCTCTCTCTCTCTCTCTCTCTCTCTCTCTCTCTCTCTCTCTCTCTCTCTCTCTCTCTCTCTCTCTCTCTCTCTCTCTCTCTCTCTCTCTCTCTCTCACACATACACACAAGGGCACCTCCCTGAGTTTGAACATGGACCACAGGGTGGATGGGGAACCCTGTCTCCGGACCACAACAAGGCGTCTTCTGGTTTGCTCGGCGAGGGCTAATGTACTGACTGACTGACTGGCTGATGCATGGTGGTTCCTGTGGGATATTTTATGAGCTTGTATCCCTTTCATTGTTGATTTACTGTAAAGCCCCGTTCTGGATTTTCTTTTTGACCATGTTTGCCACACATACACAACACCCAAATGCCACAGGGCTGTTCAGCCTCATCATTTAGCCTGGGCTGCTACAGTTGATGGGTGCAGTTAGGAATGGGAGGATGTCTGGTGCTATGGTCTGGAGGAGTGGGGAGGGTATCGGGTCCAGCTGGCATGTAGTGGGACGGTTCGACGTTACCAGTGTCAAGGCCTCTGCGTCTGTAATGGGAGAGAAAGATGACAGAGTAAAGGATGAGGATCTCGATTCAGTATTTGGAATGGGTGGGGGTTGGGAGAAGCAGCTGCGGATATAATATATATATATATATATATAAATATGCGCAAATATATACTTACATTCTTCAAGAGTCTAATCTGTAGATGGAAAGTCAGCTTTTTGAATATTTCAACCATTGTAAATCGGAATATAGGTCTGTTTTACTTTAAAAGTAAATAAATATATATATATTTACCTGTTAGTCCTTGTATCAAGAGCTCACTCAATCACCTACAGAATGGAAACGTCTTCTTTCTCATTTTTGGTAAATAAGGCTACGCATTGGATCACTGAGTGATTACCTATTAACTAACTACATTTCCTCTCAAAAGCTGTCCAGGATATACATATATATATATTTAATCACCATGTATTGAATGGGATCGAATAAAACATTTGGATGAATCTAGAATAGTTTAATAATCAAATCATAGCGCGCATATAATTGTGATTGCCTGGGTTCATGCATGATCCCTGGGGATTCCCAACCCTAAACAGTCAATCCCACCCTCCCATTCAAAGAATATATACACCTGGATCTGGTTGGGACACATAAAGCAGTAGGCTACTGCCTTGATGCTTCATCAGATGTCCCTCTGACATCATCTCAACAGGTAAAACATATTTGACCAGCCTGCAGAATGCAAAATGGCACAGGAAACAAAAGACTGCACACATATGGAGACCATTCACCTCACTTAACTGATACCAGAACAAGGCCCCACTGCCCACAAAACCACTGCTGATGTTTAATGCATACTTGTTTATGGCATCACTGTCCATAATGCTCTGCATTTACCTTCAATGGTTAAGGTCCTATTCATCATCAGCAGAGAGTCATTTCAGTCCATTCAAAGGCACTTTGCGCACCAGTTTAGCCATTTTTTTTAAACGAGGCAAATGATCCTGATCGTTGCCAAATGCTAGTAAAACAAAATGTACATGTATGTTGTTCTCTAGAGATATAGTTTACAATGACCTTTGCATACTACAAAATACTGTGTGGAAAGGTTCCGACATTGAAAAAGTCTCTAAATACAAATGCCTTGGTGAGAGCTTTACATTTAAATGCCATGTGGGCATTCTTGTCAGTAAATTACAGCAATAAATTTGATTTTTGTACAGGAACAGAGCCAGCTTCCCAATGATTAGCAGAAATATAGTTGGTGAAGCTGTTTTTTCCCGTCTGTTTTGGATTATGGTGGACTATGGAGACGTGATTTATAGCCATACAGCAGCTTCCACTCTTAAGCCCTTAAGGCTTAGACTAATCATTCAGATTTATCATGGGTGATATTTATACTTCTAAGAGTGTTCAAAGCATTACATGTTCAAAACAATAGATCAATCATAAATACGTAGTCAGAAAAATCATAATAATAATAATAATTATTATTATTATAATAATACAGTTCATAAGCAAGAGCAATTAGCAGAAACAATGACATGTTGCTGGTGGACGGTTATTGAAAACAAATCTAAAATGTCCAAAAGAAACAAGAGTGCTTAGTTCCAGGTCACATTATAATAGATTCCATGATTCCGCTGCATTACTGACACTGTAATACAGAAAGCAGTCTTGCTATTACTGTAGTTCTAGCTCGAGGAACCAGAATAACTAGAGATCTCGCATGAGAGATGAGAGATAAGGTGGCAATTTACCAAGTAGAGCTTTTTAAATAAACAAATACAGATGATTATTTTGTCTGTCAGATAAAGTGGACCAACCAACCTTATCATAACGAACACAGTGATGAGTGTTGTAACTGTCACCAGTAGCTTAATAAACCTCAGGGCTGAGTGAACAAAACAAAAAAAAAGTCTAAAGGCCCAGACGGCCGCACACACACATTTGCATTGTACATGTTGTATACGCCTATTTTATAGTTCAGTGATTGGTTGTTGGGTGTAGTGGTGCTTTAGTCTAGCTGGCTGGGTGTAGTGGTGCTTTAGTCTAGTTGGCTGGGTGGAGTGGTGCTTTAGTCTAGCTGGCTGGGTGTAGTGGTGCTTTAGTCTAGTTGGCTGGGTGTAGTGGTGCTTTAGTCTAGCTGGCTGGGTGTAGTGGTGCTTTAGTCTAGTTGGCTGGGTGTAGTGGTGCTTTAGTCTAGCTGGCTGGGTGTAGTGGTGCTTTAGTCTAGCTGGCTGGGTGGAGTGGTGCTTTAGTCTAGTTGGCTGGGTGTAGTGGTGCTTTAGTCTAGTTGGCTGGGTGTAGTGGTGCTTTAGTCTAGTTGGCTGGGTGTAGTGGTGCTTTAGTCTAGCTGGCTGGGTGTAGTGGTGCTTTAGTCTAGTTGGCTGGGTGTAGTGGTGCTTTAGTCTAGCTGGCTGGGTGTAGTGGTGCTTTAGTCTAGTTGGCTGGGTGTAGTGGTGCTTTAGTCTAGTTGGCTGGGTGTAGTGGTGCTTTAGTCTAGCTGGCTGGGTGGAGTGGTGCTTTAGTCTAGCTGGCTGGGTGTAGTGGTGCTTTAGTCTAGCTGGCTGGGTGTAGTGGTGCTTTAGTCTAGTTGGCTGGGTGTAGTGGTGCTTTAGTCTAGCTGGCTGGGTGGAGTGGTGCTTTAGTCTAGTTGGCTGGGTGTAGTGGTGCTTTAGTCTAGTTGGCTGGGTGTAGTGGTGCTTTAGTCTAGCTGGCTGGGTGGAGTGGTGCTTTAGTCTAGCTGGCTGGGTGTAGTGGTGCTTTAGTCTAGTTGGCTGGGTGGAGTGGTGCTTTAGTCTAGCTGGCTGGGTGTAGTGGTGCTTTAGTCTAGCTGGCTGGGTGTAGTGGTGCTTTAGTGTAGTTGGCTGGGTGTAGTGGTGCTTTAGTCTAGTTGGCTGGCTGGGTGGAGTGGTGCTTTAGTCTAGCTGGCTGGGTGGAGTGGTGCTTTAGTCTAGTTGGCTGGGTGTAGTGGTGCTTTAGTCTAGTTGGCTGGGTGTAGTGGTGCTTTAGTCTAGTTGGCTGGGTGTAGTGGTGCTTTAGTCTAGCTGGCTGGGTGTAGTGGTGCTTTAGTCTAGTTGGCTGGGTGTAGTGGTGCTTTAGTCTAGTTGGCTGGGTGTAGTAGTGCTTTAGTCTAGTTGGCTGGGTGGAGTGGTGCTTTAGTCTAGTTGGCTGGGTGGAGTGGTGCTTTAGCCTAGTTGGCTGGGTGTAGTGGTGCTTTAGTCTAGTTGGCTGGGTGTAGTGGTGCTTTAGTCTAGCTGGCTGGGTGTAGTGGTGATTTAGTCTAATTGGCTGGGTGTAGTGGTGCTTTAGTCTAGTTGGCTGGGTGTAGTGGTGCTTTAGTCTAGCTGGCTGGGTGTAGTGGTGCTTTAGTCTAGCTGGCTGGGTGTAGTGGTGCTTTAGTCTAGCTGGCTGGGTGTAGTGGTGCTTTAGTCTAGCTGGCTGGGTGTAGTAGTGCTTTAGTCTAGCTGGCTGGGTGTAGTGGTGCTTTAGTCTAGTTGGCTGGGTGTAGTGGTGCTTTAGTCTAGTTGGCTGGGTGTAGTGGTGCTTTAGTCTAGTTGGCTGGGTGTAGTGGTGCTTTAGTCTAGTTGGCTGGGTGTAGTGGTGCTTTAGTCTAGTAGGCTGGGTGTAGTGGTGCTTTAGTCTAGTTGGCTGGGTGTAGTGGTGTTTTAGTCTAGTTGGCTGGGTGTAGTGGTGCTTTAGTCTAGTTGGCTGGGTGTAGTGGTGCTTTAGTCTCGTTGGCTGGGTGTAGTGGTGCTTTAGTCTAGTTGGCTGGGTGTAGTGGTGCTTTAGTCTAGTTGTTGGGTGTAGTGGTGCTTTAGTCTAGTTGGCTGGGTGGAGTGGTGCTTTAGTCTAGTTGGCTGGGTGTAGTGGTGCTTTAGTCTAGTTGGCTGGGTGTAGTGGTGCTTTAGTCTAGCTGGCTGGGTGTAGTGGTGCTTTAGTCTAGTTGGCTGGGTGTAGTGGTGTTTTAGTCTAGTTGGCTGGGTGTAGTGGTGCTTTAGTCTAGTTGGCTGGGTGTAGTGGTGCTTTAGTCTAGTTGGCTGGGTGTAGTGGTGCTTTAGTCTAGTTGGCTGGGTGTAGTGGTGTTTTAGTCTAGTTGGCTGGGTGTAGTGGTGCTTTAGTCTAGTTGGCTGGGTGTAGTGGTGCTTTAATCTAGTTGGCTGGGTGTAGTGGTGCTTTAGTCTAGTTGGCTGGGTGTAGTGGTGCTTTAGTCTAGTTGTTGGGTGTAGTGGTGCTTTAGTCTAGCTGGCTGGGTGTAGTGGTGCTTTAGTCTAGTTGTTGGGTGGAGTGGTGCTTTAGTCTAGTTGGCTGGGTGGAGTGGTGCTTTAGTCTAGTTGGCTGGGTGTAGTGGTACTTTAGTCTAGTTGTTGGGTGGAGTGGTGCTTTAGTCTAGTTGGCTGGGTGTAGTGGTGCTTTAGTCTAGTTGTTGGGTGTAGTGGTGCTTTAGTCTAGTTGGCTGGGTGTAGTGGTGCTTTAGTCTAGCTGGCTGGGTGTAGTGGTGCTTTAGTCTAGCTGGCTGGGTGTAGTGGTGCTTTAGTCTAGCTGGCTGGGTGTAGTGGTGCTTTAGCCTAGTTGGCTGGGTGTAGTGGTGCTTTAGTCTAGTTGGCTGGGTGTAGTGGTGATTTAGTCTAGTTGGCTGGGTGTAGTGGTGCTTTAGTCTAGCTGGCTGGGTGTAGTGGTGCTTTAGTCTAGCTGGCTGGGTGTAGTGGTGATTTAGTCTAGTTGGCTGGGTGTAGTGGTGCTTTAGTCTAGCTGGCTGGGTGTAGTGGTGCTTTAGTCTAGCTGGCTGGGTGTAGTGGTGCTTTAGTCTAGTTGGCTGGGTGTAGTGGTGCGTTAGTCTAGTTGGCTGGGTGTAGTGGTGCTTTAGTCTAGCTGGCTGGGTGTAGTGGTGCTTTAGTCTAGCTGGCTGGGTGTAGTGGTGATTTAGTCTAGTTGGCTGGGTGTAGTGGTGCTTTAGTCTAGTTGGCTGGGTGTAGTGGTGCTTTAGTCTAGCTGGCTGGGTGTAGTGGTGCTTTAGTCTAGTTGGCTGGGTGTAGTGGTGCTTTAGTCTAGTTGGCTGGGTGTAGTGGTGCTTTAGTCTAGTTGGCTGGGTGTAGTGCTGCTTTAGTCTAGTTGGCTGGGTGTAGTGGTGCTTTAGTCTAGCTGGCTGGGTGTAGTGGTGCTTTAGTCTAGCTGGCTGGGTGTAGTGGTGATTTAGTCTAGTTGGCTGGGTGTAGTGGTGCTTTAGTCTAGCTGGCTGGCTGGGTGTAGTGGTGCTTTAGTCTAGTTGGCTGGGTGTAGTGGTGCTTTAGTCTAGGTGGCTGGGTGTAGTGGTGCTTTAGTCTAGCTGGCTGGGTGTAGTGGTGATTTAGTCTAGTTGGCTGGGTGTAGTGGTGCTTTAGTCTAGCTGGCTGGGTGTAGTGGTGCTTTAGTCTAGCTGGCTGGGTGTAGTGGTGCTTTAGTCTAGCTGGCTGGCTGGGTGTAGTGGTGCTTTAGTCTAGTTGACTGGGTGTAGTGGTGCTTTAGTCTAGCTGGCTGGGTGTAGTGGTGCTTTAGTCTAGCTGGCTGGGTGTAGTGGTGCTTTAGTCTAGCTGGCTGGGTGTAGTGGTGCTTTAGTCTAGTTGGCTGGGTGTAGTGGTGCTTTAGTCTAGTTGGCTGGGTGGAGTGGTGCTTTAGTCTAGCTGGCTGGGTGTAGTGGTGCTTTAGTCTAGCTGGCTGGGTGTAGTGGTGATTTAGTCTAGCTGGCTGGGTGTAGTGGTGCTTTAGTCTAGTTGGCTGGGTGTAGTGGTGCTTTAGTCTAGCTGGCTGGGTGTAGTGGTGCTTTAGTCTAGCTGGCTGGGTGTAGTGGTGCTTTAGTCTAGTAGGCTGGGTGTAGTGGTGCTTTAGTCTAGTTGGCTGAGTGTAGTGGTGCTTTAGTCTAGTTGGCTGGGTGTAGTGGTGCTTTAGTCTAGTTGGCTGGGTGTAGTGGTGCTTTAGTCTAGTTGGCTTGGTGTAGTGGTGCTTTAGTCTAGTTGGCTGGGTGTAGTGGTGCTTTAGTCTAGTTGTTGGGTGTAGTGGTGCTTTAGTCTAGTTGGCTGGGTGTAGTGGTGCTTTAGTCTAGTTGGCTGGGTGTAGTGGTGCTTTAGTCTAGTTGGCTGGGTGTAGTGGTGCTTTAGTCTAGTTGGCTGGGTGTAGTGGTGCTTTAGTCTAGCTGGCTGGCTGGGTGTAGTGGTGCTTTAGTCTAGTTGGCTGGGTGTAGTGGTGCTTTAGTCTAGTTGTTGCGTGGAGTGGTGCTTTAGTCTAGTTGGCTGGGTGTAGTGGTGCTTTAGTCTAGTTGTTGGGTGTAGTGGTGCTTTAGTCTAGTTGGCTGGGTGGAGTGGTGCTTAAGTCTAGTTGGCTGGCTGGGTGTAGTGGTGCTTTAGTCTAGCTGGCTGGGTGTAGTGGTGCTTTAGTCTAGCTGGCTCGGTGTAGTGGTGCTTTAGTCTAGCTGGCTGGCTGGGTGTAGTGGTGCTTTAGTCTAGTTGGCTGGCTGGGTGTAGTGGTGCTTTAGTCTAGTTGGCTGGGTGTAGTGGTGCTTTAGTCTAGCTGGCTGGGTGTAGTGGTGCTTTAGTCTAGCTGGCTGGGTGTAGTGGTGCTTTAGTCTAGTTGGCTGGGTGGAATGGTGCTTTAGTCTAGTTGTTGGGTGTAGTGGTGCTTTAGTCTAGCTGGCTGAGTGGAGTGGTGCTTTAGTCTAGTTGGCTGGGTGTAGTGGTGCTTTAGTCTAGTTGGCTGGGTGTAGTGGTGCTTTAGTGTAGCTGGCTGGGTGTAGTGGTGCTTTAGTCTAGTTGTTGGGTGTAGTGGTGCTTTAGTCTAGCTGGCTGAGTGGAGTGGTGCTTTAGTCTAGCTGGCTGGGTGTAGTGGTGCTTTAGTGTAGCTGGCTGGGTGTAGTGGTGCTTTAGTCTAGTTGGCTGGGTGTAGTGGTGCTTTAGTCTAACTGGCTGGGTGTAGTGGTGCTTTAGTCTAGTTGGCTGGGTGTAGTGGTGCTTTAGTCTAGTTGGCTGGGTGGAGTGGTGCTTTAGTCTAGCTGGCTGGGTGTAGTGGTGCTTTAGTCTAGCTGGCTGGGTGTAGTGGTGCTTTAGTCTAGCTGGCTGGGTGTAGTGGTGCTTTAGTCTAGTTGGCTGGGTGTAGTGGTGCTTTAGTCTAGCTGGCTGGGTGTAGTGGTGCTTTAGTCTAGTTGGCTGGGTGTAGTGGTGCTTTAGTCTAGTTGGCTGGGTGTAGTGGTGCTTTAGTCTAGTTGGCTGGGTGGAGTGGTGCTTTAGTCTAGTTTGCTGGGTGGAGTGGTGCTTTAGTCTAGCTGGCTGGGTTAAGTGGTGCTTTAGTCTAGCTGGCTGGGTGTAATGGTGCTTTAGTCTAGTTTGCTGGGTGGAGTGGTGCTTTAGTCTAGCTGGCTGGGTGTAGTGGTGCTTTAGTCTAGTTTGCTGGGTGTAGTGGTGCTTTAGTCTAGCTGGCTGGGTGGAGTGATGCTTTAGTCTAGCTGGCTGGGTGGAGTGGTGCTTTAGTCTAGCTGGCTGGGTGTAGTGGTGCTTTAGTCTAGTTTGCTGGGTGGAGTGGTGCTTTAGTCTAGTTGGCTGGGTGTAGTGGTGCTTTAGTCTAGCTGGCTGGGTGTAGTGGTGCTTTAGTCTAGCTGGCTGGGTGTAGTGGTGCTTTAGTCTAGTTGGCTGGGTGTAGTGGTGCTTTAGTCTAGTTGGCTGGGTGTAGTGGTGCTTTAGTCTAGTTGGCTGGGTGGAGTGGTGCTTTAGTCTAGTTGGCTGGGTGTAGTGGTGCTTTAGTCTAGCTGGCTGGGTGTAGTGGTGCTTTAGTCTAGCTGGCTGGGTGTAGTGGTGCTTTAGTCTAGCTGGCTGGGTGTAGTGGTGCTTTAGTCTAGCTGGCTGGGTGGAGTGGTGCTTTAGTCTAGTTGGCTGTGTGGAGTGGTGCTTTAGTCTAGCTGGCTGGGTGTAGTGGTGCTTTAGTCTAGTTGGCTGGGTGTAGTGGTGCTTTAGTCTAGCTGGCTGGGTGTAGTGGTGCTTTAGTCTAGTTGGCTGGGTGTAGTCGTGCTTTAGTCTAGTTGGCTGGGTGTAGTGGTGCTTTAGTCTAGTTGGCTGGGTGTAGTGGTGCTTTAGTCTAGCTGGCTGGGTGTAGTGGTGCTTTAGTCTAGTTGGCTGGGTGTAGTGGTGCTTTAGTCTAGCTGGATGGGTGGAGTGGTGCTTTAGTCTAGTTGGCTGGGTGTAGTGGTGCTTTAGTCTAGCTGGCTGGGTGTAGTGGTGCTTTAGTCTAGTTGGCTGGGTGTAGTGGTGCTTTAGTCTAGCTGGCTGGGTGGAGTGGTGCTTTAGTCTAGCTGGCTGGGTGTAGTGGTGCTTTAGTCTAGTTGGCTGGGTGTAGTGGTGCTTTAGTCTAGCTGGCTGGGTGGAGTGGTGCTTTAGTCTAGCTGGCTGGGTGTAGTGGTGCTTTAGTCTAGTTGGCTGGGTGTAGTGGTGCTTTAGTCTAGTTGGCTGGGTGGGTGGAGTGGTGCTTTAGTCTAGTTGGCTGGGTGTAGTGGTACTTTAGTCTAGTTGGCTGGGTGTAGTGGTGCTTTCGTCTAGTTGGCTGGGTGTAGTGGTGCTTTAGTCTAGCTGGCTGGGTGTAGTGGTGCTTTAGTCTAGTTGGCTGGGTGTAGCGGTGCTTTAGTCTAGTTGGCTGGGTGGAGTGGTGCTTTAGTCTAGTTGGCTGGGTGTAGTGGTGCTTTAGTCTAGTTGGCTGGGTGTAGTGGTGCTTTAGTCTAGCTGGCTGGGTGGAGTGGTGCTTTAGTCTAGTTGGCTGGGTGTAGTGGTGCTTTAGTCTAGTTGGCTGGGTGTAGTGGTGCTTTAGTCTAGTTGGCTGGGTGTAGTGGTGCTTTAGTCTAGTTGGCTGGTTGTAGTGGTGATTTAGTCTAGTTGGCTGGGTGTAGTGGTGCTTTAGTCTAGCTGGCTGGGTGTAGTGGTGCTTTAGACTAGTTGGCTGGGTGTAGTGGTGCTTTAGTCTAGTTGGCTGGGTGTAGTGGTGCTTTAGACTAGTTGGCTGGGTGTAGTGGTGCTTTAGTCTAGTTGGCTGGGTGTAGTGGTGCTTTAGTCTAGTTGGCTGGGTGTAGTGGTGCTTTAGTCTAGTTGGCTGGGTGTAGTGGTGCTTTAGTCTAGCTGGCTGGGTGTAGTGGTGCTTTAGTCTAGTTGGCTGGATGGAGTGGTGCTTTAGTCTAGCTGGCTGGGTGTAGTGGTGCTTTAGTCTAGTTGGATGGGTGTAGTGGTGCTTTAGTCTAGCTGGCTGGGTGTAGTGGTGCTTTAGTCTAGCTGGCTGGGTGTAGTGGTGCTTTAGTCTAGCTGGCTGGGTGGAGTGGTGCTTTAGTCTAGCTGGCTGGGTGTAGTGGTGCTTTAGTCTAGTTGGCTGGGTGTAGTGGTGCTTTAGTCTAGCTGGCTGGGTGTAGTGGTGCTTTAGTCTAGCTGGCTGGGTGTAGTGGTGCTTTAGTCTAGTAGTCTGGGTGTAGTGGTGCTTTAGTCTAATTGGCTGGGTGGAGTGGTGCTTTAGTCTAGCTGGCTGGGTGTAGTGGTGCTTTAGTCTAGTTGGCTGGGTGTAGTGGTGCTTTAGTCTAGTTGGCTGGGTGGGTGGAGTGGTGCTTTAGTCTAGTTGGCTGGGTGTAGTGGTACTTTAGTCTAGTTGGCTGGGTGTAGTGGTGCTTTCGTCTAGTTGGCTGGGTGTAGTGGTGCTTTAGTCTAGCTGGCTGGGTGTAGTGGTGCTTTAGTCTAGTTGGCTGGGTGTAGCGGTGCTTTAGTCTAGTTGGCTGGGTGGAGTGGTGCTTTAGTCTAGTTGGCTGGGTGTAGTGGTGCTTTAGTCTAGTTGGCTGGGTGTAGTGGTGCTTTAGTCTAGCTGGCTGGGTGGAGTGGTGCTTTAGTCTAGTTGGCTGGGTGTAGTGGTGCTTTAGTCTAGTTGGCTGGGTGTAGTGGTGCTTTAGTCTAGTTGGCTGGGTGTAGTGGTGCTTTAGTCTAGTTGGCTGGTTGTAGTGGTGATTTAGTCTAGTTGGCTGGGTGTAGTGGTGCTTTAGTCTAGCTGGCTGGGTGTAGTGGTGCTTTAGACTAGTTGGCTGGGTGTAGTGGTGCTTTAGTCTAGTTGGCTGGGTGTAGTGGTGCTTTAGACTAGTTGGCTGGGTGTAGTGGTGCTTTAGTCTAGTTGGCTGGGTGTAGTGGTGCTTTAGTCTAGTTGGCTGGGTGTAGTGGTGCTTTAGTCTAGTTGGCTGGGTGTAGTGGTGCTTTAGTCTAGCTGGCTGGGTGGAGTGGTGCTTTAGTCTAGCTGGCTGGGTGTAGTGGTGCTTTAGTCTAGTTGGCTGGGTGTAGTGGTGCTTTAGTCTAGCTGGCTGGGTGGAGTGGTGCTTTAGTCTAGCTGGCTGGGTGTAGTGGTGCTTTAGTCTAGTTGGCTGGGTGTAGTGGTGCTTTAGTCTAGTTGGCTGGGTGGGTGGAGTGGTGCTTTAGTCTAGTTGGCTGGGTGTAGTGGTACTTTAGTCTAGTTGGCTGGGTGTAGTGGTGCTTTCGTCTAGTTGGCTGGGTGTAGTGGTGCTTTAGTCTAGCTGGCTGGGTGTAGTGGTGCTTTAGTCTAGTTGGCTGGGTGTAGCGGTGCTTTAGTCTAGTTGGCTGGGTGGAGTGGTGCTTTAGTCTAGTTGGCTGGGTGTAGTGGTGCTTTAGTCTAGTTGGCTGGGTGTAGTGGTGCTTTAGTCTAGCTGGCTGGGTGGAGTGGTGCTTTAGTCTAGTTGGCTGGGTGTAGTGGTGCTTTAGTCTAGTTGGCTGGGTGTAGTGGTGCTTTAGTCTAGTTGGCTGGGTGTAGTGGTGCTTTAGTCTAGTTGGCTGGTTGTAGTGGTGATTTAGTCTAGTTGGCTGGGTGTAGTGGTGCTTTAGTCTAGCTGGCTGGGTGTAGTGGTGCTTTAGACTAGTTGGCTGGGTGTAGTGGTGCTTTAGTCTAGTTGGCTGGGTGTAGTGGTGCTTTAGACTAGTTGGCTGGGTGTAGTGGTGCTTTAGTCTAGTTGGCTGGGTGTAGTGGTGCTTTAGTCTAGTTGGCTGGGTGTAGTGGTGCTTTAGTCTAGTTGGCTGGGTGTAGTGGTGCTTTAGTCTAGCTGGCTGGGTGTAGTGGTGCTTTAGTCTAGTTGGCTGGATGGAGTGGTGCTTTAGTCTAGCTGGCTGGGTGTAGTGGTGCTTTAGTCTAGTTGGATGGGTGTAGTGGTGCTTTAGTCTAGCTGGCTGGGTGTAGTGGTGCTTTAGTCTAGCTGGCTGGGTGTAGTGGTGCTTTAGTCTAGCTGGCTGGGTGGAGTGGTGCTTTAGTCTAGCTGGCTGGGTGTAGTGGTGCTTTAGTCTAGTTGGCTGGGTGTAGTGGTGCTTTAGTCTAGCTGGCTGGGTGTAGTGGTGCTTTAGTCTAGCTGGCTGGGTGTAGTGGTGCTTTAGTCTAGTAGTCTGGGTGTAGTGGTGCTTTAGTCTAATTGGCTGGATGGAGTGGTGCTTTAGTCTAACTGGCTGGGTAGAGTGGTGCTTTAGTCTAGTTGGCTGGGTGTAGTGGTGCTTTAGTCTAGCTGGCTGGGTGTAGTGGTGCTTTAGTCTAGTAGTCTGGGTGTAGTGGTGCTTTAGTCTAACTGGCTGGATGGAGTGGTGCTTTAGTCTAACTGGCTGGGTAGAGTGGTGCTTTAGTCTAGCTGGCTGGGTCGAGTGCAGTGGCGTCGCGTGGGTAAAATAACAGAGGATGCCAAAAAATAATATTATAATTATTTTTTTTATTAATAAATGTGTTTTAATAAAAAAAATCATATTTAAGCCAAATAATATATATAATATATATAATATATTTCTCCCTCCCTCGCTCTCTCTCTCCCTCTCTTTCTGAATATTACACACACACAACACAAATATATATACACACACACACACACACAGTGGTTGCCTGCAGGAGGTCTGATTTGATTATGAATCAGAGAGAGAGAGAGAGAGAGAGAGAGAGAGAGAGAGAGAGAGAGAGAGAGAGAGAGAGAGAGAGAGAGAGAGAGAGAGAGAGAGAGAGAGAGAGAGAGAGAGAGAGAGAGAGAGAGAGAGAGAGAGAGAGAGAGAGAGAGAGAGATGAGAGAGAGAGAGATCATTTAGGTTCTAGGTTGAAATGAATGAATGGCCTGATGTCGCCGTCGGAGCGTTTCAGCGTCTTGCAAGATATTGCTGACATGGCAGAACATACATGTATACAGTAGCCTATGGCTCGGCCCATCAAACACAAGCAGACCATGTACAGTATGACTCTGCGAGTCGGCACCCCATCAAACACAAGCAGACCATGTACAGTATGACTCGGCGAGTCGGCACCCCATCAAACACAAGCAGACCATGTACAGTATGACTCGGCGAGTCGGCACCCCATCAAACACAAGCAGACCATGTACAGTATGACTCGGCGA
>NC_140176.1:73917304-73977900 GCF_963971535.1 Notolepis coatsorum | reverse complement strand
GAGAGGGAGAGAAGGAGGGGGAGAGAAAGAGAGAGAGAGGGAGAGGGAGAAGAGGGAGAGAGAGAGGGGGGAGAGATGGAAAGAGAGGGAGGGAGAGCGAGGGAGAGAAAATGGGAGAGAGAGAGGGAGGGAGAGAGAGGGAGAGAAAGTGGGAGAGACATATGAAGGGAGCTCTGTTGGGAGAGTAGATTTTTCCGGTGCCTTGAGAGCAAACCAGGAAATGTGTGAAAGGAGGATTCTGGATTTTAGTCGCCCGCAGCGCCACAGTTTTGTGTGTGAAGGAATTCCAAGGCATACAGTACTTGAGAACTACACAAAGTACTCAATTTAATCAAAGTGAAGAGGGAAATCTGAATGTGTACAAATCAAATAAACTAAGTGTCATTAATGTGAAATGGTGACTCACCATCTTCATGTCAAACACCCATTGAAGTTTATGATATGTCAAGTGATTGATTTTAATAGAGTGATATAATCTTGTGTTTATCGAAGGGGGGGGGGGGTGTAAGTGGTTGTGTGCGTAATGTACACCATACTGCTGCTAACTCTTTATTTGTCATGTTGTCCATGTGAGGTCACGTTGTCTTTATACCATGTAATGCTGCATTCGATTATAACCCAGAGGTCGGAAATCCAGACGTCCTATTAAAACAGAGTTTCTATAGACGCAAACTCTGGTATGATTTCTCAACCCCATTTCAACATGGTCACCCACGTCGTATAAATGTTAATGTTGTTAATAGCTGTTGTAATTTTATATTAGCTTTATGTTGAAAAAAGAAAATGTACCTAAAAGTTTAGCGTGACCATGTTTTTCTGACCTTGTAGCTCGATCGTGGGTAGGTCGAAGACCATGCTTTCTAACTTCTAACATTGTACATTCTGTCCTAACAATGAATTTGTAAATTGATAATGTCTTCCCACCATTGTCACTCAGACTAAAATGTTCAGATTACCAGGGCTTCAGTGTGTCAGCAGTGTCATGGCGTCGCTGTACCATTCATTGTTCTTTGGTCCTCAGATGGGCGTCGTCCTGGGCGTCCCGAGACCGTCCTCTTTACACCGCTTTACACTGTGCCGGGGCTGTGAGTGCTACGCCCTGTTGTCCGTCAGGGTTGTATATCAGCCTCTGCAAGGGGCCTTGACGAATCAACCCTTCACCAGCCTGTCCAGAGAGCTGCTACTTTGGGGGTGTCTTGGTCCAACAACACACACACGCGCATACGGTGTACGCAATCACACACACACACACACACACACACACACACACACACACACACACACACACACACACACACACACACACACACACACACACACACACACACACACACACACACACACACACACACACACACACACACACACACACACACACACACACACACACACACACACACACACACACACACACACACACACACACACACACACACATAATGTGTGCACGTACGCACACACACATTCCTATCTTTATCTGTGTTCACATTTTAAACAGAATTCCCTGAACACAAACAATAATAGATGCACAAACAAATCTTGGAATCTCAAAATAACACATGTATCTAGTCCGAGTCTATGGATGCAGGAAGCAGCGTCTAGTCTGAGTCTATGTACAGTATACTGTAACGTTCTGGGTTTCTAGGTCTAGGAACCCTACTGTCATTCTGGAGTACTTCACCTGGTGGTTGGTATTTGCACTTATTGATGGTCACTTCTGGTTCGCTGTAACTACTCTGATTGAACTGTCACCACTGGTCACTATGCTGTCACTAATTTATGCATTGGAATGTCAGGAATGTGACTTTATATTGACCTACTGTTTCCTTTTCTCCTTGTCGAGTCTTCAGACTATCCTGCGTGCAGACGGAGTAAGAACGAGTGCTGACCTTTGCTGTCAAAATATTATTTTGTATGTACCTTAGGTCTATTCTCTCAGTTGACGCCCGGCGTCTTTCGTATGCTTTATTTGCATTGCTCTGTGTTCTTACTATTAAAAGATACCCTACTGAGAAAGAGCAAACCACCTCTCCGTCTCATTTCATTCCACTACTATTGGAACTCGAATTTCCTACCTGCAACCGTAACAGTATACAGGAAGCAGCGTATCCTCCAAATGTGGCGACTGCCAGTTATCACACATATAGAGCAGAACTTTGCCAATGCCTTACAGTAGCTTTTGGCTTGGACATTCCTGCCCTCTGCAGCCGCCTCTGACAACTAGTCTATGGACATTACCTAGGATTCCAAATATAAACACCAGACATTTACATTTGTACCCAAGCTGTGTAATAGCATCCTTGAACAGTTGGTACTTTAAAAGCTTGGTAAGAAAGGCATCCTACTGTACTTCTAATGGTGACCTCTCTACTGCCCTCAATCAACAACAACCACATCTGGTGTATTAACTGTATAATTTGAAAGACATCATATTCACTATTGCACAGTTTGAACGTAGTAGCTGAAAGACAAGTATGTTTGTACATTTTAACAGAAGATGAAGCATCTGGCATTATGTCCTTTACTAATAGCTCAACAATTATGTCGTGCCATGCAATGTACATTCCGCCATTCATAGCAGCCATTCAGAATACAAGATTCAGTGACTGGATTATGATCATGGTGCAGACAATGAGGGGGAACAGGCTACCAGAGAGAAAGATTGATTCTAGTTGGAAGGACCTAATCTAGCTTTAACTGCAGAATTCTTGAGTTTAGAATGAGAAACAGTATGATCTGCAGCAGGAAGGCAATGTAGCTTTCCTTGTGGTTTTATACCAGTCCAATGTTGTTGCTGTCTCTGTTGTTGTTGTTGCACGCGCACGCACGCACGCACGCACGCACGCACGCACGCACGCACACACACACACACACACACACACACACACACACACACACACAGCTAGACCACCCACCTTTCACTCCACAGTAGGCCCTCTATCTCCCTACATTCTGTCTAGGGTGACTCCCCTAATTCACTCTTCATGTGGTCAACAGCACCGGCCGTCTGGCCTGCTGACCATCTGGGACCTCCTGACCAGACCGGCACACACAGCCTCAGTTTACAACACCTTTTTGTCCCGTCTGCTCATCAGCATCGAGCTGCACCCAGCGAGGCCACCACCACCACCAACTGGATTATTTTATTTGCACCATATAGTTTGTGTGACATTATTAATCCCCTTGGCCCAATTGCAAATTATATCCACTTGTATTTATAGGCTACAGAAGGACACTGTGAACAGTCAGACTTTGTAGTTACAATGAATGTGTACTTTGGATTGAGACTGTGTTAGTCTAACTATATGTCTCACTACCTACCCGTTATGTGAGGGATCCTTTATGTCCTGATACCATGCGTGAGTCTGGGGGGTGAGACCTTGCTACTGTACAGTATATCATAATGGTAAATGGACTGCAGTTATATTTATTCAAAGTGCTTTACAACTTATGCCTCACATTCACCCGTTCACACACCGATGGCGGGAAGCAATCTTGCACGGTGTCAACCTGCTTGTCGGGAGTAGGTAGGGGTTAAGTGTCTTTGCTCAAGGACACTTCGACGTGCTGCCGAAGAGGGGCCGGAATCGAACCAGGAACCTTCCGATTACCAGATGACTGCTCCACCTCCATTGTCAATTACAAATGAAATTCCCTCTGCGTTCACTGTACTTGGAATATGAAAATTATTCTGATTTGGTAACCAAGTCAATGCAGGTACAGTATAAAACCATTATTCTCAAAACGGAATACAAGTCCTTTCAAACAGTTTAATCTTACTATTACTACATTTATGGAAGTGCATCCAATTGCAATAGAGGGACATCGATTGCGCTAGCATCGCTAACAAAATGCTACCAGGACGTTGCCACCAGTTTTTCAGAAGCAAAAAGGCCAGAAAACGCTTTGAATGTCTTTTACACATATATATCATTCCACTGGTGTTCACCCATGGACTGGGTGAACTCAGTAGAGTCAAAGGTGGCTGCTCCCTGCCTTCCAGCTGTTCCAGCGTTGTTTGGAGGACAGTTTAATTGCCAAAAACAAGTTACATGACCCGAGCAGGTCTCCAAAACATCCTTTCACATGTAGCCACATGAATCATGGTGGATGTGACAGGTGGGTGGTGAAAGAGTACCATCACCTGCTGCCACTGGCCGAGCCACCACGACACAGACAACCTTCACCACGACAAGCTAACTTTGGTCTATAGATGCCTCTGGTCTGGGACTATAGGGTTCCTTGAGAAGGCTCCAGGGTGTAGGGTTCCTTGAGAAGGCTCCAGGGTGTTCATTTCCCAATTATTTTATTCAATCGAAGTTAGCACAATGAGAGAATGTAGAATGACTATTCTGATAACAGGGCATAGCCTACTCTGTCCACTGTTATCCCCCCTCCTACAGTACAGGCAGACACAATTCAGCACAAATGTAATACGATCTAACAACAAAGCTCTTCTCTGATGGTGTTTTGAGGGCCCTGTAGTAAAAAAAGTAGTAAAGAAAAAGTGCAAAAGTTTAGGAACCTCTGGTCTAAGCACACAGTTTACCACGGCATGTGTCTCTCATCTGGTTTTTAATGGGAAGAGCCCAAAATAACCAAGGTCACGCAGCTCTTCCAGCTCCACAGTCTGGTCCTGAGGGCTTTCAGAGGGTGCCTCCCGACCAGGTGTTGTGAACGTACAGCTCTACCTGATTCCAGTCGTTCCATCGAGAGAGGGAAATTGGCCAATGCACTCGAAATGACCACAGTGTTATCACATGGGTTTAACCCCACTATGCCGTCACTGTAATTTCCCAAAGGCCTGTGAACTCAACTTCTTTTTTTCGTTATTGGTGAAAACTGCATTGTAAGTAACCCCCCTGCCTGCCCAGCTTGAAGTTTATAGGCTCTTTAAAATGGAGAACTCCTCTTTTTCATGGGCTGGAGGGCCAGCCGAGCTTGAAAACAAATGGCACAGACCCAGAAAGAGGCTTGGCTTTTCTTCTGTCCTGAGTCATGCAAGACAATTGTATTGTTTTTTTTTCTAAGAGTGATAACAACAACAACATCGTCAAAATGCATTCATACAAAGTGTTAAAGAGGCCATATTATGCTTTTTGTGTTTTCCCCTTACCTTTAGTATGTTACACAGCTGGAGGTGCATGTAGAACGTCTGCAGAGTTACAAAGTCCATGTCAAAGGGAGTTGAGTTTCTCTGTTCCTTGTACTACATACAAGGCCTCATTTGTAGTCCAACCTTTCTCGCTAGAATGCCTTGTTTTTAATGCAGCCTTTTCCTTTGTTAATAACTACGTCACAATGTAACACAATGATGTCTATAATGCATATTGACCAAAAAAATACAAAAAAAATAAATGTGGTGAGAAATTAGACAATTGCTGGATCTAAATCTGCAGTTTTGCAGTTTGATCTGAATTTCGTGAACCAGGGAGTACAGCCGCACAGGGAAGAAATAGCTCATACAGGAGCCAGAACTGCTAACTGAGCTAACTGAGCCCGACACAGCCTGTATAGCTGTAGGAGCTTTTTGACCATTAAAAACATGCTTGCAAATGCTTGTAAATACACCACGAAAATGTTTATATTAAACTGGGAAATGGCTATAATATGGGCTCTCTAATTAAAAACAGTAAACATAAATAAATAAATTAATAAATAAAAGCCAATCCAAAAGTTATTTAAAAGAAGACACTGTAGGCGGTCAGGTGGCGTAGCGGAGATTGTGCTCGTCACCAATGCAAGAGGCTGCGGTCTCGACTCCCGGAGAGTCAGCATTGCCTTGGCTTGGGTTGATCGCTATACTAACTCGTTTGGCTGAGTTAGGGGGAGGGAAGCCGTGGGTGGCTCCTGGGCGTTGTGGACAGCGACCCCTACAGTTCGGTCGGGGTGCCTGCACAGCGAGGGTAGGATCTGGAGAAAGGTAGTGTGACCTTCCACACGTTACACTCTCCCAGTGAGAATCTGCGCTGCCAGGCTGGTTGCCGGCTGGCTGCACATGTGTCGGAGGAAAACATGTGACAGTCTCCGGTCTCCCGGACCAACAGTACGGGGGGGTGCGCAACAACCAGGAAGGGGGTTGGGAATTGGCATAACGACTAACAGTGGGATGGGAGGAAAATCGGAAAAAGGAGGGGGGAAAAGATAATATATAAAAATAAAAAATAAAAAGAAGACACTGAGACCTTTACATCTCTTCTGGCTGATAGCACTACAGTATATGCAGCGTAACTGAGAAGACCTGACCACCTTTTCTTCCCAGTTGTGACTGAATCAAGTGAGGATCTCAGGCTGCATTTAGGCTCATAGGGGATTAAACGATCAGACGTCTATTTTTGTAGTGTTGCACCAGCAATGAGATTTATACTGGGATTACCCTACAATGACGAGAGGGTAATGGGTTTTTCTCTCCCTTCACCAAGACACTGGATCAACTAACTTCCCTCCAAATGTACGTCCCTGAATAGATGTGTTAATGCAATGAAGAAACCCAAAGCCTTTGAGAACATCTGGGCTGCTTTTATTGATACTCTGACTTCATTTAAATCTAATGACTTTGAATGTGTGTTGCTCTTTTTAGGATCAAATCCACTATTCCATTATGTCCTTACATTTTATTACTGGGTCTATAAATTACTCATTAAAAACAAATACAGAGAAAATGAGAAGGCTGGAGGAGAGGGTTCTATTTTTCTTTTTGTATTTTGTACAAATATACAGTATCAGGTGTGTTTGTGTTTCTTTCTTTTTTCTTTTTTTCTTTCTTTCTTTCTTTCTTTCTTTCTTTCTTTCTTTCTTTCTTTCTTTCTTTCTTTCTTTCTTTCTTTCTTTCTTTCTTTCTTTCTTTCTTTCTTTCTTTCTTTCTTTCTTTCTTTCTTTCTTTCTTTCTTTCTTTCTTTCTTTCTTTCTTTCTTTCTTTCAATGTACCTCACACTCTGCTCTTTTACTTTTTCTTTTACTTTCAATTTCTTTTACTTTTCTGTCGTTGACTAAAAACACACTTCTTCAACCAATATCTGAAATGAAGAAAAAAAACATAATATACCTTCGTACTGTCTTTTACTATCATGCACTTTGCTACTAAATAATCTACCATGCCTATATTATTATACTATTCTAATATGCACTCAAGACTGTAGCACCCAAGTTCACCACTGTTTGACAATCTTCAAAGTCATTTCAGCTAAATGACTAAATGTAAATGTGCATATGCTTTTTCCAATAAAAGTTCAATCTTAAGACAAGATCATAGATACAGCTAGACACTGGTCAAACACAAGTCTCGAAGGTGATCAATAAGAATTTAACATCAATTCAGCCATTTTATTGGATTCAAGTTCAAGTTTCTTTATTAATTGTCATACAGAAGTACAGAATACTTTTATATAAAATGCTTCTTTCTGTTTTGCTCCAGAGATTGTGCTAGATAAAAATAGATAAGTATTTTTTAAGTATAGTAAGTATAAAATAGAAGTCAAGTACGTAGACAAAGGTGTTCAATATATACATATATACAATGTACAATGCAGAGTAGAAAAGTAACTGAGTTACAATACAATATACTATATACTATACAGTACAATGCAGAAATGGGATGAGGTACAATTTAGGTACAATTTACAGTGTTTAGGTGTTCTAAAGTGGGTAAAGTGGGTGCTGCAGTGAGTTGTTTGTTTAAAGTGGGTGTGTGCGTGTGGATGTGTGTGCTGTGAGTGTATTTGATGGTTGTTACAATTGTTCATTGTTCAAGTCTTGTTCATTGAGCAATCATTGTTCATTGAGCATCCTGATGGCCTGGGGATAGAAGCTCCTTCTGAGTCTCTCTGTGCTTGCCATGAGACTCCGGTATCGCTTGCCTGACCGCAGCAGTTCAAAGAGGCAGTTGTTTGGGTGGCTGGAGTCTTTGATTATTCTCTTAGCCTTGCCCATGCACCGCTTGTTGTAAATGCCTTGGAGAGTGGGAAGCCCCCCTCTGAACGGGCCACTCTCTGTGAAATTTTTGGCATTTTGCATGTGTTGTACTGTAGGTAAGAGAGAGGAATTACAATATAAATACAATGAGATAAAAGCATGGATAACCAAGGTCAACAAACGATAAAAACACATCTTACTGGAGATGGTCTTCAACAGGCGGAAACAAAATACTAGTCTGGATCAAGCACTCCCAGATTTCTAAGCTTTACGTTGTCTGACAGACTACAAAGGCAATATTGTTGTGTTAATTACAGCTCCATGAAATGATGTAGATGAAGAAAAAGCAATACCTCGTCTCATAGGGACTGCTACCTTATCATTTAATTGAGCTGTAATTAACACAACACAAGGATTCAATGTCCCCAGTGACGTCACTGGTGGCCTTATTCAAACTCAATTATTCTCACTGTCAATACATTTTTTGTTAACACTTTGAGTGCCACGAGGTGGCGCCAGAGGTAGCGCTTCAATGCCACCATCGGCGCCAATGTTACGCTTAATATCGCCTAATCTATGTTTTAAATTATGGCTATGTGTCTAATCTGCCCATCGCTTATCAAAGAATCCTTTTCCAGTCAGTGCTGTCAAGGCAGATTGGTTTTTTATCGCTTCATTTCCGTTTGAGAGCATTTTGAAAAGCACCCGTTTTGAGGTAAAAAACTGTTCATTCTAGACCATTCTATGATAATCGTCTTTTACTGGAATATTCCAGAACGTTGATATTTGTCGGCCTATTTATGAATCGTTTTCAAATAAACGCTAGATGATCAATATTATACGTGCACGCAAGCACATTCGAGCAGCGCACGGATAATCGGCGTGTTCATTTCCTCTTGGACTTTTACAGTGAAACCGAAAGAGCCCATTTCACAAAACAGCCTATATCTTCATCAAAATTAGTCTGATTATCCTAACACTGATAACATAGATTCCTTACCTGACATCAGATGGTATCCAACTGGTATATTCCAATTCCTGATCACTATTCGAAAAAATCGATAAGTGTATGGATCCAACGTGTGTACAGTGCAGTACATGATTCCGCGGGTCTGAGAGGCTCCAGAATGAACTGTGATAACCCCGGCTGCATCAGTGGACTGGAAAATGTGGAGTACAGGATTTTTTTCCCCATCCATTTTCATTGAGTCCATTCCAAAATCCCTTATGTCATCTGGGAGACGATAGGGGGCGCTTTTTTCCACATCTGATCGCCGACGGCGCTTGGGTATACTAGGGTAGGCTCGCGTGATGCAATATGATTTCAGATCGCTAAAAAAAAAATTATAATAATAATTCCGAGAAATCTTGTGAGTGGCTTTCAACATAACTATCGGAAACCCGAGATATCTCGTGAGTGGCAGTGAAAGTGTTGTGGCCCTTTAAAGATCGACTGAGATGAAACTGCTTTCTCTAAAACCTTAGATGAAAAGCTTAAGGGCAAGCGGATCAAAAGGGGCTCCTTTTAACAGAGGTTGAACTATGATGTGTGAACAATGAGTTATTTATCATCCACGATAAAAGTATTACAAGGATTCATTTTAGAAAAGTAGTTAGAATAATATCAATGAGGCAGGATGAGGATTTCAATAATTACCTCTAAATGGAAAATCGTAATCGGTTGAACCTGGCTCAGAACAGCTGCATTTTCAGGGACGACCGAGAGGTTCTCGATGGCAGGCAGAATCTGGATCCTGATATCTGCCATTAGTAAGTGACACAGTTTAAAAACACCATGGCTGCAGTGTCATGGTTGGAGGGAAGACTGATGACAAACTTGGTTATGTTAAACAAGACCCTGGGGTTGGTGAGAATTCTTTACAGTGAAATTTCAATCTTGCTCTGTTGTGTTTTGACATGCGATTTATTTTTTATTTGTCCAAATACGACTTTTAGTTCACTGACCTTTCTCTCCCATGCTCCACTTTCCCTTCACCCACATTGACTCATAATGGACCATGTGTGCTCACTGAGCCAAGGAGCTTCGGGTGGAATTTTTCCACATCTTTAAAAAGAGTCAAGAATGGTTAGGTCAGTGTTAAACAGTGGGGCTTTTGCACAGGTGAAGACCATGGATCAACAACACAGAAACAAAGAGCTCCCACACACGGTTAAACATATCTTCATTGAAATGTGTGCCAGATGACCTGATGAAGGTCCTTGTACCGAAACATTATTTCCAATAAAGTTGTTTTGATGGCAAGTGAAGAAAAGAGTGTGTGCAGAAGCTTTATAGGTGGTTACTGTTAAAACCATGAACTATCTAACTTAGACTGTAGCTAGTCACATCCAGTGGTTTTGATGATAAATGCTAACACTTTGAGGCCGCTGAAACGTGAATGTACTGTAGAAACCTTTTTTCCGCCCAATGTCTGACAAGTGCCTGATGAAAAGAAACATTTCCAAATAAAAAATGTCAAGATAATCCTTTAGATCAGTTCACTGGGCATTGGCAGAAACAATCTATGGTTTTATCAAGTCGGTGTCGAAAGCCACCCCGAATACAAACAACCCACTCATCCCGAGACTGTATTGGATGCCCCTCAGCTATGATGTGCTCAGACAGAAAGACATTCCTGTCTGAGACATACTGTATAAAATGGCGTGTCAGCTCTGCTCAGCGTGTTTTAAACAGACGGGCTGCTTCATCTCTGCTGTTTGCTGCGGTACATCAGGCTGCTTCCCATTAGGAGACACCTGTAGACCAGTTCCCGGGCCGCTGGACTGCAAGGCCTGAATGAATCAAACCCATTCTTGACGGTGTGCTTGCGTCAGAGCGGCTCCCCCCTCTCCAACTGAAACAGTCCAAACAGAGAGCAAGCGTGAGCAGAACGACCTGGACACCAGAGGCATATGTTGGCGCTAGAGCGGAAAATAGCCTTGACGCGGATTTCATCCTTTACCCTTTCTCAGGGGGCTGCACACGGAGCTCTGCGCCGGGGTCATGGACAACGGCGCCTATTAACACGGCCACCGGAGTGGGAAGCGGGTGACCATTCGTTGTGCTTTCCGGGTCCTTTCCACTTCCGTTCCACTTCCAGTCTGTCACAGCGCGTTACCCCACTGTGAACATCTGAAAACTGAGCACTCCACTCTTTCTATGGAGACAGATGGAAGGCTGAGAGGGAGACAGAGTAGGGGGAGATACAGGAGAGAAGGTTCTGGCAAGATTCAACCCACTACAGGTCAGATGGAGTACTACCTGTGGTTCCACGGGCAAGGGGTCTTACCGACTACAGTAGTGACCACACCATAGGATTTCATTATTTTCTTTTTCATCCTATGACCCAAATTGAGTAATGTAAGTGTTGTTCTGGAACCCAGACTCATTATAAAACTCATGTCATATGGAGACCCACCCGGGAAGAGGTTCTGGCTCCCAACCCCACACCTTGGATGTTTGAGATGATTGATACAGGCCCATCCCAGGAGTACTGCAGTCAAAGAAAGCTTACTTCCTTTCTCACACAATGACAAAAATGTATGAGAGGTGTCAGTGTAGCTCAAAACAGAAAATTATTTCTCCATAGTAATTAGAGTTAAATGTGTGTGTATTTGTCTCTCAGCGCTCCATCTCAGTGCCAGATATCGCCATGTCCATAATTCTGTGTATATATATATATTCCTATAACGTCTGCAGCAAGCCCTTCTCCAACTTTGAGTTCCACATAATTGCATATGTGTGGGTGGTGTCTGAAAATGGAGGTGGTGTTTTAAACAAATTCTGATGTGGACGGTAGTCGGTAGACCACGTCAGAAATACATAGTTGTCACTGTCACAGGGTGCATTCTTCTCCTGACCTAGAGAGTCACAGAATGTTCTAGAACAAACATGGCTTCCTAGAAATCACCTTTTTTTCCTGTACAGTTTTTCAGCCACAAAGTCAGCCTAAATTAGATACAATTTTATTTAGATTTATTGTTATGGTTACAGCACAAGTACATACGGTATACAGTGTTATTATACATGGCTATCGTACAGTGTTATATGGATAAACTGGCTGATGTATTACAGTTATAGGCAGTTATAGGCAGTGAAGGAATGATTAAAAAAACATTGCCAATTTACAACAGGTTATGCCTTTATATATATATATATATATATATATATATATATATATATATATATATATATATATATATATATATATATATATATATATATATATATATATATATATATATATATATATATATACATACAGTGAGTGTCCAAAGGTCTGAGTCCACTACCAAGTTCTGTTTGTTTTCATCATTCATCAAAAACGAACACAAAACATTCACTCAGCCGATATACTGTACATAATGTCTTTGTTAAATTTGTCTTCATGCTGTATAATCTCGGTGAGTTTAAGTGAGGAGTCATCCTTTCCTGTGTTAGACTGGGGTCTGAGTAGAGAAAGGCCTCTTTATGCTTCTCCGTGAGCTGGGTGTGTAAACACTGACAGACAGCGGCCGGTGGCTGCCTCGAGTGTGTCTGCGAAAAGTGCTTCTCTTTTTTACGAAACCGTGTCAGTTAAATCTCACACAGCAAATAATAAAGCTATTTTTGTTTTCTTTTTTATATATATATATACCTGTGCCGTATCTTATGCATTGAACCAACAATGTGTCTGACAAACGAGGAAATATATATAAAAAAAAAGAAGTAAAACAATCATTTGTTCATTTGCGTACATGGGAGTTGTGTATTTAGGTGAAAAGAAAATGCCCTTTAAAGGTGACAATTAAAGTACTACTAAAAATACTCCTCATTTCAAACTCTCACAATTTGCTCCTGCTTCAATCTCACTCACTGGTTTGAATTCTCTCTCAGATGACATGTCGCACCTTTCAAGTGGACCTGATTATGTTGGCATATGTTCTTCAAGGGTTTGCTTTGAAGATGGAAAATAAGCTTTTTGAAATTTTATTGGCACATGACCAACATAAACAAGCCCAAAATACAATCACAAAATAAGAAAAATACAATTAAAAACCTGTTTTTACCTGTTTGCTATCGTTTTAATCCTTTGATAATGTCAATCAAATGCAGAGTGAAAACATGTTTTTTTTCATTTGGATTATGGAATTGGCCTTTAACAGAAGTGTGCATTTTACTTACCGTACTTGGCAAATCACCAATTGAGTGGTTAGCTAATTAGTTCACTTTGTTTGATTTTGAGTGTTTACATCTGCAACTATAATAGTGTCTCTCACTGACCTGTGAGCTACCAGCAATTTAGTTTGCACTCACAAATGAGCAAGTTAGCAAAGATATAATCATACTTAGCTTTGGCTGCCTACTGTCATTTTGCTACCATTCTTAAACAAGTGAACCAGAATTCTAATCACCAGTTTCACCTGCGTATTGCGTACTGCACGATTTTTGTCCAGTACGCTTACAGTTCGGGAGATCTCACCAGCATGTACGCAAGACCAAGGTTTTCACACTTATCTGAGATTATCCTGCTTTATGCAATTTGGATGGGTTCCAATAAGCTCTATTTCTGACATTGCATTGAATCATTTGTGTTTTTGATGTTCTTCATGTTTCTAAACCCTCTATGGCTTTAAGACCTGAGGATGTCAGAAATAATATTGGAGGGTTCAAATGTTCTTGTTAGGGGAGCCGAAACAGTGGCGATTATTTCTTAGATTTGAAGTCAAGGTTGTGTGTAAAAATCGAGGTCAAGTCATTTTATGTACATTTTAATGTTATTTATAGTCATTTCATGACCTTTACACTTGTCCTTGACCTCAAATCCCAAACATTTTACCACTGGAATCCCTGACCCCAAAAACCTCTATAAAGTGGTATTGCAAAATGGTCTACGGTATGTTTTTTTTTATTTTTTTTATTGATCTTTTTCCCCCTCCATTTTTCCTCTGATTTTCTCCCATCCCAATGTTAGTCGTATGCCAATTCCCAATCCCCTTCCTGGTCGCTGCGCACTTACCCCCACAGTCAAATCATCTGGGAGAGTGGAGGCTATCACGTGCTTCCTCCGATACACGTCCAGCCAATCAACCGCTTCTTTTCACCTGGCAGCGCGGATCCTCCCTGAGAGGGCGTAGCGTGTGGAATGATCACACTACGCCACTCGCCTATTGCTTATTAACAGCGGAGCAGTGCTGCCGTTGCTTCCGCGTTTTCCCTGATTGGCTGTGACACGCCCCGCGGCAGGCGCGGCAACCGCAGAGCGGAGCGGCAGAGCTCGGAGCGGAGCGGCAGAGCTTGCGGCATTATGTAACCGCCCCCTAATCCGCCATGACTTTCATTCGAAGCTCAGCTCACCTGGCAGCGCAGCGGTCCTGCGGCCCGTTGATGACAAGTTCGAATCCCATCAATTTTTTTTTAACATGTATTATTTCGCCGGTTAAGGTTAGGCATGGTTAAGGTTAAGGTTAAGGTTAGGCATTGTTTCGGAGTTGGTTAAGGTTAGAACGGTTAAGTTTAGGCGCTGTTAAGGAGCTGGTTAAGGTTAGAGTTTGTCTTAGAGAATGGCAATATTCTTTCTATGGTTAAGGTTAAGGTTAGGCATGGTTAAGGTTAAGGTTAAGGTTAGGCATTGTTTCGGAGTTGGTTAAGGTTAGAACGGTTAAGTTTAGGCGCTGTTAAGGAGCTGGTTAAGGTTAGAGTTTGTCTTAGAGAATGGCAATATTCTTTCTATGGTTATAAGGTTAAGGTTAGGCATGGTTAAGGTTAAGGTTAAGGTTAGGCATTGTTTCGGAGTTGGTTAAGGTTAGAACGGTTAAGTTTAGGCGCTGTTAAGGAGCTGGTTAAGGTTAGAGTTTGTCTTAGAGAATGGCAATATTCTTTCTATGGTTAAGGTTAAGGTTAGGCATGGTTATGGTTAAGGTTAAGGTTAGGCATTGTTTCGGAGTTGGTTAAGGTTAGAACGGTTAAGTTTAGGCGCTGTTAAGGAGCTGGTTAAGGTTAGTGTTTGTCTTAGAGAATGGCAATAGACAGCCTATTTCCGCATTGCCGCTCTCTCGCGCTGCCGCGGCCACATGGTAAAATTGTCACATTCTTGCACTCCTCCGCTGTTAAAAAGCAACACGCATCCCACTCAGGTCCTATCCGCGCTTAGCAGGCGCCCCGACCGAACTGTAGGAGTCGCTGTTTACAACGACCCGGACCCACCCCGCCAGCTTCTCCCACCCTCTAATACAGCCAATTGTATTAGTGTGAACGGCCAGCCAAGCTGGTGACAACCCCGGAGCTGTGAGCTGGATTCGAACAGGCGAATCCAGCTCATAGCTCCGGGGTTGGTGAGGAACGCAATCTCCGCTACGCCACCTAACCGCCCTCCTTGGTCTACGGTATGTTGATTTTTCAGCATCTTTGTAGACATATGGGAGGGTGTCAGGCCCAAAAACAGAACCTTAAGGAGAGTTGAACATTTAAACCCTCGTCCTAAAAGTGAAGATATTTCTAGCACAATATTTGCATAGAATTCCTTTCTGGTACACAAACAACTATAATGTCCTGGAGAAGTTGGCTTTATAAGTAAAATTCTGGAGCGGAGTGAGAGGCGGAGTCACGGAGTTCGAGAGAAGAAGTGGGGACAGAATGGGTTGGAGAGTTATAGGCAACCATCGGAAAGAAAATACACTTTTGTTATTAGCAGATTCACCTGCTTGTAGTATTTGTGTACACAATGATTAGAAGATCCTACTTTTACCATGCCTAAAAAGATCAGAAACTGTCCAGATCATTTGACGCCAATGGTTCTCATTCTCGGAACGGACATACGTGAAAGTGACCAAGGAATTCCTAACTCGATTTACGTACTTATTATATGTACTTATAATGATACTTTATACGACAATATTTGTATCATTAACAATTACGTTTTGCATTTATAGTCCTGACTCAATGAGGCATTGTGAGCATTACACACACACACTGCAAACTAAATAAATAATAAATAATATACTGTATTAATATGCCATATACTGGGTCTCATTCCCGAAAAATTTTCAGATAGTTATTCTGGAAGACTTATCTTGGAACCCCTGAGACATAATCAATGACAAGTTCACTCTGAGTCCTAAACGTGCTGGTAATATGTCTTAAGTGGCTGAAACGGTCGCACAAATTATATGATCTGATATCTGTTTGGAGAATGGCATTCTGTCTTAAACTCGAAAGCGCGTTCCCGTTCAGGTCATTTGCATACAAAACAACGCCTCCAGAGCTCCTTATAAGGCAACTAGTGACGCAGCTGTGTGAAAATGGAATGGCGGAAGTGCTTTGCGAGTCTTGCAAGCCGCGTGATTACGAAACCTAGCGTCAGTCAGTGCCGTCTCCGAAAAATGCGGCTAGGTTTCGTAATCACGCTTGCGCGCCATCAAAACTAGATTAGATTAATGTATTGGCATCATATACAGCTCGCGGTACACCTGCCGCACACACGCGCGCGCGCGCAGTACTGAATGAATGAATGAATGAAATATAATATATATAGCCTAGTAATGAATGAACGCAGTATGGCTTATTATTCCATAATTAAGCATATAAGCTACTGTTCATTCGTAGGCGCACACAAGACTTGTTATGGAATATTAATGCAGTCTATTTCCACCGATTAGCTTTAGTTCTTATTTATTTATCCACTGTCATTTCAGTGTTGGTGTATAGGCTATATAGTGTATTTCAATATAAGTTTAATTGATTAATGATATATTCGAAGGAATGCAGGTTTATAGCTATATCAACCCCCTCCAATGTACAGTAAATGACCAATTATGGTATTGTCAATATTCCAATGTACAGTTTTGCTTGTACAGTGTAAATCTATCCCCCACCCACCCCTCCTACCCAACCTCCTCCAACAGTTTCTACGTCAAATGTACTCTCTTTTCTGGACTCTTTTTGTATCACAAACAGTACTGTATTTGCAAATCTGGTAGTCATAAATGTATAGATGTAGCAGTACTGTCTATCTGTGTCGTGTGTGTCATATATGTTATGATGAATTGAAAATGGGGGACCCTGATGTAAACAAGACGAAATTCTTTCTCTGGTCTGCATCCCCTTATGTAATTGAGCTGTACTGTACTGTACCCATTCTGCAATCTGTTAATAAAGTTTTCAATCAATCAATCAATCAATCAATCAATCAAACAAAGGTCTGTCCCATTGTATACCAATCAATGGGATACATTGCACATTGACCTGCATTATTTCAAATGTATATAATTAATCATTAAAACAGATGTGTAACAAATAAGAAATACAAATTCCACAGAAGGCATTAAATAATTATTATTTTCAATCATTTCACAATAATTGCATAATTGTGTTTGAATATCTGAGTAATTAAAGTAATTATACATTTTTCCAAAATAGCTGGTTCAGATATGGTTAAGCAGCTGCCCTGTGATCAGATGAATCCATATTATTTATTTTTCCGACATCAAATGCGTAATTTCTTATCGTACAAATATTGTAATATTTATTTTAATTATGATTAAGTAATTAATTCCAAGGAGGCCTGTAGCGTTGACATGAAGGAATCACTATGAGAACACAGTCTGTCAAGTTAATACAATTTTAAATTAGTAAATCAATCATGAGATTTGATCGTGGCTGAGAGCAGATTTAAGAGTGCTCCTCAGCTCTTAAATCTGCTCTCAGCCACGATCAAATCTGATCTCAGGAAAATTTGGGGACTCCCGCTCCCAGCCCTAATATGTCTTAAATGGGCCGAAATCTGGCTAAGACGAACATTTATGTCGTAAATTCGTTCGGGAATGAGACCCACTGACTGTCTTCTTCTCTATGATATTATTATTTGTTTGTTATTCCTATTGCTAGAACTAAATAAATGCATGGAGAAAGGGCTTAGTGAGGCAGCCTCAGTGCATGAGCACACACACACACACACACACACACACACATTTACATTTACATTTAGTCATTTAGCTGACGCTTTTATCCAAAGCGACTTACAAGTTCTGTATGACAAGTCGCAGGAAGGGCACAACTCAGCTGAGTAACAATGTTCATCAAAGTGTTGAGTGCTACAGTGTAGGTTAGTTTATTAGGACAAGTGCATGACAGTAAGGTTAGGGTTAGATTTTTAATTAATACATTTTTTTGATAATGGTTGAAGAAGATTGGACGGGTTTCGGCTGTCCTAACTGGGGTGGGTAGTTCATTCCACCATTGTGGGGCAAAGACTGAGAAAAGGCAGGTTCTCCTTGATGACCCTCCGGGTTCTCGGATAGGATTGGGTCTGAGATGGCCAGAAGATGCAGAGCGTAGGGGTCTTGAGGGTGTGTAGTTAGAGACCATTGACCGGAGGTAGGCGGGAGCGGTTCCCTTTGCCGCATGGTATGCCAGGTCGAGGGCCTTGAAGCGGATTCGTGCAGCAATGGGGAGCCAGTGCAGGTCCCTAAGAAGTGGGGTGACATGGGCCGACTTCGGTAGGTTTGAGATCAGGCGGGCCGCTGCGTTCTGAATGAGTTGAAGAGGCTTGGTGGCAGTGGCCGGGAGGCCAGCAAGCAGTGCGTTGCAGTAGTCGAGGCGGGAGATGACTGTTGATTGGACGAGGAGTTGGGTGGCTTCTTTTGTCAGGAAAGGGCGGATCCTTCTGATGTTGCTCAGGAGGAATCTGCAGGTTCTGGTTGTTGCTGCGATGTGAGTGGAGAAGTTCAACTAGTCGTTGAGGACAACACCAAGGTTTTTGGCGGTTGGGGACGCGGTCACAGCTGCATTCTCGACTGTGATGGAAAGGTCGGTCAGGAGGGAGGATTTGGCCGGCAGGTGAAGCAATTCTGTTTTGCTTAGGTTCGGTTTGAGGTGGTTGGTCGTCATCCAGGCGGAGATGTCGGACAGATAGGCCGAGATCCACTCAGAGACATGGATATCTGAGGGAGGGAAGGAGAGGAAGAGTTGAGTATCATCGGCATAACAATGATACGAGAAGGCATGAGACGTGATAATGTTACCCAGTGATTTAGAGGGAGAAGAGAAGGGATCCTAGGACCGAGCCCTGGGGGACACCCGTCCGCAGGGGGCGGGTGGCCGACAGGGTCCCTCTGTGAGGTTTCGCCTGTTCCCTGGACCTTTAATTCCCTGTCTCCTCACCTCACCAGCCCCCACCTTTGGACTTTCCCTGTCTACTCTCCTCAACAGCCCCCACCCTTGTGATGTTTTACTCTCCTCTGCTCTTCAACAGCCCCCACCCTTGGACTACCTTTCACAGCTGTCATTAGTTTATGATTAGCGCCCCAGAGGGCTTTAAATACCTCGACCTCCCCTCCAGTCCTGGTCGGGTCATTCTGTATGCTGGTTCGGTGTTCTGGACTCTGTATCTTTATCTGTGTTCAGTGTTCATGGAGTCCTGGACGTTACCATCACCTGCCGCGTCTCCGGCATGAGACGACGTGCCAGCCATCACCACCTGTCGCCGTTTGCCTGGAGTGGGACACCGTCTGCGCTCTCTAATCCTCTACGGGAGGTTTTCCTGTGTTCCCACTCCAGACGTCAAGCCGGCGCGCATCGCTTCCTATTCCACGGGAGGATGCGTCTCTTCGCCCCGGTCCTCTGGGACCCCGGTGTTCTGCGCTGCTCATCTGCAGCTTCCAAGGGGTATCTCCGTGCCAGGCCTGAAGTGGTGTTCCCACTCCAGACGTCAAGCCGGCGCGCTCCCACTCCAGACGTCAAGCCGGCGCGCTCCCACTCCGACGTCAAGCCGGCGCGCATCGCTTCCTAGTTCCACGGGAGGATGCGTCTCTTCGCCCCGGTCCTCTGGGACCCCGGTGTTCTGCGCTGCCCGTCTGCAGCTTCCGAGGGTTATCTCCGTGCCAGGCTTCCGCCGTCGGAACCCTGCCATCCCTGTAAGCAGCTCTGGCCCTCGCCCTGTCCAAGGCCTTAACCCTGTTCTCTGTCCCTGTCTCCAGCCCGCCTCCCCGGGCCTCTGTCCCTGTTTCCCCCTCTCCAGTGCCCCTGTTCCTGCCCTGACTTTTTGCCCTGGCCCTGTCCCTTAGCCTTAGCCCCTTAGCCTGCTCGCCTCTTAAAGGCACAGTGCCACATTTTTCCCTATTTCTTTGTTTCCAGTGTTTTTGTGTTCTCCCTTAAAGGGACAGTGCCGCTTTTTGTTTGTATTGAATAAATGCCCTGTTTTGGCTTACTCTCATACCTGTCTTGTGTTGTGCGATTGGGGTCGGTTACAAACCATAACACCCTCTCCATAACACTTGGTAGGAGCGGTAATTGAGGTATGATGTCAGCCATGTCAGCGCAGAGCCAGCCACTCCCATTCCTGCGAGGGACGCGAGGAGGATCTGATGGTTGACTGTGTTGAAGGCTGCAGATAGATCTAGGAGAATCAGGACAGAGGAGAGGCCTTTCGCTTTTGCTAAGTGAAGTGCCTCTGTGACCGCAATGAGGGCTGTTTCTGGGGAGTGGCCAGTCCGGAAGCCTGACTGATTAGGGTCTAGGAGGTCATTCTGTAAGAGATAAGCAGTAAGTTGGTTGGATACAGCACGTTCAAGTGTTTTAGAAAGGAAGGAGAGAAGAGAGACAGGACGATAGTTGCCTATGACAGTGGGGTTCAGGGTTGTTTTTTTTATGAGCGGTGTGACTCTGGCTTGTTTTAGGGAGGTGGGGACCACCCCCGAGTTGAGGGAGGAGTTGATGGTTGCAGTTAGGAATGGGAGGATGTCTGGTGCTATGGTCTGGAGGAGTGGGGAGGGTAACTGGTCCAGCTGGCATGTAGTCGGACGGTTCGACGTTACCAGTGTCAGGGTCTCGGCTTCTGTAATGGGAGAGAAAGATGACAGAGTGAAGGATGAGGTTCTTGATTCAGTATTTGGAATGGGTGGGGGTTGGGAGAAGGAGCTGCAGATGTTCTCCACTTTTTCATCAAAGAAGATCGCAAAGTCTTCAGCAGAGAAAGATGAGGGGGTGGGGGTGGGGGGGAATGAGGAGGGAGGACATGGTAGCATGCAGTTTGCGAAGGTTCTTGGTAGAGGCCTCGATCCTATGGTGAAAGAAAGAAGCTTTGGCATTAGTAATGGTTTTGGAGAATGTTAACAAGAGGTTGTGATATGTGTCGATGTCAGCAGTGAGGCGTGACTTTCTATACTTCCTCTCAGCCGCTCTCAGGACCTGTCTTTGTTCTCTCACTGCATCCGTCAGCCATGGACTGGGTGGGGAATGGCGGGCAGGTTTCTCAACGAGGGGACAGAGCTTGTCGAAGGAGGTTGCGAGGGCTGAGAGGAGGGTGGAGGTTGCCATCTCTGTGGGGAGAGCAGAGAAGGTGTCACTCAAAGGTAGAGCGGTTAGTATGTCAGAGGAGAGGGAGGAGGGGGATAGGGAGGGCAGGTTTCGTCTGAGTGAGGCGGTTTGAGTTGGGGTGAAGGCATTTCGGTTAAGCATGAGAGTTAGTGAGAAGGATATGAAGGAATGGTCAGATACATGCAGGGGAGTTACCATGGTGTTAAAGTTATGGGAAAATATGAGGTCCAAGGAGTTGCCTGCTTTGTGGGTGGGAGGCATGGCAGTGGTAGTCAGGTCAAAGGATTATAGGAGGGAGACCACTGTGTCCGACTGAGATGCATGGGTCAATCATGAGGCCAGTGCCTCCACCCCGTCTGGAAGGTCGAGGTGTGTGAGTGAAGTTATAGTTTGTAGATAATGCTGCAGGGGGTCCTACTAATCACCACAAAGTACCAGAAAATACCCCAAAGTACCCCAAAATACCCCAAAGTATACCCCAAAATACCCCAAAATACCCTAAAATACCACAAAGTATCACGAAATACCCCAAAGAACCTCAAAGTTCCCCAAATTATACCAATACCTCAATGTACAACAAAATACTGGCTCAGAGGTAGAGCAGGTCAACTAATGATCATAATGGTCAGTTTGGTCAGTGGTATGAATCCCAGCTCCTTCTGTTCACATGCCGAAGTGTCCTTGGGCAAGACACTGAACCCCAAATTGCTCCCAATGAGCAGGATAGCACCTTGCATGGCTTCTGGCTGCCATTGCTCTGTGAGTGCATGTGTGAATTGGTGAAGGAGAGGCAATTATAAAGCTCTTTGTGCAAGTAGGAAAGCGCTATATATGTGCAGTCCATTTCCCATTCCCAAAGTACCACATATTTTCAAAACAAATGTTTATTTTAATATATTATAATCTCCAAATGTAATAACATCTGTATTGAACACTGAACAAACAGTATACATTTATTTCTTTTATCAAATCTTTTTTATTTTCAATTTTCAACAATAATTTCTGTTTGGAAGCCTGTGAAAGTCTTGAGAGAATAGTGAATCACAGTTGTTGTCATCATCTTGTCTGAAATTGTTTACGTTAACCATTGTCTGTTGGTTGTCTTGGAGGTCAGGGTCACACTTCCTTTTGTCATTTGGGTCTCATTCCCGATCAGCGTGATTCCCCAAATTTTCATGAGATCGGATTTGGCCGTGGCTGAGAGCAGAATTTAAGAGTGCTGAGGAGCACACTTATGATTGATTGACTGATTGAAAATTGTATTAACTTGACAGACTGTGTTCTCCGTTCGTAATAGCTTTATTTGGGAGGAATCATAGTGATTCCTTCATGTCAACGCTACAGGCCTCCTTGGAATTAATTACTTAATCATAATTAAAATAAATATGACAATATTTGTATGATAAGAAATTACGCATTTGATGTTGGAAAGATAAATAATATGGATTAATCTGATCACAGGGCAGCTGGATTAACCATATCTGAACCAGCTATTTTGGACAAATGTATAATTACTTTAATTACTCAGATATTCAAACACAATTATGCAATTATTGTGAAATTATTGAAAATAATAATTATTTAATGCCTTCTGTGGAATTTGTATTTCTTATTTGTTACATATCTGTTTTATTGATTAATTATACATTTGAAAGAATGCAGGTTATAGCCAACATGATTGGTACAATGGGACAGACATTTGTTTGATATAGCTATAACTTATATATAGTATCTACTAAATCCTAATGAAACAAGTAACTAGAATAATATAAGCCTACTGTTCATTCATTAGACACGTATACGGCCATACTGGCGCACACAATAATCTGGCGGCCTTAATATGTGTACAGTATACAGTATACAGTACTGTACACATATTAAGGCCGCCAGAGTCAGACGTACCATGAGCGGACTGCATGGTTGACTGTACTACGGTCTACGGGGCGGGCAGCGCAGTGTGTCTTTGCTGCTCTCCTAATGAAACAAGTCATTGGAATAATAAGCCTATACTGCGTTCATTCATTACACGCGTAGGCTATACAGTACTGCGCGCGCGTGTGTGTGCGCGCTGCGGCAGGTGCACCACGAGCTGTACTATATATGATGACAATACATTAATCTAATCTAATTTTGATGGGTCGCAAAGCACTTCCACGTCCATTTTCACACGGCTGCATCACTAGTTGCCTTATAAGGAGCTCTGGAGGCGTTATTTTGTATGCAAATGACCTGAACGGGGACGCGCGTTCACGTTTCAGACTGGTGCCATTCCCCAACGCAGCTGTGACCGTTTGAGACACTTAAGTCATCTTCCCCACACGTTGGGGACTCTTGTCATTGATTCTGTCTCAGTCGGTTCCAAGATAAGTCTTCCAAGATAACTCTTTGGAAAATATTCGGGAATGAGACCCAGTGACTTTAATTGTTGTCTTGTCATGGTTGTCTTCAGTGTTTGCACGTTTTCTGGTTGGAAGCCCTGGAAAGTCTTCTTCACTGTGTAGAAGGGTGGATTATCCATACTTTATGAGAGTAGATGCACTGTCACCAGGTAGTGGGAACACAGCAGATCTGGGTCCGGCTGAGTCCCCGACTGAGGTGCAGGGCCCTCATTTATCAGATATGTGCTTAAGCCGTGCGTACGATAATTTCTAAGCAAAGTGTGGGATTTATCTATTTGAACTTGTGCTTGACTTTGTGCGTATATTTAAGCACAGGTCGGACCATGCGTAGGTGGCGCCGGTGGTAGAATATTTTCACAACGCGGAAATAAGCACTGACTGTGCTCTGCGTAACTCAACTCGTTATTATTTTGCGCATATATTGCAGAAATACGGGAACGTTTTGATTATATTTAAAAGGCTTTGCCATTGTTAAACGTAATAAGTGGAACCCCGAAGCTGTAAGCAGAATACAAGTCATATGAACACCCAGGGCTGTGTTCTGAGTCCCCTCCTCTACTCCCTGTACACACACGACTGTGTGGCTCAGCGGAGTAGCAATACAATCATCAAATTTGCTGACGACACAGTGGTGGTGGGCCTGATCTCTGCCAACGACGAGAGGGCCTACCTGGAAGAGGTCAAGGTCCTGGCGGGATGGTGCCAGGAAAACAGCCTCTCCCTGAACGTCAGCAAAACAAAGGAGATGATTGTGGACTTCAGGAGGTCGGGGGTCAAGGACTACAGCCCCCTCAGCATCGACGGGGCACCGGTTGAGAGAGTCAACAGCTTTAAGTACCTCGGAGCCTACATATCCGAGGACTTGACATGGACCACACACATTGACAGTGTTGTGAAGAAGGCACGACAACGCCTCTACTTCCTCAGGCGCCTAAGGAAGTTCCAAGTCAGTCAGAAGATCCTTAAGAACTTCTACTCATGTACAATAGAGAGCATCTTGACCGGCAACATCACCTCCTGGTTTGGGAATAGCACTGCACAAGACCGAAGCAGACTACAAAGAGTGACACGTTCAGCCGAACGCACAATTGGAGGGGGGCTCCCCACCCTCCAGAACATTTACAACAAGCGTTGCAAGGGCAAGGCTAAGAGAATCATTAAAGACTCCAGTCACCCGAACAACTGCCTCTTTGAACTGCTGCGGTCAGGCAAGCGATACCGGAGTCTCAAGGCGAGCACAGAAAGACTCAGAAGAAGCTTCTATCCCCAGGCCATCAGGCTGCTAAACGAACAATGAACACTACACAACAACAACCACCAAACGCACATAGCACACACATCCACACGCACACACTCACTTTAAACAAACACACTGTAGCACCCACTCCACACACTTTATAGCACACACCCACTTTAAACAAACACACTGTAGCACCCACTCCCCACACTTTATATTTATTGATGAAGGATTGCACTACAACTCGTACACCTTACTGTAAATTGTACCTAAATTGTACCTCATCCCATTTCTGCTTTGCACTATATAGTACTGTACATTAGTACACTGCATAGTATTGTATATTATATGGTAACTCAGAACATTGTACATATGTCTATACCGAACACTGTGACCTCATTTTCTTCTTCTAAATTACATGCTATACTATGTTATTTGATACTATCTTGTCTAGCACAGTCTCTGGAGCGTAACAGTAAGAAGCATTTTGTATGAAAGTATTCTGTACATCTGTATGACAACTATTAAAGAAACTTGAACTTGAAACCCACGATATAAAAACGCATTGCAATTAGAACAGACAGAGGTTATTTGTTGAGTGTATGTGTATACAAAATCCTTGCAATAATGTGTCTTATGAATGAAAAGCATACATGCTCTGGACACAGAGCATATATCGTGTGGGTGATATTACAGAATTTCACTTATTTCGTTTTACAATGTCAAAGCCTAAATCAAAACGTTCCCGTATTTCTGCAATCTATGCGCAAAATAATAACGAGTTGAGTTCTAACAAAGAACGTATTACATGCTGGTAGGCTGATAGAGTAAACTATGATATGAATATGAATATGATATGATCATATAAATACTGGTCCGTCCGCGAGGATATCGAGGACTCGGATAGCCATTAAGCCATTTGAGAATATAGGCGGCCTATAGCCTATACATTTTATTTAATGTTTTCATAAGCGTAAAGATACAACAGCTAGATTAATGATCAAGTTAGTTTACTGTATGCAGGCTTCGCAGGGCTGTGTGTTATATATGCGCAAGTTACTGTTGCATAATGTAGGCTGGCTGCTATTATATGTCATTCATAGGCTACCTAATACCAACAACAAAATGGATTGTATCATATGCCTCTACACACATTATATTATACACATCATATTATATCTTGGTTCGGCAGCGCCTCTGTGAACAATCTCTCAGAGTTTGCTCCATCAATAAACGCGCATTTTGGCTGATAATGTGCCGGTGGCCGGAGTCTCATTCAGGCCTAATTGTATTTAATTCAATTGTAATGTTATTACTGGGGTATCTAAAACATCACAATGTAGATCAGGGTTATCCACTGAAGCCATAATGACTCTGATCAGAACCACGGGCTCATGACGAGCGCACACAATAGGCATTGTAGAGCGCAGAGTTGGCGTGCTGAAATTGATTTAATTTCAGTCATTACAGTGCTTAATGTCGGGTCATCTCTTGTCATTTATTTCTGTCAATGTGCTGGTTCTGTAGCAGGACTGGGTCAGTCAACATCCTTGGCTCCCGGCGCACCGAAGATTATACGTTCAAGTTCGGTTGGACCTCGGTGATCAATCTCTCTCTCAGTGAAGTCTCTCAGATTCCGCTTGGGTTAGTCCACTTTTCCACATTTCATGGGGGTGTCCATTACCGTATATGGTTAATCGGGGCGGTTCTGGTATGCAAATACGTGAAAGTGTGCACGAGCCTCGGCGTAGGACCAAGGTGATATTTATCATGACAGGTGTGCGTAGGACCTGTGTACGCACGTGTGATGAATCCCGTTTTTTTTTTGCATGCACACATTCTAAATTCTGTGCTTAAGTATGGAAATAGAACATTTTCTACGTCACGTTGATGAATGAGGGCCCAGGAGTATTAGAGTTGAGATTTAGCCGAGGGAGTGGATGGGGCCTAGGATTTACTAACCTAGGGGTGGTGCGCTAGTCCTTCTTGCCCTCCAGGGCGACTCGCAGTAATTCCCCACACACCCACACTTCCCCTAATACTTCCCGCACCCTCCCACACCCGGTGGCAGTAGTGATAGATGATATTCTTTCTCCCCAAAGCAGTACCTTTCCTTGTTGACGAGCAGAGACCTGTCCCAATGATGCATAGGCCGTGGGTAAGAAGGGGTTAACCAATAATATACCTTACCCGAAAGGAAGGGGTTAAACAAGACAACACATTAACGGACACGCACACAGTGATCCCATTTATACGCCTCTCTTTTATATCTCTTAGGCATATATTTACACAAGGCACAATGAATAAAGCTCTTCCCACTTACACAAGGCACAATGAATAAAGCTCTTCCCACTTACACAAGGCACAACGAATAAAGCTCTTCCCACTTACACAAGGCACCATGAATAAAGCTCTTCCCACTTACACACACGTGCGGTCTACACACCTTTACCGCACAACACATTTAACCAAAAATACAGTGCGCCCACAATCAAAACAAAAGTCCTATCTAAGCCGGCATTCCCCAAAATAACAAACTTCGGGCGCCCCTAGTCTCTGGTACCAGTGGCTCAAAGTATCTATTCTCTTCGCCCTTACAGGGCACGCTCTCGAACAGAAGAATGTTCGCCGATAAAGTTCCAGTGCTCGGAGCGCTAACTGTACCTGGCTTAAGTGTACCAACCAAGTGCCGGCCTGCTCTCGCACCGAATGTACGTGTGGTGAGATGGCCATCGAACTGTCCCGTGCTTGTCACCTGTGACAGCAAGAGGCGGGCTGGGTTGACGTTAGGCAGGTGATGGCTGGAGGTGGGTGTAGTCCGGCGATGTCTGTTGCGGCGTCCGCTGCGGGGCTGGGGAGGTGGAGCGACACGCGGGCTAAACTGTGGTGCTAGGCCTAACTGAAGCTAAGCTGTGGGTCGGGACGACCCCCTGTCCTGTCGCTTATACTTTAACTAGAACGCAATGTGTGCAATATCTACAGCACTCTTTGGCAGTAGCACGTCTGCTTCTTTGTTCGCAATGTCTCTTTAGCATTAACTGGAAGCTAAGCTATCGCATACTACATTACTAACCCGCCTCGTGACTGGGTTTATATTCCGCATGCTTAATGTCTAGAGCTCCGGCTCTACGCGACCGCTTGCTTCTGTGGAAAAACGATGAAGAGGAGGTCCCGCTGTAAGAGTTCCACCTTCACCCAGCCACTTCTTCACCTGTTGTCTCCCCTGCCCAACGTCGCACCAGCTCCCCCTGGCGGCAGTCCAGTAACATGTCCCACTATTCTCCACTTGCACAACCTGAAAGTAGGCACTTCCGGCTGACTTCCGGTTGCGAATGGTACTTCCTGTCCCATCCAAATACATTGTTTTTAGCTACTTTTCTCCCGTTATTTAAACAACTTTGTCGTCACAGAGAGGCAATGAAACGTTTGTATTATTATAGTATAGAATGTATTTAATAAGCAAACGTTTGTCAGCAGGGTTTTTGGGCTGTATTTCATGTAAAAATAAAAACGTTTACTGTTAGTTTACTTGCTCACGCTAATTAAGGCTAATGCTGGCTAACAGAAGCTAGCGCAAGAAACGACTCCGCAAAGTATTGTTTATAGTGCATTTCTTGCCACCTTATAGCATTTGTACATTTGTATGGCAGTCTATAATGCTCCTGTGAGGTTTCTCCGGACGTTTTGGTAATGATTTTCACTATAAAATCATATTTCTAAATGACAGGAAGTTGATGAAAACTGGCCGGAATATCTTTGAGCTAACGATCTTTGCCGATGCATTCCATTCTAAACTTAACGTTAGTTGTTCAAAACATTACCTGTCTATATAATTTGTTCCTCAACATTAGCTTCTAACTGTAGCAGGCTGCAGCTTGCTGGCTAACGTTAGCTTCTAACTGTAGCAGGCTGCAGCTTGCTGGCTAACGTTAGCTTCTAACTGTAGCAGGCTGCAGTTAGTTTACAAAACATTACCTGTCTATATAACGTTGAGGAACAAATTATATAGACAGGTAATGTTTAGAATTTCTTCCGTCATTACTGGAATTTGTTCAAAAATGTTATACTGTTCTGTTATTATTGTTGTTGATGTTGTGTTGTTATTGTTGAAAATTGAAAATAATTTTTTTTGTATCAACATATTTTTTGTATACTGTTTGATCAGTGTTCAATACAGATGTTATTACATTTGGAGATTATAATATATTAAAATAAACATTTGTTTTGAAAATATGTGGTACTTTGGGAATGGGAAATGGACTGCACATATATAGCGCTTTCCTACCTGCACAAAGAGCTTTATAATAGCCTCTCCTTCACCAATTCACACATGCACTCACAGAGCAATGGCAGCCAGACTCATTGGGAGCAATTTGAGGCAACAAGGAGGTAGTGGAGGAAGGGAGGAGGTAAATGTGGAAAGGAGGTAAAGGAGCAAAGGAGGAGGTAAAGGAGAAGGTTATGGAGGGAAATATGAGGTAGTGGAGGAAAACTGGAGGCTTTTATGGACAAATGAGGCTTTTTTTCTGTACCCATTCTGCAATCTGTTAATAAAGTTTTCAATCAATCAATCAATCAATCAATCAATCAGTAAACTACAGCACCACCCTGTTGGGTCGAAGACATTTCGATTCACCTGGTTTCCTTGTGTAAAATGCTTGTGAAACACCAACCCTTAATTAATTGTATCAAGTGACAACTTTATTTGTATTTCCAGGACATCAAAATATCGATGCTACAGTTATGTCACGTGAATGTATACATAGTTATATCACTATATGTACTAAATAAAATAAAATAAAACTGAAATTGAATCTCACAGAACTTTATTGAAAGAAACAAGGAGGTAGTGGAGGAAAGGAGGAGGTAATGGTGGAAAATAGCAGGTGGTGGAGGAAAGGATGACAGTAATTGTGACATTCATCCATTTGAGACTAAACTACTACTCACTGACAACTGAACAAGATCCTCTATATACCTATAAGAGCACCCTACAGAAGGTATGTACACTGCAAAGAAAAGCAATAAGAATAGTCAATCATGTTGGGTATCGTGAGCATACTAATAATACATTTTTAAAGACACAAACATTGAAATTTATGGACATAGTGAAATTCAGAACTGCACAAAGTATGTTCAAAGCAAGAAATAATGTACTGCCAGGTAATATTAAAAATATCTTTAGGGATCGAGAGGGAAAATATGATTTAAGAAGGAATTATAATTTAAAACAACCCTATGTCTGCACTACTCTTAAAGGTTTGTGTATTTCAGTTTGTGGTGTAATCCTGTGGAATGGCCTAGAGATGAAGAAACAAAAATTAGCAAGAACATTGTACAGTTCAAAAATAGATATAGGAAAACTCTCATTGATGAGTCCAAAAACGAGGAGCTCTAAACATTTTATTTTATATATTTTTAGTTCTACTAACATTTGTGTTATTTATTTATGTATGTTTATTTTGTTTGTTATTTTAGGTTTGTAAGAGATTTTGTTTTATGTATGATATTGTGAGAAAGGGGCAGCATTTGCTTCCTTCTGCTCCTCCTCGAACGCATTTGTTTATCATTTAATAAAGAATGTAAAAAATATTCTTTAGTTTATCATTTGTATTGTGTTTTTTATATGGTTGATTGTTCGAGATAAAACAAACTCAACTCAACTCAACAACTCTGTCTAAACATCGATTAGGACTGAATAGGAGGATACTTTCAATAATTAATTAGTATAACGTTTATACCTCCCATTATTTACCTTAAACAGATTTTTACCAGGGGTGCCAATAATTATGGATGGGCACTTGACTTGACACAACAACACTAAAGGAGCCGTAATCTTTGTCCATAATTCATTATTTTTCTCATATAAATTAGCAGCATGAAACGAACACATCACATTTCCACACAAATCAGTTGAAAGCATACCGCGGAATCATTGTTCGACATCCTCATTATCCTTTGAACATTCCCAGGCAGTCAGATGTTGGCAGAGATTGTTTTCTCTATTCCTGACTAATTATGGGATAGTTATTCTGTGTGGTTGGCAGACACACACAATATGGAAGGAATTGTCTGACTGGACAGTTTCTGTTTAAAAAAAAATTCATGGCATTTCTACCTTATTGGATGGTTTTGCAGCTGTAGGGATGAGCGAGAAGATACTGTAAGGGAGAGGGGGCATGAAATGAAGTGAAGCTTGTGAATTCATGAAGTTATTCTCGGTTTGCTTCCGTCTTACCTACGGATGGATCTACATCCTAGAAGGTACGGGAAGTTATTGTCTTCATTCAAGGTAGCTGGTCACAATGAGTGCAAATAATAATAATAATAATAATAATAATAATAATAATAATAATAATAATAATAATAATAATAATAATAATAATAATAATAATAATAATAATAATAATAATAACTATAAGGTAGGAGGCACATCTGGCTACAGATGTTTTTTTGCTGTCCCTGTATGAACCCTTGATGTTGATGACTTGTGACAAATATTGATGGCTATTTTTTTTGTGATTTTGTCATTTATTTAAATTTGATTGTAAATTGTTGCATGCTTTTACGTCTGCAACCATGTTAAATGTGCTGCTGCCTATCTTGGCCAGGATGCTCTTGTAAAAGAGATTTTTAATCTCAGTGAGACTTTTTTCTGGTTAGATAAAGCTTAAAAATATATAATAATAAAAACAAATCTGTGATGGTGTGAATACATGGCATGCATCAGGGTAGGAAATCAATGGGAAGAAGCTGCTAGAATATGAATTACTGTATAGGAAGAGAAGAAATGGTTCTACTGTAGATGTAGCGGAGAGGTGTGCTGGTCATTACCATCCCAACATCAATTCTCACATTGAGATTTTGTCTCTTCTTAGACAAGGACTTTGTAGAAATTGTTCACATCTGACACACTGGGTTCCGCATTTGTGTGTGCCGGCAAACTTGTCATATTTCACAGGTTTCCTGATGAAGATCTAAATGGTGAAAATGAACACCTTATGGGAGTTATCAGTCCTGCACCTGATATGATTGAATAGAAAATAAAGATTTCACTTGACAAGCCCACCATCACCAATGAATTATCCTTCTAGTGAGTCTATGCTGCAGGAACATGTCTATACAAGTCTATTCGAAAGTTCCCATCCAATATCTCAACCTCTTTGTGAATTTGGCACACCAGCTGAAAGAATACTCAACCTCTACTGTCTTTAACTATGAATGTACACAACACACAAGGGGAAGGTATCACAGGTGAAAAGGGAAAATAAAAGAAAGATTTTATCCAATGTGAATTAATTAAACAAAATGAATACTACAAATACAAGTATCTTTTGTATTATGACTTTTATTTATATTGTTAATACCATATTAAAATTAGCTAATGTTTCATTAACTAGAAGAATCCACTCAGTAGAGTACAGACCTCCGCCAAGACCTGACAATCTCCCCACTTTGCCATTACTTTCACATGCATACATTTTACTGGGTGGATGACAGAAATACAAGAGTTGCACTCCGGTGCTGCTGCAGCCGACTATGCATATGGTGTCTCAGACATACTGTAGTCGATATGTGTCAACAAATGTACATGTATGTTTGAATTTATGTTGTCCCGTTATTACTGTAAACATTTAATGATTGTGAAATGATGATTGTTTAATGAGACGATGAGCTGTATGTGTATGTCACTAGAATTTCCCTGTGAGGGATTAATAAAAGATATCCTTATCCTTATCCTTATATTGCCAGTCTTAACTGACCCAGGCTGTACATCCATATGGTGCTGCTAGAGGAAAGGTCACCGGGTCACCAAACACAAAATCAACAGGCTTGTCTCTCTAGGGCTCTAGCAAATGTTGTGACTGTATGACTAACGAGTCAAGAGATGAAAATGAAAGTTTGGCCTGATGGGGGTCCTAGAGGAAAGGGGCCAACCAAAATCAAGAGATGTTCTCCTTTTCGGGTCATGAATGTAAACAGCATATTCCATGGCAAATCTAGCCATTTTCCTCCTTCGAGATATCTCATTCAATGACTTACAGACTTATAGACTCACTTACAAACCCATGTTGGTTAAAGCCTCCATGTCTCCAGGCTTCAGCGTCTTTCCTCTTGTTGCCAGGTCAATGTTGCCATGGACAATAAGACAGAGGACAGCAGAGCAAAGAAAAAGGAGCTGCTGCACTCTAGGCTGCACATTTTATGGAAAATAACTGGCAGCCAGGGAGGCAACGTGCTGGTGTAACTGCTGCATGGTTGTGGTTTAATGTCTAGATGCTAACACCAAGAATAATTAAAGTTACCAGTTTTATGTTTATATGTGATGAGGCTTTCATTTGTTTGTTTACAGTGGTGACTTGTGGCCCTCTAGTGGTAAAGAATGTTTTAATGCAGCTTTAAAAAATATCAAAATGTCAGTTTGTTTCTAAGGCCCTAAACATGGCAAATCTGTTGCTCAGTCAAATACGTTTCCTCTACTTTTATTGGTATAAGCAATTTTACGTCCCACTCCATTCATGTTGTATAGTCCTGCAGGTCTGCTTATTTGAGTTGATGTATTTCAAGTAGCCAAGGAGTTCCACACCTCAATTTCCTCAATAGCTACGTTTACATGGACCCTAATATTCCACTAATAATCGGAATAATAGCCAGATTGAAATAGAAATGCCTCATGTGTGACAACCTCAATCAGAGGAGAGTGACCTGATCAGAAGGACATGTCAATTGGGTTGACAGGGCTGATAATCTGTCCAATAGGAAGATATTAGTGCCTAATAGCCAAGTAAACATTTAATCCCATCGTTTCTCTCTGGTTGGGATAAATCTCTTTTTTTTGGGGGATAAATCATTCTCAATTGAGGGCCCTTGGCACAAAATGGTATCCAATGGGGGTATGTGGCATAATAATACATAGTTATTTGTGAGTCCTTGACACAACACATGTTGGCAACTCCTGAGCTAAAGTACCTTGTAGTGAAGACAACGTGTACATGTTGAAACTATTTCCACAACTAGTTGTGGTTGACAGGGGGCAGTGGGCAGTTGTCAAAACATGCAGACCTTAAACCCCTGGCTAATCTGTTTGAGACAGACTTTCACATTCCTCAGCAAAAGCTGCTTTTGTGCCCTTTTTCATTGATAAAGAAAAAGCCACATGCAATCACTGTTGTGCTGGAACCACTGACAGTAAGGGAGACACAAGAGAGACGGTTCTTTATTGAAACAGTAGGAAGGCTGAGAGGGAGACCGAGTAGGGGAGACACGGGAGAGAAGGTTCTTTATTGAGATAGTAGGAAGGCTGAGAGGGAGATAGAGTAGGGGAGATACGGGAGAGACTGTTCTTTATTGAGACAGTAGGCAGGCTGAAAGGGAGACAGAGTAGGGGAGACACGGGAGAGAAGGTTCTTTATTGAGATAGTAGGAAGGCTGAGAGGGAGATAGAGTGAACAGTTTCAACTACCTCGGAGCCCACATATCCGAGGATTTGACATGGACCACACACATTGACAGTGTTGTGAAGAAGGCACGACAACGCCTCTACTTCCTCAGGCGCCTAAGGAAGTTCCAAGTCAGTCAGAAGATCCTTAGGAACTTCTACTCATGTACAATAGAGAGCATCCTGACTGGCAACATCACCTCCTGGTTTGGGAATAGCACTGCACAAGACCGTAGCAGACTACAAAGAGTGACACGTTCAGCCGAACGCACAATTGGAGGGGGGCTTCCCACCCTCCAGAACATTTACAACAAGCGGTGCAAGGGGAAGGCAAAGAGAATTATTAAGGACTCGAGCCACCCGAACAACTGCCTCTTTGAACTGCTGCGGTCAGGCAAGCGATACCGGAGTCTTAAGGCGAGCACAGAAAGACTCAGAAGAAGCTTCTATCCCCAGGTCATCAGGCTGCTAAACGAACAATAAACACTATGCAACAACCATCAAATGCACACAGCACACACACCCACACGCACTCACTCACTTAAACAAACAACACAATGCAGCACCCACTCTCCACACTTTAGATCACACAAACACACTTTATATTTATTGATAAAGGATTTGCACTACAACTCGTACACCTACTGTAAATTGTACCTAAATTGCACCTCTTCCCATTTCTGCCTTGCACTATATAGTATTGTATATTAGTACACTGCACAGTATTGTATATTATATGGTAACTCAGTTACGTCTATTCTGCATCGAACATTGTACATATGTCTATACTGAACACTGTGACCTAATTTTTTTTTACTTCTAATTTACATGCTATACTATGTTATTTTATTTCATACTTATCTTGTCTTGCACAGTCTCTGGAGCGTAACAGTAAGAAGCATTTTGTATAAAAGTATTCTGTACTTCTGTATGACAACTATTAAATAAACTTGAAACTTGAAACTTGAACTTGAAACTAGGGGAGATACGGGAGAGAAGGTTCTTTATTGAGACAGTAGGAAGGCTGAGAGGGAGACAGAGTAGGGGAGATACGGGAGAGAAGGTTCATTATTGAGACAGTAGGAAGGCTGAGAGGGAGACCGAGTAGGGGAGACACGGGAGACAAGGTTCTTTATTGAGACAGTAGGAAGGCTGAGAGGGAGACACAGGAGAGATGGTTCTTTATTGAGACAGTAGGAAGGCTGAGAGGGAGACAGACTAGGTGAGACACAGGAGAGAAGGTTCTTTATTGAGACAGTAGGAAGGATGAGAGGGAGACAGAGTAGGGGAGACACGGGAGAGAAGGTTATTTATTGAGACAGTAGGAAGGCTGAGATGGAGACACAGGAGAGATGGTTCTTTATTGAGACAGTAGGAAGGCTGAGAGGGAGACACAGGAGAGATGGTTCTTTATTGAGACAGTAGGAAGGCTGAGAAGGAGACCGCGTAGGGGAGACACAGAGGTTCTGGTGAGGTTTGATCCCAGGTGTACAGGGTTCATGTACATATAGGGTTCCAGAGGCAATGGGGTCTTACCCACTGTCATCTCTGAGAAAATAATCCCAAGCCAAGCGCTGCTGTCTAAAAGGACCCTGGTTTGTGAACCGTGAAAAGGCAAGGTGTACCGTGAAGCCCCCTTTAGACACCAATCCATCACAGGGCAATTACCCTGCTCTGTGCTACTGAGCATCCAGGAGAACCACCCGATATCCATTGGCCTGGGAGAGAACGTTCTGGAAAGACAAGCAGGTTGACAGATAGGATCTGGTCAGGATCCATGCCTTCATTCAGCTGAGCCAAGTGATACAGGGAAGTGGCTGTCTTCAGCACTGGACCCGCCCCTGCCTCTGAATGGCCATTGTGCCACAGTGGCAGATGAAAAAAAAACATGAGACAGTAGTGAGTGGGGACTGGGGGTAGTTTGCGTGAGGGTGTACACAGGTATGGAGTTCATCCACCAAGCATAATATCCACAGAGTATTCACCTATCAGGCTGCCATCGATGTAACTTTTGATGGTATGGTTGTTGTGCCATAGAACAGTGAGCTACATCTCCCTCCCGTAAAAAACGATGTGTGTGTGTGTTTTCAGAACAACTACAACTGCCTTTACTTCAGCTGAAATCTCCTGAAACAGGGACACGGTCTGTGTACAATTCTCTGAGTTATTTCTGGTGGTGGCAGCCAGGCCTTGTGTGGGTTAGACGCACTGGAAAGCACTGTGTACGTGCAACACAGAAATACTGCTGCCTAGAGATGCACTGATACCATTCCATCTTTGCCGATATACTGATGCTGAGTCCTAAACATCAAGTATCGGCCGATATTGAGTATTGATCCGATCCATTTACTTTAACAGTATAGACTTGAGGCGCCAGTATGCTGAAAAACAAAGGCAAACTTCCCCCGAAATAGAACCACAGTTCAATACATTGCTCCATAGTCCCTGCGGCTTCGCACCGGCCATAGATGATCAGACATTGAGAGCCAGTGTGAGGAGAATTTGACTAGTTCAGTAGTAAACCATGCAGTGCACAGCGGCCGAAGCCAATATGGTGCTTCATTTGCTCCACAATGTGTCATTTTGTTTAAGGACCTGCTCATCCGGACCAGTTCATCTCCACAGTCAGTTTACTGCCGCCTTCAGATTCGTCAAAATTATTGAGATAATATAATCCATTTGTATCCTTTGGTGTATCTAACGTGCTTCTACTGTATGTGCCAAACCATTAATCCAGAAAGTCAAGTCAAGTCGCTTTGCTTTTATTTCTGACATCGAACACGTGGCTTCATGACATTGGATATTAGATTTGAATTCTCTGAAACCGGTGTCGGCCCAATACCTGATACCAGCACCGCTATCTTGTGCATCTCTCTGCCGGGTCAGTTAGTAGAATATGTTTGTGATGGGCCCGTCTGATACATTGTGATGGACAGGGCGACCACCACAAATAAATCTCCATATATGGGGGACACAGTCAAGGTGAGCTGAGGTGTAATCTGGTCGAGGAGGGACTGGTGGTAATTGGAGCATCAGGAGAAGAAAGGTCTCGGTGAAGGAAGGGGAGGCGATGAGGAGGAAGAGGAGGAGGAGGAGGAGGAGGAGGGGGGGGGGGGGTAAACTACAACTGGCCTTCCTGTAATGATGTCATGAGAGCGGCCAGCCCCAGCTTCCAGATGTAATGGCCAATTCCTGCTGGCAGGATGTCGGTGAGAGGGGAACCGGCTCTCAATGACTCCAAATCCTCTCTCTCTCTCTCTCTCCTCAGGTGTCCTTTCCTATACATCCCTCTGTGGGTGCAACTGTTCAGACAGTGGCTTAACCCTTTCACTGACACCCTTTGGTAGTGCGGCAGTGAAAGCGTTAATATAGGTGTACAAGCACATCATTGTATCCACCTTAGCTCCATCTATTAGTGTAGTCCACAAAATTAAAGCTCGTAAAAAAAACGTGTATGGCAAATGTTTCTAATGTTTGAAATATTAAAATGATTAATTAGATTTGGTTCTGATATCAACGGCACACATCTACTTATCTTCACCCTATAGACACACCTGACCTAATGAATTGACTTGCATTTTTGATCATAATGAGGTCAATAATATTGCTCATCTGCCGGAAATAGCATCAGCCTTGTTGTACCAGCTCAGGTGGTGTAAGGTCCTACAGACTGACCTGCAACTAAGACATTGTCAGCATTGTAAGAACAGCCCCGCCACGTGCCATTCCGTTCATTCCCGGGACGTCTGACCAACTGGTGACCGTCTCTCCCTCTCCCTCTCTATCTCTCTCTCTCCCTCCCTCTCTCTCGCTTTTTTTTTTCTTCCCTCAAGTGGATTCACTCGGGGAAGATTTGGGGGACGTTTTTTTTGTGTGTACAAAGCTGATGGGTGGATCCCAGGGAGAATTTCCAGCCCCGTGATTTGCTAATCGGGGTCTCTTTCCCCTCCTTGTCATTTTCCTGTAATCGTGGGTCTGGTTCGCGGTGCTCGCCCTGCCCTCCCGTCGGTGCAGGAGGCTCCAAGTGCAGCGACTACACTTTGTGCCTTTTGATTAAAGCCCGAGCGCCTTCAGTGTGGAGCCTGGGCACTGGACAGGAGGAGGAAGATCGGGGGCCTGGTAGAAGCGCCAAAAAAACTCCTCACTTATGGCTGTGTAGTACAGTTTCCATCACATTTGGGATTGTGGAAGGGACGTAAATTTAAAATAACTTGAAGTCGCCCAAGTTTGGTTCACTTTTGTGGGCGCCGACCACCATGGAGATGCAAAGGTGGTCCACTGTAAGGTGGAAAACGAAAAGGTGGATTATGGATTCCACTGTAACCGCATTCATCACTTTAACCCTGGTTCTACAGGCGACCCATGTCAGAGCAGGTAAGAATAGTAGGGTCCAGAAAAACGTGTTGTGTTAAGTGAATTGGACGGACGCTTGGGGGACGCATGCAGCGCCGCTGCGCCAGCTGGGGACCTTGGTAACTGCTGGAATAGATGATGGAGATATTGGCAGCGATAGGCTTGATGGCAACTCTTCAATTGTACAGTATCGGGGAACCGTCTCCAAACTAGACTCGACTATAGAGGGCTTATGGGCGAAATGGCCCCTATTATTAGCGGTCTGTGGAAGCCACTGAATGCCAGATACAAATGTATCCAAGTGCCCATCCTCACGGGTAAAGTGATCCGTGCGGTTACAAAATACCTCAAAGTTGGACCTGCAACTATTCATTCAGGTTCTGAAATGTGATTCATTGTGTTACAATTACAAATACTTTGGTTTCTCTCCAAAGCACCACAGCCGACATATCCATTACTGTGGGGTGATTTTACGCATGAATGAAACGCGCCCACTCTGAAGTTGGAACACTTTTGGAACACTTTGCCTAATTTAATTAATCTGCAGTTGGCTGGTATGTGGTCACAGCTCAGGCTGACATGTCCCCTATGTACTGACCGTGGTTGTTAAATAACCGTAAACCAATTGAAGTCTGTCTCTAAGATTCAAGTATTTTGCTGAAAAAAGCTCTTCGTTTGAACTGTGGTCCGTTAGGTGTATATGGACACGGTTAGCAAGGTGGACTTCTGCACGATTTGAGAGACTGCGACTTCACAGTTTGTTGAGACGTGTCTGTCAATTTTATTCTTGCCCTGAGGACAAGATAATATTAGACTTTATAGCCTCGTTGAATCTCTCAGCGCAGCTCTTTCATTGTCAGAGTTATAGATGCAGTTGGACTTGCTGTTCAGCGAATGATGCCTTTGAAATATGAATGTGCCTGCTGTGACATTGGTGAATAATGGATAGGTTATTGGATATGTTCTTGTCATCATAATACACGGCATTTGCATGTTATATGGGTTGTTGTTCACTTTCATGTTATGATCATAAATATGCCCCCTTTGGAAATGAGTGAAATGAAAGTATCCTTATCATGGAGGATAGGCGAGAGTACAATGACGCGCTCATTAATTATGCAAACGGCATATTACGCGCTCCTCCACATGGGTCACAGAGCAAGTTCACAAACAGTGAAAAGGAAAAATACTGATTTCGTGACACATGTGATCGACTGCACCTCGGGGCATATATTCACAAGACGGTGAATATGCTAATTTCAACAAGAATCGATCTCGGGAGGGAGAGCCCTCGGGTTTTGGCTGCACGGGTCATCGCGCGTAAGAGCGCACGCCGCATCGCCCAGCAGGTCCGGAGACGCACAGCCACAGACAGTGAATATAGGTTTGAGCGGTCAAGCACGTCGCTTGCCAAAAAGGAGCACCCTTTCTCCACTCTGCCCCGGTCCACACACCGAAGCTCAACACAGACAGTCGACTTGTGTGCAAAGTAAACCACCCTGCGCCCGCTGTCCCCCCTGCTCTTTGCACTTACATGTTGGGTAGGCTCTATAGGACAAGGCCGCGTTGTCTGCGCGGGCGCCGCGCGGTGGGAATGTCCCCCCTCTCTCTCTCTCTAAGTACTGTGCAGTTATTTGATGATGGTCCGACTCCTCGCACTTCCCTATTATTTTAGTCTTCAAAGAGCAGGCTAGCATATGGGATAGCCTACTCCCATAATACCATTGAGTCACAGGGTTCAGGATTACACAGGCCTTACATTGCCTTTCTTATTTGAATATAATTATTTAGCTTTTAACCATATGCATACCACCTTGCCACATATTTTCCCCTTTTTTTTGTACATTTATTTTTCAAATGAAACTTAATTCACAGTGATGCATTCATTTGTAGACATCTATTTATTTTGCCACTTCATTTTTTTGTCAATTCATTTGTCAATTGCGGCTGTTCAGAACGTTGGCCTGCATGGGAACCTGTAGGCTGTGGCAAACCTCACAGCGCTCCTCTCCTTTGTATAACCACTGGTGTCCCATACGAGCTCTGCGTGTGTTTTAGACTTTCTGTCAGTGTCTCCTCCTGATGTTTATAGAACACCAAGCTGCTTTTCTGCAGGGTGCCATCTCTCTCCTCGGAGTAAGCGGTGTACAGACACGTTTTCTTAGCCCCTGGGGCACAGGCTCAGATGTGCATTCCAGCAGACAAAGCTAGAATTTTTTTTTAGCCCTCTCTCTCTCTCTCTCTCTCTCTCTCTCTCCCCTATATGTTGCTGAAGTGAGATGATGAACAGAATACAGGAGGCCAAGCAGCCGCCTGCTGTCCAAGCTGTCACAGAATTACTGTCACAGTGGGGAGATTTCTGGAGATAAGCTTTTTATTTATTTTTTCTCCGTTCCTCCACAAAGCCATTACTTGAAAAAAAGATACAGGTGCTTCTCTACGTTTACATTTTTTTATTTATTTTATACACAGTGCTTTGAACCGAGCATGATTACAGTCACACCTTTCTCAGGTCGTCTCTTGTAATTAAGCAATTTATTTCCAACTTTTTGTGTTTTCTTGTGGCTTTTCTGAAGGTGAAGTTGGTACGCGACAACATGCTTTGATACTCCCTATATACACAGGTATAAAATGAGAGGTAATGAAAGAAGAAGGAGAGAGGAACTGGGAAAGGAGGGAGGGGAGGAGGAGGGAGGAGGAGGAGGAGGAGGAAGGGAGGGGGCTTTGAAGAAACTGGGTAGGTCTCGGTGAGGTTTCCTTGGTATGACAGCAGCATAAAGCCGTCTTGTTTGAGCCGGGAGCGTGGTGGAAGTCAAAGTAGAGAGAGGGAAAGAGAGAGAGAGAGAGAGAGAGAGAGAGAGAGAGAGAGAGAGAGAGAGAGAGAGAGAGAGAGAGAGAGAGAGAGAGAGAGAGAGAGAGAGAGAGAGAGAGAGAGAGTACGTAGTACTGGTGAGTGTGTCTGTGTGTGTGTGTGGCGGGGGGTGCAGAAAGACATGCTGGCTGAAGATATTATTAGAGTCTCAGGGTACTGCAGGTGAAAAGGTCCTCTTCTTCTAAACCAGCCAATTTCACCTTTCTGGCTGAAAATGACATAGGGGAAGATTGTGTGACACCTATACGCTGCCCGGGTCCTGTAATCATGTGTTTAGCCGACCCTGAGTTATTTAGAAGTCCATCCGACCAATGTTATCTTTTGTTGGAACACGCCGTCTTTAAATAATGCATCGAAAGTGCACCTGTGAACACGACAGGTATCACATGAAATGAGCCGATATGTGTTTCATGCTAATGTGGCTGTAACACCCCCCCCCCCCCCCCCCCCCCCCCTCCCTCCGTGACACGCACATGCACCCTCAATTTGCATAATCACTTCTGGAGTCACCTGTGAGTGAGCAACAGAGGGACACCCTGTCTGATCTGATGGGTTTGCTCACTTTTCCCCACCTCATCTTCAGATTACTTGAGGAGGGTTTGGGGGATGGTGGCTGGGGGGGAAGCTGGGGGGAAGGCTGGGCTGTAGGGGGGGGGGCTGGCCCCTTCCCATGCCACCCAAGCTCCGCGAGATATGCAGGGGCTGTTTGCGCAGCGCCCAGGGCAAACTCACACCCGCTCATCAGATGCACACTTTTAAAAAGACTGCACACTTTAATGGATTGTCCACTGTTGACGTTTTCTCGGCACCTCTGTGCGAGGGTCGTCCCCTGGCCCAAATAGCCACATCTGGAAAGTGTGAGCGAGGGCCGTCGAGTTGGAGAAAAGGAGCCACTCCTTGTGAGGAGAACTCACAAAGGGCTCCTCAGTTCATTCTCCAGAGCGGAGTAGCTGCGTGTCGCTCCTCAGGACGGGCTGGCTGGTCGGCCGCGATGTCCTCCCTTACCGAGTGATTAGGGTTTTGTTCCATTTTCTTCTCCTTTCATTTTTGTTTCATTGCTTGGCTTGTTTCTTTTAGATGCAACGCACCTCATAGACCGGTCAACATCAGTCAGTCATCAGTCAGTCAGTCAGTCAGATCAGTCAGTCAGTCAGTCAGTCAGTCAGTCAGTCAGTCAGTCAGTCAGTCAGTCAGTCAGTCAGTCAGTCACTCACTCACTCACTCACTCACTCATCACGCACTCTCTCTCACTCACTCAACACGCACTCTCCTCGCCCGCTCACCTCGCTCACAGTTAGCCACTCTTGCCCCAAGTGGCGGCTCACAGGCGTGTTCAGAGAGTCGGCCCTTGTGGTTCTGTGACACTTGTTCCCTATCTGTCACTAAAGTTAGGGAATTGATTGATTGATTGAAAACTTTATTAACAGATTGCAGAATGTGTACAGTACAGTACAGCTCAATACATACAATTGTTAAGGGGATGCAGACCAGAGAAAGACTTTCGTCTTGTTTACATCAGGTCCCCCATTTTCAATTCATCATAACATATATGACATACACGACATACAGATAGACAGTACTGCTACATCTATACATTTATGACATACCAGATTTGCAAATACAGTACTGTTTGTGATACAAAAAGAGTCCAGAAAAGAGAGTATATACATTTGACGTAGAAACTGTACATTGGAGGAGGTTGGGTAGGTGGGGTGGGGGCGAGGGGGGGGGGGGGGGGGGTTGGGTAGGAGGGGTGGGTGGGGTGGGGGACACTGTACAGCAAAACTGTACATTGGAATATTGACAAAACCATACATGGTCATTTACTGTACATTGGAGGGGGTTGGGTTAGGACATTTACAGGGGCCAGTTTCGAATTGCAGTCTCCCGTAGGTGTTCTTTGAGAGTGTGAGAGTGAATCAGACTGTGGCAGGTATCTGTGACACTTGCTCCCTATCTGTCACTAAAGTTAGTGAATCAGACTGTGGCAGGTTGATAGATGAGTTATATACAGTCAGCGTGTGTGTGAATTATAGATGAGACAGACCTTTTGCTTTTGAGACATTTAAAGGAGATTATGGGGGGTGGGGTGCTGGAGGTGTTCAACCGGCTTCTTTTTTCAAACAAACTTGAGAGTAGGCGCTGGTGCTCCTCAAGCCTCTGGAGACACTTTGGAGGAGTTTTTGGGGAGTGATGTAAGTTGAAGAGCACTCATCCGGTACCCTCTTTGCATGAGGTACACATCTGGTCCATTCTAGCGCACTGTACTGCGTCTGAGATCAGAGGGACCAGATGCAGGCCATGGTAGTGTTTTCTTTTTTTTCTCCTGTCTGATAATTCCTTCATCATTGAGCACGAGAATAAGCCTAAGTTATACCGCTAGAGTTTTAGCAGCAAAAATGGAAGTCGTAAAAATGCAGATGCTGCTAATGATGTCATTCTATGTGGTATCTTGCTTGAGATAAATCATAGATCTGAATTGTTCCAACAATTAAAGAGCCCCTTTTGGGTTTGAAGTGCGGCGTCAATTATAGCAGCGCCGGTCCGAACCGAGTACCTGCCGGTGGTCTCGTACAAGCCCTCTGTATACACAGGGACTGAAGGCATCCTTTTATGCATGCAGTGGAATTAGATTCATGTTGAAACAGGGACTCGCCCCCCCCCCTCCCCCCCCTCGCCCCCCCATGCCCCATTGAGCAGAATGAAACAGGCTGTTATAGTTTGCTTATCCCTGCCACAGCTGGAATGTCGGCCAAAGTGTGCACGGAGGGGAAATCAAGAATATTTTTTTTAAGAACCCTTCCCCTGTATAAAGTCGCTAAAGAAACGCTGGGAATGGAGTTGACCCGCATGTGCCAACCCAAACAGCAGCTTGAGACCCCCCTCAGAAAAAGTGTTGGCCGATGCCTTAAGACAACCACCGGCTCACTTCTTTCAGCCTTAGGGAAACAGATCGGAGTTATTGCCCTTAACAATCGGCTGTTGTCTTATTTGTTTTAATGGGGTTTTGCCCGGGGCTAGTTCTTGCTGAAGTGATTGAATTGATTGAATACTTTATTGACACAACAGTAGGACAACATTTGAACAATAACAATGTCATAACGCTGGTCAAATGGATATAACACAATAAAGCCACGGCTTGTTTCCCATTGTGGTCCAAGTGAGACCCTACACGGACGTGGAGAGGCCTGCTTTGCTTGAATGGTCCTCTCATAGTGTCCCTGTATTACGCAAGTTAAAAACATGGTACTTTGTTCCCACTCCCAACCAGGTTTGGTATCAATTCAAATTTGAATTCAAAATCGAAATGGAAATGTACGTTTACCAGCTGATGATGGAACATTCAACCTCCTTTACTTGTCACTATAGGTTGGATAGGATGACTTTTTCTTGCCAAAAATCCACTTCCTCAATCCACTCATTGAACTGGAAGTGAATTGATCCCAATCCATATCGCCAAGCTAAGGTCTGACACTGAGAGAAGGTGTTTTGATTATACAGTGTGATTATAGTGCTTTCCCATGGGTATGGGTCTCCATGGGCAATTTGGGGGGTGGGGGGCTGTCTCACTTTAGGTGAACCGCATCAGATTGGAGTGAACGGGGAAACCCAAAAGCTCCTCTGGTGACCTTTATCAAGGTAAACCTATCCAAGTGTTATAAGACCTAGTTGGCCCCTTGGACCTTTGTTCAGCTTTGATGGCGATGTTTCCTGTCACACGAGGCTGGAGGATTGCAGGCAGCCGTCTCCTAGTTAAGGAAGTAATGGGCGTGAGTATAATTGAGTAGCCTACTTGAGTACTAGTTTTATTACCACCTATACTTAGACTAGTGAAATACTAACCAAAAGTCGCACATCGCTTTTTGTTTTTGTCCGAGACTGAACAGAGAAAAATACTCCTATTCTGTTGAAGACATCAGACTTGTTTGTATGATGACTGGTTCTGCGTCTGTGCCATCCAAATACATCTTTTGAGTACTTGAGTACTCGTTTTAGAGTACTCAGCTACTATATTACTCAAAATGCCCATCCCCTGAACCAGGATCCTTGGCTGAGTTGTTAGTTAAGGAGAGGAGATCTGCGATACATGCATGTCTGATGCTTGTCCTTCCTCAACTATGATTCAGGACTTAGAGTGAGTTTTTAGGGTCTGTTTTTATTTTGCCCCCCCCCCCCCCCCCCCCCCCTCTCCGGCATGTTTTAATGAGCCCAGGGTGCTCATTTGTTTCTATCTAGGTTCATTCATGTGGAACAACTGTAGTATTTGAACAACATTAGTTGCCAAAACAAAATGTGATAAATGTGTCATTTGGATGAAATGGAGATGTGTTTTGTGCTCGGTATAGAGATCGTGTTTGTGGTTACTATGAGCGGTTAGTAGAGTGATTTATGATTTGTGAAAGCGTGTGCTGTAAAAACATGTTTTGCTGTACTGGGATCGGCCATCAGCATCACACAAACTTGTATGGAGATGAATAGAATAGAATAGAATAGAAATACTTTTATTATCCCGTGGGAAATTTGGCACTGCAAATCGCTCAACATTTAAACATTTAGACAGGACAGGTCACGAATTCGAATAATAACACAAATCAAATCAAGTTGCCTAGGATAAGAGTAGAGTAAAATAGAATAAAAATTAAATAAAATATACAGTAAATAAATACAGTAAAAATATACTGAGCATGGGGGAAGGGGGGTGGGGTACAGGTAGTAAAAAACAACACAGCAGTGTAAACAAATTGGTCAATATAATTAACTATCTAACTAACTGAAATATATATTCACAGTGTCACATAAGGTGCAGTATGCATCAGGTAGTGTTATTGTCCTCCTTGGGTTCCTAGTAGTCCTAGGTCAATGTCAGGCAGCCGTCGCTGTCATGTAATTTCCATGATGTTACGTCTCATGTAATTGAACATCGATGTGCCGCATAATGAACCTAATTAATTAATTGTGGTTCAGAATATTCTTTATTGTCAGAACATGCCAAACTAGGCCTACTTGCCAAACCACAAATCTGAGGTAGAACATGAACACGAATTGTATAACAATACAACTTTTATAACTGGCATTAACACTTTGATTGCCAGCCGTGTTTTCCTTTTTACCCCCTTGAATGCCACCATCCACTCCAATGTTAACTTAATATCGCCTAATCTATGTTTTAAATTATGGCTATGTGTCTAATCTGCCTGTCGCTTATCAAAGACTCATTTTCCAGTCAACATTGTCAAGGCAGATTGTTTTTTTATCGCTTCATTTCCGTTTGATAGCATTTTGAAAATCACCCGTTTTTCCCGGAAAAAACAACCCATTCTATGATAATCGTCTTTTACTGGAATATTCCAGAACGTTGTCATTTGTCGGCCTATTTATGAATCGTTTTCAAATAAACGCTAGATGATCGATAGTATATGTGTGCGCACGCACGCTGATAATCGCTGCTCTTATTTCCTGATGGCTTTTACAGTCAAAACAGCTATATCACATAGGGGAAACGCTTATATATCCGTGAAAACGAGTCTGATTATCCTAAGACTGATAACATAGATTCCTTACCTGAGGTCAGATGGTATCCAAATGGTTTATTCCAATTTCCGATCGCCATTCGAAAAAATCGCTCATTTGATTGATCCATCGTGTATACAGTAAAACACATATTCGCCGCGGCACCAAGGCTCCAGAATGAACTCTGGTAGACCCCGGTTACACCAGTGAGAAGTAAAATGTGGAGTCAGAAATCCTTTCTCCCATTCACTTTCATTGAGTCCAATCCAAAAGGGTGATTTATAAAAATAAATCTCAATTTGGTCAGTATTGTCATTTGGACAAGCAAATCCATTACTTTAAGTTGTGGGCAAGAAAGACAAGTCTGTCCACAAATCTGAGGTAGAACATGAACACGAACTGTATAACAATAAAAACTTGGCATATAACTGGCATTCATAAAAAAAATATAATAATAAAAAAGAATATTGACCACGTTTCATATTTATATAGAGGAAAAATATATCGCAATAATTATTGTTATTGTTTTATTGCCCAGCCCTAACTCAGAGATGATCTCATCGCTGCAGAAAGTACATTTCAAGTTCAAGTTTCAAGTTTTTTTTATTAGTTGTCATACAGAAGTACAGAATACTTTTATACAAAATGCTTCTTTCTGTTTCGCTCCAGAGACTGTGCTAGGCAAAGATAGATAATAAAATAAGTATAGCAAGTATAAAATAGAAGTCAAGTACGTGGACAAAAATGTTCAGTATATGTATACTATATACATACAATGCTCTATGTAGAGTAGAAGTAACTGAGTTACCATACAATATACTATACAGTGCAAAGCAGAAGTGGGATGAGGTACAATTTAGGTACAATATAATTTACAGTAAGGTGTAATGAGGTATGGGTTGTAGTGAAAATCCTTTACCGATAAATATAAAGTGTGCTTAGGTGTACTAAAGTGGTTAAAGTGGGTGCTGCAGTGAGTTGTATGTTTAAAGTGAGTGTGTGCGTGTGGATGTGTGTGCTGTGAGTGCATCTGATGGTTGTTGTATAGTGTTATTGTTCGTTGAGCATCCTGATGGCCTGGGGATAGAAGCTTCTTCTGAGTCTCTCTGTGCTTGCCATGAGACTCCGGTATCGCTTGCCTGATCGCAGCAGTTCAAAGAGGCAGTTGTTTGGGTGGCTGGAGTCTTTGATAATTCTCTTAGCCTTGCCCATGCACCGCTTGTTGTAAATGCCCTGGAGAGTGGGAGTGGATCATTTATATACATCTATTTAAATTTGGACTAGGCACAGCAGCACAATAAATACCACCATCTAACCTCTGTCTCATCTCATCTCTTTCCTTACAGCGGAAGAAGTGGACGTGCTCAAAGTATTAGAATTTCACAATGCCCCCGAAGGAGTGAGGAAAACAACAGGATTTTGCGCAAACCGAAGAGGATCGACCCCGGACACAGCCTACCGAGTAACCAAGCAGGCCCAGATCAGTGCCCCCACCAAGCAGTTCTTCCCAGGTGAGATAAACCCCCACCCCAAGTCTTTTCATCCCTCCTCTATCGCTATTCTCTCTCTTCCTCCTCCTCGGGGCGCAGGCTGCGTAAATGTGGCCTGTTGTGGCGCTCGCCAAGTCCGTCAGATTATGTCTTGATGTTTTTTTTTAGCTTCCACTGAGTGATGTGATCTGAGTCTCTGCCGGAGGGACAGCTTGGCTGACTAGTGAGAAGAGTGCAGATACTGGGTGTCACTGTGGCTGAAGCCTGCATGTGTGAATGCCGTTTGGTGGATGATTTGATCTAAATGTGAATTCCGTTTGGTGGATGATTTGATCTAAATGTGAATGCTATTTGGTGGATGATTTGATCTAATATGTATGAATGCTGTTTGGTGGATCATTTGATCTAATATATGTGAATGCTGTTTGGTGGTTGATTTGATCTAACATACTGTATTAATGCTGTTTGGTGGGTGATTTGATCTAAATGTGTGAATGCTGTTTGGTGGATGATTTGATCTAAATGTGTGAATGCTGTTTGGTGGATGATTTGATCTAAATGTGAATGCTGTTTGGTGGATGATTTGATCTAAATGTGTGAATGCTGTTTGGTGGATGATTTGATCTAAATGTGAATGCTGTTTGGTGGATGATTTGATCTAAATGTGAATGCTGTTTGGTGGATGATTTGATCTAAATGTGAATGCTGTTTGGTGGATGATTTGATCTAACATGTGTGAATGCTGTTTGGTGGATGATTTGATCTAATATGTGTGAATGCCGTTTGGTGGATGATTTGATCTAAATGTGAATGCTGTTTGGTGGATGATTTGATCTAAATGTGAATGCTGTTTGGTGGATGATTTGATCTAAATGTGAATGCTGTTTGGTGGATGATTTGATCTAAATGTGAATGCTGTTTGGTGGATGATTTGATCTAACATGTGTGAATGCCGTTTGGTGGATGATTTGATCTAATATGTGTGAATGCCGTTTGGTGGATGATTTGATCTAATATGTGTGAATGCCGTTTGGTGGATGATTTGATCTAATATGTGTGAATGCTGTTTGGTGGATGATTTGATCTAACATGTATGAATGCTATTTGGTGGATGATTTGATTTAACATGTATGAATGCCGTTTGGCGGATGACAATTTTATCTGAAGTGCCTCGCTGCACTTGATTGATTGAAAATTGTAACAGATTGCAGAATGGGTACAATACAGTACAGCTCAATACACACAATTGTTAAGGGGATGCAGACCAGAGAAAGACTTTCGTCTTGTTTACATCAGGGTCCCCCATTTTCAATTAATCATAACATATATGACATACATGACATACAGATAGACAGTACTGCTACATGATACATCTATACATTCATAACACTGTGTATACTGTGTGTTGACCGATATACAGTATCAGTGCATCTGGTAAAGATCAGTGCATCTTTACCAACTTAACTTGAACCTCACCAGATGGTCTGTTACACAGAACCATCTGTGTATACTGTGAGTGTGTCCATTTCTAGCATGGATAGACCCAGTGCAAACCTTGACAATACAGTGCCATGCTCTACCCATTGAGTTACATAGGACAACTTAGTGTTTGTTCAGTGATTTGAAATTATTCTACAAGCCAAACTAGGCTGAATATTGGGAACTTACTGGCACAACCAGCTGAATGCTGCCAGAATCTGGTTAGGGCTTACTAGCCACTATGGCAGCTAACCGTAACCAACTATTATGTAAGGGTATTTTTTGTCCCAAAATCTATATAGCTGGTAAAACAGTGAACATGTCTGTCATTTGGAATAATCCACAAGACATTGTGGCCATTTCATGTATTTTAATATTTATTAGATTATAATGTCTTAATTTCTTCCTGATGGAGGATACTGTGCAGAACAGAACACTCTTAAAAGTTTGCTGTTCATTTGATTTCTTTAGGGGTTCATTTTTGGTATTTGAAAAAAGAATGATTATGGCTGATTTGATTTGAGAGGTTCAAGGGCTACAGTATAATGGAGGTATACTGATGCCCACTTGTCTAATGACCTATAGGTCAATTACTAATCAGGATGCATCCATATGTGTGTGTGTGTGTGTGTGTGTGTGTGTGTGTGTGTGTGTGTGTGTGTGTGTGTGTGTGTGTGTGTGTGTGTGTGTGTGTGTGTGTGTGTGTGTGTGTGTGTGTGTGTGTGTGTGTGTGTGTGTGTGTGTGTGTGTGTGTGTGTGTGTGTGTGTGTGTGTGTGTGTGTGTGTGTGTGTGTGTTATTTTAAGGCTGATAATACCAATATATCCCACCTGTATCGGCCAATGTCAATTGTTGTAATACTTTAAGTCCAAAATGCAGGTACAAAACAGGTTGATCATCTCAGACAGCCCTGCAGGCCTGCGGACAGTGAAGCAACGAGTGTAGGGGAATTACAACAATTGTGTAACAAATAAATTACACAACCATGTCAGCTGAAGGATAAATTAACAAATATCCTCGTAGTTTTATTCAGTTTTACAGTACACGGGCCACAGAAAAGGCCCTGTCTACAATCAGCCATCAAAATCAGTCCGTTCCTGGTTGTGATTTTTAAAGCCCAAATCGGCCGATATTGATTTTGTCCAGATATATCAGTGCATCTTTACCAACAATAACTTGAACCTCACCAGCTGCTCTGTTACACAGAACCATCTGGGAAGTCGTCCTTTGAAACTGTTTGGAATAGGGCCGGTCCTTGGCAGAGTATCTTTGCCCGTAGCCTCAAGTGGTTCCTCAAAGGACGCTGATTGGTCACAAAAACACATGACTTTCAGCTCCCTATATACATACCATGTAAAATCAATATCAAGGTTTAAATGAGATCATTACTATGGTATTACTGTTGGCCTGACACACGGTGCTCATGTGAATATCAGTTCACACGTGGACGTGTCCTCAGCTTGTCCCCCTGACCCCTGACCCTGTGGTGTTTCTCCCTGTCTGTCCCGTGGGTGTGTCCAGACGGCGTGTTCCCTGAGGACTTCTCCATCCTGACCACGCTGCGTCCCAAGGCCGGCCTGCAGTCCTTCCTGCTGTCCATCTACAGCGAGCAGGGTGTCCAGCAGCTGGGCATGGAGCTGGGCCGCTCGCCCGTCTTCCTGTACGAGGACCAGAACGGCAAGCCAGCGCCCGAGGACTACCCCCTGTTCCACACCCTCAACCTGGCGGACGGGAAGTAAGTCTGGTTACACTCACTCACTCACTCACTCACTCACTCACTCACTCACTCACTCACTCACTCACTCACTCACTCACTCACTCACTCACTCACTCACTCACTCACTCACTCACTCACTCACTCACTCACTCACTCACTCACCCACCCACTCACTCACTCACTCACTCACTCACTCACTCACTCACTCACTCACTCACTCACTCACTCACTCACTCACTCACTCACTCACTCACTCACTCACTCACTCACTCACTCACTCAGCCACTCACTCACTCACTCACTCACTCACTCACTCACTCACTCACTCACTCACTCACTCACTCACTCACTCACTCACTCACTCACTCACTCACTCACTCACTCACTCACTCACATATATATAAAGTTGTCCTATCCAACCTATCAGTAAATAATCAAGAATGCATGTTCTGTCCATCTGCAAATAAACTGCAATTTCTGTTTACATTTCGAGCCCCACTGTTAGATAGAGAGGGAGGGGCGGTGGTGGGGGGATGGGAGACTGGGGTCAAAGTTGAAAATGGATTAGGATTGTTTATATCTCCTCAAGTCAAACTGAGGCCAACATCTCTCACAGCTTTCGGCTCCTTCCAGAGAATCTCTCTGTGCACAATGACTGTCACCAAGTTACTGTAGAGACCATTTATAATCCTCTGGCGGTCATGGTTATCATTGTGTGTCCACTTGTGTCTTCTGTCTTGTGGGTTTGTGGTCCGAATTACATTCAGTCAACGTTGAGATACAGTGTTTAAAAAAAAACGCAATTATGAGAATTATGAGTCCTCTCCGCCTTTTGATAAGAAAACAAGGCCGGTCAGATCTTCCCCTCAGTGCGCTGCAGGAGCCCATCACAAGATTATCCTTCCCCACAGGGGGTTTCCCAGCCAGCAGTGCAGGGGCGCAGGGACGGGTCAGAAAGTGAGAGACAGTGGATTATCGGGGCACAGCAGGGATTGCTGTGGGCAACCTGACCTTAGCCGTGAACTCTCTGCCTCTGTTATTTTAAAGAGGGGTGGGGGTTGGTGGAGGGAAGGAGAGGAGTGGAGGGGGGGGGACGCACGCGCATTGGGTGGGGGGGGCTTGGGCGGGGGGCTTGGGAGGTGTAACACAAAACTTCCTTATTAACCCTCTAGATTACCTCCCCCAATCAGATGCTACATAGAGAGTAATCTTAGCCTTTTTAGCAGAGGCCCGGTTATCCACTCCCGGGTTTGAAAATCCCAGAATTCCCACTCGAAGCTGGGGCTTAGCCGACATGAGCCTCGTGGCAGAGAGTAAACAAACACAGAGAGGATGCTGGGAATTTGCAAATATTATATATATTTTTTGAGCTTTTTTTATGCTGTCTTTGAATGTTATAACTTAAAAAAATAATAAAATTACCTTGTGTTGTGTAATGTGTGTGTTATGTGAGTGCAGTTTATTTATTATAATTTTGTATTGATTTTTTTTAGCTCAAAAGGGAAGTCATAACCAGTTAATTGGATGTTCTGGAACTAAACCTATAATAATAATAATAATAATAATAATAATAATAATAATAATAATAATAATAATAATAATAATAATAATAATAATAATAATAATAATAATAATAATAATAATAATAATAATAATAATAATAATAATAATAATAATAATAATAATAATAATAATAATAATAATAATAATAATAAGAGGATATGGAATGTAGTGAAAGAGTTTTGACTTTGTAAATGTTACACATACCTGTGTATGCAGTTGGCCACCTGTAAACACCACTGCATCTCCATCTCTGGGTTGCAACACTGGGAAGGGGAGTTACCCTCCTAGCCTACTTATTTAGCATCGTCCCTGTCGGGCACCTTGGTCCACTGGGCAGTTTTATGACCCACTGTCTAAAGAGCAATATTCTCTGTAGAGGATTTTTTTAGCGTTTAAGAAGGCCTGGAAGCATTCCAAATCCCGGCCTCGTCCAAAATCCTGGACTGGCTACAGCTAATGCTGCATGTGTACAGTCTCCTCGGAGGTAGATACCGCTACAGGGAAACACACGCTATGCTCCAACAGAGAGACACGTATGACTACATTGCTGATGTGAAAAATATCTTTATTTGGGGAAAGAACGGAAGAGTTTTGTGGAATGTATACTATTATATACTTTAATATTTATTATTATAATCACTCATACATTAAAAATAAGTAACACAATGTTTTTTTTTGCGTTAGTATTTGCAATTTGTCCATCTTAATCATTATTCTCAGGCCTTTTTCATACACAGTAGGCCCTGCATTGGCTCCCTTTGCCATGCGCCCAGTAATCCCTCCTGTTGTAATGCTGAAACCGAGAGAGAGTTGCACGTTTATTTGCCACGACTAAGCCCCATTGCTACTCCTGGAATGTCCCCATATCACACAGAATATCTGTGCTCGGTGGACTTGAACATTTCCCAGTCTTAACGTCATAGAAACAAGAATGATCAAACCCCAGTACACAGACATCTTAGGGGGATATGAAGGGCTTCAAAGCAAAATTCTAGAGGCTATCCATTTTCTTTTTAAGGGGGGGAGCTGTTACTTGATTTTCAATTCTCAAAGTGACGATATTACTATGCAATCTAAAATGCTACAATTCCGTAAGAAATAACTGCAGTTAGCTAATAGTTTAATTAATAATCCATTGTGAGTATCTTTGTCATGCCACCTGTAATTTCGTCAGACAGTGTATATGTCACTTTTGAGCAAAACTCTTATTATATGCCCTATTTTCTCTTGTTGCTCGCGCCAATATTGAGCTCCAGTGGAGTGCCGGGTCTTCTTCCTCCTCCACCTGAGAACAATGTTTTGACTGTGGGCCTCCTGCTCGGGCCAAGCCCGGCCTTTTCCTGAATCCTGACACACACTTTCCACAATGTTCACCGTGTCTGTCATGCCGGGTAACCCAGAAGGAGGATTAAGTTTGGAGTTTAATGAGTGTAATCCTGTGTTAAACAGGGCCAGAGTGTGGGGGCAAGAATGTGGTCCACTGCCGCCCGGTATGCGATAGCCCCCTTCTAAGTTGCAGTGGCGAATTGGTCCCGAAGGGGGCTTCTCGACGGGCCAGATGTACGATGATTAGGAGGTGTCGGTCTTCACGTGTGACCCCGGTTAACCCTTTTGATTTCTGGGTGGGGTGTCAATCGGAATATTATGATAAGCAAAATTCAGTCCCTTGGGATCCTGATAGCAGTGTTTGCGTTAACGGTTTCCACACGCACGTTCCACAATCACTCAGTGATGCACGGTTTAAGAACTAAACTCTCGCTCGTCAGCGTTTGCCCGTCCAGTGAACGCGGCAGAATGTACTGTGCTCGTTGTGCACTGCCCGCATAAACTGTGTTTATTAAACGGTTAGGAATGGATGATGTTGTTACGTGTGACTTCTCAGAGCTTCATCCTCCTACTAGTAATGCTTGACCCTCATGTATCAATATGTCTGCACATGTAAAAGGTTGAAAGTGGATCATACACAAAATATGCACGTCAATTTGTTCCAACATTCTAATCAAGTTTTAAGTAGAAATTAGTTTGTTCGTGTATATTAAAAAAAATACATACATACAAGATACAAGATCATCTTAAAAAAAGTATTGGTGGAGGTTCTCTGAAATGAAATTAACTGAAATGACTTAGGGGGAGGGGGGGGGGCGGACTTCTTGAACACGTGGGTTCGTTGGAAGAGTAAAATGTATTATTATGATGAAATACATACAACCATGTTCCTTCATCGGGGTTCACTATAGGGTGTCACTTGTGCAGAGAAATCAGATAGGCTTCTTTTTAAAAAAAAAACTTTTTTAAACAACAACAACAACACTGATTCCCTCTACTTGTTGTGTCTTGGTCCAGGTGGCACCGCGTGGCCATCAGTGTGGAGAAGCAGACGGTCACCATCATCGTGGACTGCAAGAAGAAGATCACCAAGCCCCTCCTGAGGAGCGATGGCGCCACCATCGACACCGAAGGCATCACCGTGTTCGGCACCAGGCTCTTGGATGAGGAGGTCTTCCAGGTAACGTTGGACCCTCAAAATAGAATTAACCTTCCAGATTGTGTGAGCGTCGTGGGTGACGGATATCACGTGTTGCTGATATACAGTTATAGCCACCATAGGCCTACTCAGTAAGTTGTAGTAGGATTTGCGTATTTGGCTTTATTGAGATATTCTGTGTTGAAAACCAATGTTCAGTTTCAACAGAGAAGTTCAGATGTTCAGATACATACAAAAATAATACACAGTCATTGCTTCGATACAGATCGTTGTTCCCAGAGCAAAATAAGTGATTTAATGAGTCTGAAAGAGATTTGAAGTGGAGACTTTTAGCAGTCTGAGTCACACGAGAGTAAAAGTTCCACTGTTGCATTGACTGCATCATGATTGACTGGTAATCTCTTCCAAGGAAGCTCCCAGCTCCCAGCTCCCAGCTCCCAGCTCCCAGCTCCCAGCACAAAGCCATAAAATGTGAAATGGGCTATATCTCTTAAGAGGTAACAATTCACCTATCTCAATACCCTGCCCTCTTTTCTCGATCCTCCAATCCCAATGGTCGCTTTGTTTGTTTGTCTGAGGTACTTTCTTTGTTTGTCCGAGGGAGGCAACAGTTTGCGATTGGAGGATCAAGAAAAGGGGACGGAGCTTGAGATAGATCAATTCTAAAGACTGTTAATGACAGTGTTATGTGTGGACTGGACTACAAAGGAGAAAGGTATTTTTATTTAACTTAAATTAGACTTAATGAGAACAAAGAAGATCCTTGGACACAAAATCTGTGAACAACCTCTCACACTCCACCACCAATTGCCCATCTTGACTTTATAAGTGATGCACAGATTTGCACAACTTTTCCCTGTTTGACAAAGTTGGTTTTACAGTAGCTGTTCTGTGAAAAAGCGCTTCAATGAAAGAGGAGCAGGATTGCGTATATATCCCCAGTCATGCCTTGCCAGACACCCTTTGATGTCGCTGAAGAAGAATGTGAAGGTAATAGAAACCAGTGGCCTGAACTGTGGGCTCCGAGATGTTCCTGGCACACTTGACCTTCACGAGGAACCTTCATATATCTGAAGTATTGTGTGTGTGGTCAGTTGGCGCTGTGGTGTACTGTAGCTTGACAACGGCATACGGCAGCGCAGAAGCCGCCAAGGAATCTCATTCATCATCGGCATCAAGTACCATAGTTCTTTATTTTTACATTGAACTCTGATAATACATTGTTTGAGAATTATATTTCATAATCATGTATTCATCGTGGTTTACACTTCCTGTCTATATATTCCTTTATATTATTGAATTGGCTACTAGCATTCTGTTGCAGTGGTTTGGGAAGAGTAGAGGTGGCGTATGTAAAGGCCGCTAGTGGACCGAATGGATACGGTACATGCTTAGACAGGTTTCAAAGGAGGCTTAAACCCCTACACTTTTACCCTGCTCCTCTCCAAAGTGCCTCACTAAGCCCTCCGTGTATTTCATGTATTCCTATATGGACCATTTGATCATCCCATCCCTTTACCACCTTTCCCGATCTCCAAAATGTCAACATGCCCACGAAGGCCGTCCGCAACCGGCGGCCCCTTCATGGTGTTTAGAGTTTACCCTGTTGAACGCTTCATGTGGCTTGTGGCAAACCTCTGACCAGTCACAGGCCCTTTGCTGGAGGCTCTCTTTAACTTGTAATTAGAGACACTTAGAGCCTCCGGAGCCTCTTGTTCTTGGGCGCTGCAGCCTGCTGTTATGGCTTCAATTCACAGGTTAGGGGTTCAGAGAGAGAGAGAGAGAGAGAGAGGGAGAGAGAGGGAGAGAGAGAGGGAGAGCGAGGAGAGCGAGAGAGCGAGAGCAAGAGAGAGAGAGAGAGAGAGAGAGAGGGAGAGAGGGAGAGAGAGAGCGAGAGAGCAAGAGAGCGAGAGCAAGAGAGAGAGAGAGAGAGAGAGAGAGAGAGAGAGAGAGAGAGAGAGAGAGAGAGAGAGAGAGAGAGAGAGACACACACACAACTGGTCTCGTTGGAATGCTTCCTTATGCTGGTATTTTAATGGGTGGGTTTACTGGTGCCTTGACCTCAAATAGATTTTTTGGAAAAGGAGACACAAGGTTAGATTACGGTGAATGTCATTTAACATTAGCTTGTACTTGACACTGTGATGAACTTGCATTACCCTCCGTGCCAAACACAAGCTGTTGCATGGTATTTCTTGTGGTGCCCACATGAACACTCTAATGTTATATATTATAATATAATATAATTTGATACATTCACTTCTCTCTCTCAAGGAGAGAATTAGCCGCCCTGGCACAGAAGAGCCTCTCTTAAAAATAAAACACTAGCGCCAATTAACTTTCCTGCGGGTAAACATCTGGTGTTGGCGCCATTGTTTCTGCTTTGAACACACCGGTGCCCCATGCATTCTGCACTGTGTGAATTACAACTCGATTGTCACTGCTGACATTCTTGTTGTGGTCAGACTGTAGGACATTGACCCACGTCTCTCTCTCTCAATTGCCCCCCTGTTTCCCCTCTCCTTCGCCAGCGCTTCCAGCGCGTCAACCCTGTTGGTTCAGTTTATAACTCCAGACATTCTGGGTTTCGTGCTCTTTTTGTTTTGGAGTGTCTCCTTTGTGGACCGTGTTGTTTGTTCTACTTCTCATGTGTGTTGCCTCTCTGCTCTAACAAGACACAGTTCAGCCAGGGGGGGATAGCTACTGCTGACATGGTGTCCAGAAGGTGTCAATGACAATGGCTGAATTGTCACACCGTGTTCTGGGGGGGGGAAGGGGGGGGTCTCAAAGGTCACACACCGTGGATACAGAACGGAGGGCTGTGTTTGCTTGTGACCAGAGTGCTGTTTTTTTTTTATTATCGTCGGCTGAAGAATGACCAGTCATTCTTCTGGTGCCATGCTTTGACTGATTGCTGATCCGGCTGCCTCCGAGTCATCAGAGTGTTTCCAGTGTTGCTATGTCATCGCCACGGTGACCTGGGGGAGCTGGGGACCGACGATATCTCGGAAGGCAGATTATTGTTTTGTATGTTAGTATAGCGTGAGGACTGGGCAGTAAATCAATATTAGTAATTAAGTTGTAAGTAAGGTAAGGGTGACATTTTGGATGTATTTTCTACATACATAATTATACATTTTATATACATAATTAAGTTGTGACGAGGAAGCTGTTTTGTAGTTTTCTTTTTTTTTATCTATTTCTAATCCATTTTTGAATCTGTGAAACCCTGGTCTCTGCAGGCTTCAGTCAGACGTTTAAAATTGTCTGGGGCATGTTTTATAACATACAGAGTACCGACTGATTCGTTATGCAGACGATCTAATGGTGTTCCGTCTGTGAAGGTCATAGCGGCAAGAGTCGAGTCTTGATGACATGACATTTATTGCCATTTAGATTTTTGAGGTTATGGACCGAGAAATATGAGAGGCTTTTAAAATTCTTCCAACATGCTGCTCAGTAGTTTTGTCTTTTTAGCCTATAATTTCAATTAACGACTAAGATTAAGTTCTTTGTGTCAACACACTACTTGTCACTTTCAACTATAAAGCCTCTCAGTGCAAATGTATTGCAAAGCAGCTTTCTTCCTCGCTTCCTTCATATCCCCTGCCAGTGTTGATTAAATGTATGACAGGGCACTGAAGCAGGGCACTTGTAGGAAAAATAGTGGCCCCAGTCAGGAGTTGGGCACTGGACAGTTTTTTTTTTTTTTTTTTAAATGAGAGCCATAACATGAGAGCCATGAGGCTGCTAACAGGCCTGGCTCTGTGTTGGTGAGAGAGAGATAGAGAGAGAGAGAGAGAGAGAGAGAGAGAGAGAGAGAGAGAGAGAGAGAGAGAGAGAGAGAGAGAGAGAGAGAGAGAGAGAGAGAGAGAGAGAGAGAGAGAGGAGAGAGAGAGAGATGAGAGAGAGAGAGAGAGAGAGAGAGAGAGAGAGAGAGAGTAGAGAACAGACAGACAGACAGAGACGACAGACAGAAAGAGAGAGAGAGAGAGAGAGAGAGAGAGAGAGAGAGAGAGAGAGAGAGAGAGAAGAGAGAAGAGAGAGAGAGAGAGAGAGAGGAGAGAGAGAGAGAGAGAGAGAGAGGAGAGAGCATTTGGAACAGGCCCCCAGTCTGTTCTCTGTCCTGGGCTCATAGGTGGATATCCAGAGGGCCCTGGTGCATTCTGGGACATACAGTACACGGGAAGGAAACAAGGTTCATTCTTGGGTGAAACAGGGTTTGGGGGTTAATTCACTTTCAATTCAGTCGATTCTAAAATGTGAACATATAGTTGGTTTGCTAATGGTGTAGTATTCATTTTTAATTATTTGTATGTGTCGACCTTCTCATCTTTTGAAGAAAATTCACCTCCCTGACATTGATTAAATTGAGCAAATAGAGTTCACTAACCACTAACTTTGGTCGGAAATTACATTTTGAAAAAATAAAAGAATTAGCTAAATGGCCACCACTGGGTAAATGGTACACGGTTCTGGAACTGTGATTATCAAGATCTTTATCATACATCTTTTAAACTTGGTCATTATTCAGTAGCAACTCATTTTCTCACCTATTGTAGATGTGGGGAATGTAAAGGCCTCGTCTTTCTCACCTCTGACCTTATTTCCATATGTTGAAACCAAACGACAGATCACATAAATACATCCATACATTTTATTTGTAGAATGGCTTCTTATGGTTCCTCGACAGTATGGCCCAAGGTCTGTGGTGTCCTGGGCAGTATGGCCCAGAGGTCTGTGGTGTCCTGGGCAGGGCCCTGCTCACAAGTAGCAGCTCTGTGGATGAATGAGAGTCTTTCATGGCCCCTTCAGACACTTCTCCCTCATCTACTCCCCTACTGACG
>NC_140176.1:73873361-73915861 GCF_963971535.1 Notolepis coatsorum | reverse complement strand
TGTGTGTGTGTGTGTGTGTGTGTGTGTGTGTGTGTGTGTGTGTGTGTGTGTGTGTGTGTGTGTGTGTGTGTGTGTGTGTGTGTGTGTGTGTGTGTGTGTGTGTGTGTGTGTGTGTAACAGTTCCGTTTCGGAGGGGACGGTGAGAAGGGTCCCGTGGTTTCCGCCCAGGAGGCCCAGGCCCAGGCTATCCTCTCCCAGGCCAGAGTAAGTAGACCGGGCTGTGGGGGGGGGGGCATCTAGGGCCACATGGTGGGGAGGGGGGCTGGAAAGGTGAGGTGGAGTGTATGTGTGTGTGTGTTTTGTGTGTATGTATGTAAACATCATAAGCATTTTATTGCCATTTGTAGGTGTTTGTGCAAGTGTCATCGTCGTGTGTGTGTGTGTGTGTGTGTGTGTGTGTGTGTGTGTGTACCTGTGTGTGTGTGTGTGTGTGTGTGTACCTGTGTGTGTCAGGTGTTTCACAAACCTTTCCTTGGCCTTACGAGGTTAAAATGAGACACGCCGAGTGAGCTGAGCAACATAAAACAGTTGAACGCAGATGGACAGAGCCGGAGAGACTGTTAATAATACTACAGGGGGGCTTGCAGCTCTCACGGGTGGGCCAACAGGTGTAGGAGAGGACAGTGTGTGTGTGTGTGTGTGTGTGTGTGTGTGTATGTGTGTGTGTGTGTGTGTGTGTGTGTGTGTGTGTGTGTGTGTGTGTGTGTGTGTGTGTGTGTGTGTGTGTGTGTGTGTGTGTGTGTGTGTGTGTGTGTGTGTGGGGGGGGGGGGGGGTTGGAGGTTGGGGGGAGATAGAAATTAGGCTTGGCCTTGAGTCGGAGGAGTCCTTGCTGTGTCATCATGTTACACTTTGGTTACTCCCCCACACACATACACACACACAGTCACGACAGGAAAGGAAACACGGAAACTGGTGCAGTAAGTGAGCATGTGAGAAGGTTTGGACCAAAGTTGGGCTCAATTCACTTTCAACTCAATCAATTAAGTGGATTTAATCTGCAATAGAATTTAGATATTGAAGAATATATTTGGCAGGGTGGCAGTATCAAGACAATAAATGTGGTATAATATTATGGTAAATAAAGCCATAGTTCTTGTCTGCGTGTGGGGTCTTTAACTTTGGGTGATCTGTTTTCCCATAGCTGGCTATGAGGGGACCCCCAGGGCCAATGGGTCTCACAGGAAGATCCGGGCCAGTGGTAAGTCTCACTATTGATGTTTTTTCTCTTTTTAATACCAATCACACAGACCAGACCCGACTGAACGAGCCCTGAGTAGATGATGACATAGGCCTTTAGCGTCTACCTGTACAGCCTCTCAGGTGTGCAATCTCACACGATATTAGAATACAATGAACACAAATAGAAAGTACTAATAAAAGCACATAGTATTAAAGAACAGAATCACCAGTATAATGAACGTGACACAATTAAAAAGCACAAACGTTATAGCTGTATGTCATGTACCATATCGTCACTGGCGGAAGAAAACCTTGTAACTCAATTTTAATTTTAATTTTAATTTTTTTTAATAAATCAACTCAGTAGATCATCCTCCATATGTGTGTGTGGTTTTACAACGTTTAAACAATAGGAAAGCATTAAACCGATCATCTGTCTAAACCTCGTAACTCTATTCACGCTCAAATCTGTGTTCGTTTTTTTCATCTCCTGAAAAGTTGGGTTTTTGGAGTAACAAGATTTTCTTCCATCAGCAACAATATGATAAACAGTGCAACAGCATAGCTATACGATAGCAAAAGCAGTATATCTGTATGTATAAAACGGTCCATGGGTATAGGTGGTATGGTATGGTGGAGTCCTGCTGCGGGCCTCAGAAACCAGCGAGTTGGCTGAGACTAGGGTCATTACGGCGGGCAGGCGCCATTGTGCAGCCCGATGGCTGTTGGTACAAAGGAGTGCTGTGTATCTCTTTGGCACACGCAGCAAAACACCAAATACACTTTTCATTTAAATTGACACATCGCACACAACAGACGGAGACCTAACCGGTTATCACAATACCAATAGATTCCAAGTAAATGCCAAACCATTAGTTGTTCCCATGGTTTTCAGAATTAGGATCCTCGGATGGTTATTTCAGCATGTCATTTGAAAGATATCCTTGCAGCGTTGCGTGGCCTTGTTTAGGCCAACAATTAGGCTATATTTGTTGTGTCAGACCAAGAGTATCTGAGGGGAAAGCCTTAGATCCTACATCCTTGGCTTTGGTGAGTCGTGTTGCTATGTTGCATTTGTAACTTCTATATTACATTTTCGTGGTGATCTGGAAGTTCCGTTCCAAAATATATTTTTCAACAAACAATTAAAATGTAACGTGAAATAAATTCTTTAATGTTTTGGAAAATGGGCCCATTGTGAGTAGTTGGTCTCTTAGCAGATCTTGTAGTGTGGTTTTAATGTCCGTGGTATTCCTCCCTTCTACCTTGGTGCTTCTAACTGACAAGAACATTTCACAGTCATTTTCTCTCAGCTTACCCCTAACCCCACGGCCCCCCTTTCTACCGAGCTTGTTGACACACGATCCACTATGTATCTGCAAGCAGAGGCACTGAACAAGAACTGGAGGAATTAGCCTGTAAATTATGCCCCATTCGCAAGGCTTACAGACGGGGATGAGAGTCTTAAAGTAGAAATAAAACAATGTACAAGATAAGGAACTCAAGGCTATTCTGTTTGTCCCCAAAGTACCCCTCAGAAATGGTTTCCGTCCTTAAGTGGGATGTTTGTTTGAAAACCTGACTCTTTGAGACGGTCACGCTTTTTTCTTTACAATGAAAAAGAAATGTCTGTAATTGCCAAATCACTAGCTTTGCATCATTTGTTTGTGTGTAGACAGACTGAGGGCTACAAATATCTGCCTAGACCCACAATCTAGTCGCGCAATTTATAGATTTAAGTATACTAAAAAGTATCCAATTATGTTAATATGCCCCCATATTTTCTTCAATTTCAGGCTACCAACAATATGATACTGAACCTTTTTTTAAACCTTTTACATAAGTATGATTAGAAGTTGATCGCTGGAGCTCAGTGGCGCAAAGTGGGGAAAGAGCTGTTTAGTAACAAGAAGGACGACATTGTTTTGTCCCGTTTGGGAAAACATTATTTCAGTATCACTGTATGCTGAATGGAGAATACACTTAGATCCATGCAGTATTTCACTTTATCTGTGCGCTTTCCTTCCCTAACACCAGCTTCAGAGCATACTGCACACGTCTCCATATGTCCATGTATGACTGTACTGTATGATGGCCAAAATATCACTCCTTATTTCCGGATAGGATGAAAGGGCAGATTTACCTTTAGCTGGAGTCTGAATCGCATGTCATAAGTCTTGTCTTATCTTTAACACCCGGCACATCCATTAATCAATACCGAAAGCAAGCGTGTACATGATACTCTATACACGTCACTTAAATACAGCTCATCTTTGTTGGCTACACAGCGCCATCTGGTGTTGTCTTGTGTGACTTTCATTCTCTTATTACTTCAGGGTCTGCATGCCCGAACTTTGTGAATTGACTTCATCCATGTCCCCTCCCCGTCTGTAGGGTGTGCCTGGTTCCTCTGGACTTAAAGGTGAAGGTGGAGACCCTGGTCCTCAGGTAAGGAACCAACAAACAAACAAACAAACAAACAAAAATAACTTGACACACTGACACTTAAAAACATAGAGGAATGGCTACTAAAGGTGGGTTTCTCTGCAGTGCCATAACAGAGATGCATAACCAAGGGGCCAAAAGCCAAAGGGGACAGTGAACAACCAATTAAAAAGATTTATCATGCAGTAAATTGCACACATCTATTTGTGGTTTGGAGCAAATGAGTTGGTAATTGCCAATTAAGCTACCAATAATAGGGCAGTATACACCTCCCACAATGCATTCCTCTTAAAGTAACAGCCTACATTATTCATGTATTAAAGGGTATGTTCAGAATTTTGTCCTTTCTCATCATAATCCATGTTGTTCTACGTACTGTATACCCACAGCTCCAGCTTGTTAGCCTCAAAACAAATGAAAAATCAATGGGGCTGCGCTCCGGTCCGAATTAGCCTTGGGAAAAGAATACTAAACCTACTTGGGCTACGCTGTGGAGTAGGTTTCAGCATTTATCTCAGGGCATTTACAGACTAGCTAGGGCAGGGGTGTCAAACTCATTTTCACAGAGGGCCACATCAGCATTATGGTTGCCCTCAAAGGGCCAAAGACCGTATAAATGTTAATGTAATGTAAAATAAATGTAGCTACACATTTACATATTGTTAAACATGTTGTTTCTGTATTTATTACTTATTCAAGTTATACATATTGCATATGCATTTGCATAAATGTAAAAATATATGTTAGCTTATGTTATTTTAACAAATAATTTTAGTTTATCAGAACCCCATATTACTCCATCAATCAATGATCAAACCATTCAAGTAAATAACAAAGAAGAATATCATCAAATACAAGCTATGACATTAAGTTTGTTCAAAACCTTTTTGTCACAGTCAAGAGGGGCAGAACTAACAACTGTGAGCTGCAAAGAACACGTGGGACAGATGTAGCAGATGTTACAAAAACAAATGGCTGCACACAACCTTGCAGAGGCCATACATCCAACTAATGGAAGATAGTTTAATTAACTTTAATTAACAGATTGCAGAATGGGTACAGTACAGTACAGCTCAATACACACAATTGTTAAGGGGATGCAGACCAGAGAAAGACTTTCGACTTGTTTACATCAGGGTCCCCCATTTTCAATTCGTAATGAAATTGCTATTATGTGTCTGCATGAACACACAACTGTAACTGTACTCAAAAATAACAAAATAAGGGTTGTCTCAGTTCACAACTATATTGGTCAAGTTTTGGGTGGGACTTGTTTGCGTCCCTACAGCTTCTTATTCAATTGAGCGAGATGCTCGGTTATGTCACACAGCCAGTTTGCATCCGACAGTTCAGACAATATTTCTTCAACCCTTTGTTACCTATTCCGCCTGGATATTTTTTGTATTTTGGGCTGTAAAATTGTCAAAGAATGTCTGAGGAGTAAGTGCTTTTGGCTTTTTTCCTTTGTTACTTCATCAATACCTCAGATGTTCAACATACATGTATGTGTAAGAATGTGTAATAACTAAGGCTGTCAAAGTTAAAGCTTTATTAACGCATTAACCCACAATTATTTTAACACTGCTATCTTTTAACCCAATATTAATGTAAAAAAAAAAAATCTTTTATTTTTTTTATTTTTTTTATTATTTTTTTACCTGAGCTCTTGGGGGGCCACATCAAATGACGTGGCGGGCCGCATTTGGCCCGCGGGCCGTGAGTTTGACACCTATGAGCTAGGGGTAACAAATTAAATCTGAACCCTTTAACAAAATCTACTAAGGAAATATTGCTCATACTGATCACAATCCTGTATTCGCTGTGACTTGCCAACACTGTTTATTGACGCAGTTACACGGTTGGGCCACCGGATCACTGAAGCTACGCTCGGTCGGCACGGTCCAGTCACATAGGTTTTGATTAGGGCTGTCAGTTTATCGCGTTAATTAGATTAATTAATTACACGGCAAATTATCGCGTTATGAAAATTAACTCAAAATGAATAACTCACAACATTTTTTTTATATAATATTTAAAACATTTTTCTTTTTTTTTTAATCTCATTCATTCCATAAAACCGTAGATTTTTATTTTTATTTTAATGGTCCATTTGCATGTTCTTGGTATCTGATTCTAGGGACATCTATGGATCTCAGGGAATGTATTCCAAATGTCAGAAATACTGTGTCTGTTACTAGGCTTGAGCAAATTGTAATGAACCAAATGAGAATATCAATTAAATTATTTTTTTCTTTTATTTTTACTGTGATTAACACCATGCTAAAATTGACCAGACCTGAAAAATCTAAGCAAATAAATAAAGGGAAGATGATTAAACAGAAGGTTTTGTAGATACAGTACTGAACTCTGCCATCCGGACACATGCAATTTGAAATATGATTATAGAATATAAAATATCAGGCCTAAAAGGGTTATGCGATTAAAATGTGATTAATTAGATTAATTACAAATCCTGTAATTAATTAGATTAAAAAAATGTATCGCCTGACAGCACTAGTTTTGATATAAGAGTCTTGTTGCCCAATGACCGCACAAGCGATTTCAGAAAAGTAGAAAGCCATCTATAGATTTGACCTTTTTGCACCGATGGGCCCTCGACACGTCTGACCAGTAAGTGATGACTCATGTGTCTGTTTCAGGGCCCTAGGGGCGTCCAGGGGCCTCTGGGACAGGTGGGGAAAGCTGGCAAGAGGGTGAGTGAACTCGCTGACCTGTATTCCAATGTGTGTATATGTGGTTGTCTATGTGTGTGGTTGTTTATGTGTGTGGTTGGTTATGTGTGTGTGTGTGTGTGTGTGTGTGTGTGTGTGTGTGTGTGTGTGTGTGTGTGTGTGTGTGTGTGTGTGTGTGTGTGTGTGTGTGTGTGTGTGTGCGTGCGTGTGTGTGTGTGTGTGTGTGTGTGTGTGTGTGTGTGTGTGTGTGTGTGTGTGTGTGTGTGAGTGCTCGCAGTTCAAAATCCAAGAGGCTTATTCCAATCCAACAAACAATTGGTTGATATGCACTTAAATGCCTGCGGTGCCTCCAATTCATGGATCAAATGGCAAAAAACGGCTAATCCGTCTGAAAATGCCAAAAGGGGAACTTCAGCAGTGGACGTGGGACACGATTGGCTGGCTGTCACTCCTTCGGACCAAATGTCTCGACCAGATTGGCTGCTAGAAACATGAGTTTGCATACGTTTGAAATTAGAATAACAATCAGGCTTGACTGTGAGCCAGTTAAGCCTGTATCAAATGGACAAGTCCGGGGATCCATTTAATATTAGTTTGATTTTTAACCAATACAGTACCTACCTAATGAAACATCTACAGGCCAGCCAAAGGGGAACCCCACCCCCCCCTGGCCAAGGGAGGTATTAGGCTTATTAGGCTTTTAGGCAAATGCTCGTCTCTGCTACACTAATGTTACAGAGAGTATTGAAAAATGTGTGGTCCATTTGATATTAGGACTCTTTCATTATGGCTGTCGTTCATCGAACCAGTGCAGATGGTTCATATACGACTGCACTTAATCCTGAGTCATGATACGCTGTCTGTTAACCAGTTGTCATGGTTCCTCTCTCTCTCCCTCAGGGCCGAGCCGGAGCCGACGGTGGCCGTGGAATGCCTGGCGAGTCGGGTTCCAAGGTACGACACGTGACGTCCCACAAGCCGTCATTGACTCACAACTGAGATCAAAGTGAAAACCAAACTTTGTTCATGTGATTCCTGCTGTACTCCTGCAGTCCACAATGAGTTTGACTTGGATAAACGTGATTACAAATGTCCATCCAAACCATTCTCAAGTCATATCTTACACATCCTCAAAGTGCACAGCCTCGGAGGCTGTCTTAATCCACGATTGTACGCTAACAATCAAATGTTACGTACAGTCGTGTCCATGGATAAGGGGATTTGAAGACGTGACTTAATTGTGTAGAAACATCTCAAGACGGACATGTATGGTTCTCCGTCTGTGTCTCTGTGATGGGGGGCCTAGTGACCGTAGCTTCTGTGTCCTCCTCTCCACAGGGTGACCGGGGCTTTGATGGGCTTCCTGGGCTGCCTGGTGAGAAGGGCCACAGGGTGAGTACAATTGATGACCTTTGGCCACAGCAGATTATTAACAAGTATTAAGCTGGGAGACGAGATCTCAAATCCCTGCCCTCTTTTCTTGATCCTCCAATCACAACTGTTGCTTTCCTCTGACAAACTTGATATAGGTCAATTAAGGGCCGAGTACTTTCAATGTAGTCAAGTAATTTTTTTTTAAATATTATGTAATCGTGTGAGTTAATGATGAGTTTTGAATTTTGCATTTTGATGTTTTTTTTTTTACATTTGTAAAAACATAAAAAATCATTAAATAATTAGAATTATATTTATTTGATATAGTCAAATAAGTCAATCTCTTCAAGAATATATGTGCATAAAATTACAGGCTCTTTTAAAACTGCATGGAAATTATACTACATCGATGGTAATTAAACAAGTTGTAAGTCGCAAAGAAAGTGACTGAGGAGAATGAAAAGTTATGAGTTCATAGATTCATGGCCCAAATATTGTATGTTGTGGTATATTCACATACATTCTCAAGTAAGAGTTTGATCTATATACCGATAATACGCCATTTGGAAAAAATACTAAATCATTGTAAATCAGAATATAGCTCCATTTTACGCCGGTGTTTACAAACATCACCAATATAAAGACACATTTTACAGCCACAAAATACCACAACCAATACAGTATTAAGCCCTTGTGTCAAGAGCTCAGTCGATGAACTAGAGAAAGTAAACATGTCTCCATTCTTATTTATTATTTTTGGTGGTGCCCATTTTGTTAACATTTGGATCATGGATTGGGCCTTTAAGGTCAAAATACACATTAGCACATGGGCTCTGAACTAACTTGAGTTTGATTATGAGATTCAATTTCAACACCTCCTTTTTGATACTCGCTCACTTCTAGAGTTGACGTTAGTTATCCATCGATGGAATCCAGACATCTCTCTCAACTTTCCTGCCTTTATTTGTACCAATTTGAGATGTGCAATATTATACTAGTATATTGACTCGTTTTATCTGGTGTCTGCTCGGGTTATTTGTGGCTCGTTGTTTGGAAGACATTCAAGATCATCCTAGACTCTGTCATGCTCTTCTCAGTTTCTCCTCTTGTAAGATCAGTATCCAACAACTGATCTTATCCAGCAATAGAATTGTCTGTTAGCTGTTATTGATTCCAGCGGATTAAGTGATATTTATACACACAAAGACTAACAAACAGGCTAGAGTCCCCGAGAACAAGAGAGTATTATTTTTGTCTGAGAAACAAAACCAGCTCAATATTTTCAAGCGTAGGGGGCGAAGCACTGCTTCTGTCGTGTGATAAGACCCAGATTGGCTTAAAAGAAAAGCCCCCTCTATTATTAGATTTAGTATAGAAGAAGACGAAGAAGAAGAAGAAGAAGAAGAAGAAGAAGAAGAAGAAGAAGAAGAAGAAGAAGAAGAAGAAGAAGAAGAAGAAGAAGAAGAAGAAGAAGAAGAAGAAGAAGAAGAAGAAGAAGAAGAAGAAGAAGAAGAAGAAGAAGAAGAAGAAGAAGCCATACATTGTTTTTCAGTGTGTTTTTCAGTGTGTTTTTACCACACAATTATAACCCCTGTCTCAGAATATAGTTCCATAATACTGTTCCATTCAGCCACTCAACCACTTTTGGTTTTCAGTTGATTTTGAAGTGTTGTGTTGGTCTCAACTGGAGTGGTCTTGAAACACTGCTGGCAAGCAGAATGGGAGACAGTCATTGAAAAGGGCAGGTCTATTTGTATCCTGTCTGTTTAGGGCCTAATTATAACATTATTCTATTATTCTATATTAATTCTAGCTATTGTAACAATATGGTAGAGCAGTGTGTCATACAGACAGGACTGTTGGAAATAATGCTCCTTCTCTCCTCTCCTCTCCTCTCATCCCCTCTCTTCTCTATCTATCTATCGATCGATCTATCTATCTATCTATCTATCTATCGATCTATCTATCTATCTATCTATCTATCTATCTATCTATCTATCTATCTATCTATCTATCTATCTATCTATCTATCTATCTATCTATCTATCTATCTATCTATCTATCTATCTATCTATCTATCTATCTATCTATCTATCTATCTATCTATCTATCTCAGGGAGAGACAGGACCACTCGGACCCACTGGTGCCCCTGGAGAGGATGGACAGAGAGTAAGTACCCCCCCCCCCCCCCCCCCCCAATGATCGATTCAGGAAGGGAATCACATTAGGACCCTGTGGTCGCCAACTACTGGATGTGAACCCAGCATCAGAAACACAAGCACAATACATGGACTGGAATAATAGTCTCTGCAGATACACAGCTTTTACAGAGTTTCACAGTATGTACTGAGTACTGGCACACTGTATTTTCACAGTATATACTGGGTACTGGCACACTGTAGTTTCACAATATGTACTGAGTACTGGCACACCGTATTTTCACAGTACTGGGTACTGGCACACTGTAGTTTCACAGTACTGGGTACTGGCACACTGTAGTTTCACAGTATGTACTGAGTACTGGCACACTGTAGTTTCACAGTGTATACATAGTACTGGCACACTGTAGTGTCACAGTATGTACTGAGTACTGGCACACTGTAGTGTCACAGTGTATACTGAGTACTGGCACACTGTAGTTTCACAGTGTATACATAGTACTGGAACACTGTAGTGTCACAGTGTATACTGAGTACTGGCACACTGTAGTTTCACAGTGATCGGGCCTTCTCACGCACTGCACCCCGACTCTGGAACTCCCTCCCTCAGTCCATCAGAGACTCCCCCACACTCTCCACCTTCAAATCCCGCCTCAAAACCCACCTGTTCTCCCTAGCCTTCAACCGCTCTATGTTTCTGTGTATCATGCTGCTGAGTACTACTGGCACACTGTAGTTTCACAGTGTATAGTACTGCACATTACACCAAGTAGAGTAGGACCTCATAGGAACAAGACCTACTGTACCATAGACAGCAGACTGTACATGTCTGGAGGAACCGAATGATGTTTTTTTCCCTCCTCATCATGTGACTCATTGAAACGCATGGCTACTGTTGTTGTGTGTGGAGATCCACCAGAAACCAGAACAAGGTCTGTGATCCATTCTGGATCCTGACCCTATATAGCTTACACGAGCGCACCGGTCTAAATATCAGTTGTGTCCCCTATACTAATCGTTTAACTAATCAGCAGAACACATATTTCACATGAACCCTGACCTTTTCCTGAGCAGAGCTTCCTTTTGTTTTGTTTTGTTTTGTTATATAGATGAAACCTACCTAAAATGATCTCCTGGTCGCGCTAATAAATTGGTCACTCCTGAGAAAACGTGTTTCTCTCTCTCTCTCTCTCTCTCTCTCTATCTCTGCCTATGTACTTCCATGTTTATTTGAACAAACTCACTGCTTTTCGCAGTGCCTTTCTGGTCCAACGCATGCATCAATTTCTTCGAGGCAACTGATTTAAATAGGAGATACATTTAATGCGGGTTCATCAACCAACCGGTCCGTTAAAACACAGGTTCTACAGAATACATTCATTACTATGTAGATTAACAGCATGGCACAGCATTTAGCAGCATGGCACGCGGTGCGGCTGCAGATGGACGTGTACACCACTGTAGTGTATTGGAAAGCTAGAGTAAATAAAATGCACTTACATTGCATTTAACACTTAAGCCACTCAACCAAACCAACTGCAACACTCGGAAAAGCTGAATGAATGAATGAATGGATGAAAACTTTATTTAACAGATTGCAGAATGGGTACAATACAGTACGGTTCAATACACACAATTGTTAAGGGGATGCAGACCAGAGAAAGACGTTTGTCTTGTTTACATCAGGGTCCCCCATTTTCAATTCATAGTGACATTTATGACATACACAACATACATGACATTTATGGCATAGGGACATACATGACATACAGGTATTTAGTACTGTTACATTTGTGACATATACGATATTCAAATATACAGTACTGTTACCCATAGATCCTGACAGAGAGTATATACATATGATGGGGAGGGGACTGTACATTAGGAGGGGGTGGGTGGGTGGGAGAGAAATATACATACGGTGGGGAGAGAGTATATACATACGGTGGGGAGGAGACTGTACATTTGGAGGGGGTGGGTGTAGCTTATAGCGGTGGGTGTTATTCATGGACTTGTGATTGACTTCCATTCATTTAATTTACACCAACTTTTCCCTCTCTTTTTCTAAAGGGCGAGGATGGAGAGATCGGGCCACGGGGATTGGCTGGAGAGAGCGTAAGGCTTGTCTACTATTGGTTGTACTTCTTCATGCTCTTCTGAGCAACAGTATTTCACCAATCTGTGTTCCTATTTCAAAGTACTGTATAATTTGCAGAATTGTATGTAGCCTGTTATATTATCATCAGTCACGTTGATTGACTCCCAAGTACATGTTGTGTTTTTTATACATTATGCTGTGCGGGCAGAATGCCAGCTGTCTACCAATACCTCTATTGTGTCTTTATTCCTCATATTTAACCATGTTCTGTTGAATAACGTGTGTTGTTTACAGTCACAGTAAGGCATATATAATACATGCTGATTCTGAAATATGAAATAAATATCTGTATATTTGAATCTGTATCATCTGGAGATGAGTTATCGCAGGTTGAAAATTATGGAACATAAAGAAAACAAAAAGAAAAACAGCTGGATATATTGATTAGATACAGTTCCTACATCCATGCATTTTGTTTTAATCTGTATTTCACACATGTATCCACCAGGGGGCAGAATTACCTTATATAGCAACCATTGTTTCACACTCTGTGAGCTATCATCAGTGTTATTGTACCAGAGTGATACAGTCAACAGTGCTCACTTCTCACCCTCTCTTTCTTCTTCTCCAGGGTCCTAGAGGTCTGTTGGGACCACGCGGTCCTCCGGGCCCCACTGGACAGCCTGTACGTACAACAGTACTTCTTCTGACATCACTTCCCTATACTGACATCACTTCCGGTGTAACTGATAAACTGGATTATGATATTTGACTGTTTATTTCTGTGTCTGTTTCCTCCAGGGTGTCGCTGGCGTCGACGGGCCTCACGGTCCCAAAGGAAACATGGTACAAAACGGCACCACCTCCTCTCACCGGCACAGTAGAAAATTAACAGTCAAAGCGCTAAGCGTTTTGTGGTATAATGAGCATTTTGAGCTGCAGATGACAGTTACTATGACACTATGTTTTAGGACAGGGGTGTAAACTTCTTTCAGTCTTCACGGCTGTGGGGTTCAAAGGTCTGCGCCTAAGAGGAAAACATTTTTTAAGGGCAGGATAGGAGCAAACACCCAGCTCGTAAAATATGATGGGAATGTAGTGAATATCTGCTACTTTTTAGGAAACGGGAGGTGGATAAACCCAGGGATGTAGTGGAGGGTAAACCCACCTAAACTCAGTTTAGAATATGACAGAAAATGAAATGTTAGAATTCACAATATAGAGATTAAAGTAACACGTATCGGAACGATTACATGAACATAGGGTGTTTTTTAATAAACATTCTAACAAAATAGTTAATAATATTCCAAAACAAATCATATTTCATTGGATAGGCTACAGCTTTCAAAATCAAAGTTGATGAAAGTAGAACGTCACTAAAACAATAAAAGGTCATAATTGTTAGCAAGTTGGCAACAAATGCCAATGTGGACTACATGTCTCAACATTTTTTCATTGTGGTTTGGCCTTTAGAGGCTTTCAGTCTGTAGTCCTGTCTACTGACCTACAGTACATGTAGTATTATGAAGGCAAATTAAATTAATGAGAATAAAAATAAAATTGAAAAAAAATAAAATGTCAATACCTCCTTCAGAGATCCCATGTTGACAAATCTCTCCACCCTTCTTCTCTTGTGTCCAGGGGCCGCAGGGAGAGCCAGGCCCACCCGGTCAGCAGGGCATTCCCGGAACACAGGTGAATAAATCAAACAAACCCCCTTTTTTTCTCCACCTTAGACAAAAGGATGCCTGGAGTGTCCATGTGCATACGATGAAGTCTGAATGTTGAGTGTGGAGATAGTGTCGGACAGTTCGGTAGTCGTACACATTTACCTTTTAGACTCGTAATCTGTTATGTAGTACTGTTCTGTGAATCAAAGACATACCCCGAATTATTACACACGTACACACACACAGCAGAGCAGCACCGATATCATAACTGTATACTGTCACAATATTGAGACAACAGTGCATATGTCTGTATCTTACCTTCACAGTTGTTTGAATGAATGCTATCTTTTTTTTTTTTTACAATTTCAAATCACCCCACCAATATGCCATATCAAAATATGAGGAAATATTGGGAGACCTGGTCATTTACATATAGACTGCTTCTCCTTTCCTCACCATCTCTCCCCCTTTTCCCTGGAGACAGAAAAAGACACACACACACACACACACACACACACACACACACACACACACACACACACACACACACACACACACACACACACACACACACACACACACACACACAGATGTCCATCCAATATTTGTTCCACAAGTGTATGTGTGAGTGTGTGTGTGTGTATGTGTGTGTGTGTGTGTGTGTGCATGTGTATCTTTGTATGTGTGTGTGTGTGTGTGAGCGTGTGTGCATGGTTGCCATGGGAACAGACCCTCACGCCGTCTGTCTATTGTCTCTCTCTCAGGGTCTTCCCGGGCCTCAAGGCCCCATCGGACCACCTGGTGAAAAGGTACGTCATTATGAGCCATGCAGTACAATACAGTTTTCAAACTCACTGTTCCAACTGAAAAACGTTATGCAAGTCTGTCCAGTTGTTTTGAGTGTAAACCATCAAGATTTATTACAAGTTCGAGGACGCTGTTCTTTTGAATTAATCAACGTGTGTTTCAATAAGCCATATTGACTCATATCGGAACGCCACCGCAACACCGTCATGCTAAATTCTCCATTTCTCCATTGAGGAGTTAAATAACAAACATACGTAACAAAAAAACTTACATGTATGTCATTTATGACATAAATTTATGATCAATGCTACCTGTTCCTCCTCACCTACAGAGAGGGACATTTTAAGCTGTGAAATATCTGAACTCTTGTGAACCTACTGTGAGTTATAGATCTGGGAGGCTGGGTTACATAACCCAGTACACATATAGACATTTAACACAGAAACACTGTCGTGATATATAGTATAGTATACTATAGTACTCCTTCGTACACACTATAGATTCACCACAGAGATACCGTAGTGATTCACCGTAGTATTTCTGAAGTGGAATATTATAGAAATCTAAGGTGAATCACTAAGCGTTCCCGTGGTTTTACCATAGAAATATTACTTATGGTAATTTCTACAGGGATTCACTATAGTGAATTCCTATAGTAATTGATGTGTGCAAAAAAAACACACACAGGAATGCATTTTTCATAATGGACATGGTGGAGCGATAGAAACGGAGTAGAATGATAGAATGCTGTGGACGTGGTTTCAGGTACTGAGTTGTTGGTGTTGTTGTGACCTTTGGGCCTCATGTCATCTCTCTCTCTCTCTCTCTCTATCTCTCTCTCTCTCTCTCTCTCTCTCTCTCTCTCTCTCTCTCTCTCTCTCTCTCTCTCTCTCTCTCTCTCTCTCTCTCTCTCTGTACACAGGGACCTCAGGGCAGGTCAGGGCTGGCCGGGTTACCTGGAGCTGACGGGCCTCCGGTACGTTATGTGTTTTGAATTATTACAGTCAGTTTTGGACTCATGGTTTGGCTGACGGTAGTCTTGGTGATGTTGCACTTGAGCTCAAACTTCTTAAGCTCTTGTGAAATGTCCGTATGGCACAAGCACACACCTTTCGAGGTACACAAAACAATTCTCCGGGTGGAAACATTGCTTTGTTCTATTCGTCTTGGACGCAGTCTGGACGATCAACCCTAAAACCGTTATGCCCCTTTTCATATGAATGACAGCACTATTAATTAGGACACTACACAGAATCGTGCCCTCGTGAATCTTTTGGCAGTACATTTGAACATAATCTCCTGTCGCAATTACAACGCAAATGTCGTTGAACATGAACTCAGGCTTTCCCTGTGCGTCCATCTCTCTTACCAGTGCTGTGTTAATGGTAGGATGACAGCGTTGTGTGTACTGTATTGTGGGGTCAGGCAGAGACGAGGCCCCCCTGGGGCTATAACGCCTGTTGATTTACAGCCCTCCCTGCCCTTGTCTCAACCTCACACCTCAAGTTGGATGTGCCAGGTGTGCAAGTGAAAGGTTGCCATATATACATGTAGAGAGAGGTGAGGCCCGGGGCAACTCTGGGACTGAGCGACTCCCGGCGCCGTCACTCTGAAAAGGCACTGGACACGATGGGCCTGAAAACACTGCTGCTGCTGCTGCTGCTGCTGCTGCTGAGTGTTTGTTGAAATCTCTACTGCGGCGATGACTGAAAGCTCATACTGCTGTAATACATTCTACCATTTCCTTTCATGGCATCCTACTGACACCTCACTCACCCAAGTGAAAAGGCTTCGGGATATTCTCATAATGAATGTGGTCATTTTGTCACACGGATATTCTACCCGACGGACACTTTACTATAGATGTTTCATATTATGAAATGTACTCCATGTCTTTCATCTATGCTTCTGACACATAATTCAACATTTAACACCAATGTTATGATGCAAGACTTATAGTTAACCTAGAATACATACGATAATACATACGATCATTTCTAGTTAGTATACTTTCTACATGGGTACATTCCAAAGTGTTCTGACCTAGTATACTTTCTACATGGGTACATTCCAAAGTGTTCTGACCTAGTATACTTTCTACATGGGTACATTCCAAAGTGTTCTGACCTAGTATACTTTCTACATGGGTACATTCCAAAGTGTTCTGAGCTAGTATACTTTCTACATGGGTACATTCCAAAGTGTTCTGAGCTAGTATACTTTCTACATGGGTACATTCCAAAGTGTTCTGAGCTAGTATACTTTCTACATTGGTACATTCCAAAATGTTCTGGCTAGTATACTTTCTACATGGGTACATTCCAAAGTGTTCTGAGCTAGTATACTTTCTACATCGGTACATTCCAAAATGTTCTGGCCTAGTATACTTTCTACATCGGTACATTCCAAAATGTTCTGGCCTAGTATACTTTCTACATGGGTACATTCCAAAATGTTCTGAGGTAGTATACTAAAAATGCACAATAAACAGTATACAGTATGAGCTTCGAGACCCCAGACACTCTTCCCACTGAGCTCCTCACAACCATGGCCGCCATGTTCCATCTCAGTTAGCCACGCAGTGGGAGACTTGAGAGCTGCCACTCCATGTCTAACTGTCTGTTTGTTGTGACTTTGCTGCAGGGTCATCCTGGCAAGGAGGGACCACCTGGAGAGAAAGGAGCCTTAGTAAGTATCTATAGTATATATTGGTAGAGATAGATAGACATACTGCGTGATTGGTTGATTGATTGATTGACAATGATTGACTAGTTGATTGACACATTTGAAACAAATAGATTGATTGATTGACTGATTGTTTGTTCAATCTATTTATTGGTCAATTGATTGACAGACAATGATTGACTGGTTGATCAGCTGACATATTTACTAATTGATTGCTTTAGTGACTGATTGATTCGTTTTATCTTGATTTTAAGTTTTGGGTACATTAGAAGATCAATTAATTCATTCAGTGCCACATTTACATTTGTGGACACCTACTGTATGCTACTGTATGCATCCTGTCTCCCATCAGTGCAACATAACAACCATGTGTTGTCTCTCTCTCTCTCTCTCTCTCTCTCCTCTCTCTCTCTCTCTCTCTCTCCAGGGCCAGCTTGGTCCACAGGGTCCAATAGGCTATCCTGGTCCTCGCGGTGTCAAGGTAAGACAGGCATCAAACAGTAGTGTCCGTCCATGTGTGGCCAAAAAAACATGGTTATATTCTATTCTGCTCTATTTTGTTCTGTTCTATTCTACCATGTTTTGCTCCACTCTGTTCTGTGATCATGTTTTATTCTGTTCTGTTCTGCTCCACTCTGTTCTGTGATCATGTTCTGTTCTGTTCTGTTCTGTTCTGTTCTGTTCTGTTCTATTCTGTTCTATTCTATTCTATTCTATTCTATTCTATTCTATACGTTTCTGTTCTATTCTACTCTGTTTTGTTCTATTCTGTTCGTTCTATTCTACCATGGTCTGCTCTACTCTATGTTCTGTTCTGTTTTATTCTATTATATTCTATTATTTTCTGTTCTATTCTGCTCTGTTTTGTTCTATTCTGTTCTGTTATATTGTATTCTGTTATATTATGTTCTGTTCTATTCTACCATGGTCTGCTCTACTCTTTTCTGTGATCATGTTCTGTTTTATTCTATTCTATTCTATTATACTGTTCTATTCTGCTCTGTTTATGTTCTATTATGATCTATTCAGTTTTATTCTGTTCTATTCTATTATCTGTTATGTTCTGTTTTATTCTATTATGTTCTATTCCGTTATGTTCTGTTTTATTCTATTCTATTCTATTGGTAGGACTTGGTAACAATCTTGTCTTCTTGTCCAACAGGGTGCCGATGGTGTCCGTGGTCTGAAGGGAGGAAAGGGAGAGAAGGTAGTGAGACTAAATGTGTCTAGATATAATTTCTCTGGTCATGGTCACAGACAGGACCTCTGTATTCCTATATCATTATGGCTGGACAAATTAATGTTGTAGAATTTCATTCCAAAATGAGATGGTCCTACATTATTCATTATACTGGTTGGCATGACTGTGAAATTTACTATGCAATAGTATTAACTATTAACTATTTCATACAAATTGAATCATTTTAGAGGATGTCATTATCTGCATTATTTATGTATATTTATATATATATATATTGAGCAATACACACCATGTGATAGATAGATAGATAGATATATAGATAGATAGATAGATAGATAGATAGATAGATAGATAGATAGATAGATAGATAGATAGATAGATAGATAGATAGATAGATAGATAGATAGATAGATAGATAGATAGATAGATAGATAGATAGATAGATAGATAGATAGATAGATAGATAGATAGATAGATAGATAGATAGATAGATAGATAGATAGATAGATAGATAGATAGATAGATAGATAGATAGATAGATAGATAGATAGATAGCACTGCTCCATCTCATTCAGATATAGATAGATCTACAGTATGCAGTAGTGTACTCTTAGCACTGCTCCATCTCATTTAGATATAGATAGATCTACAGTATGCAGTAGTGTACTCTTAGCACTGCTCCATCTCATTCAGATATAGATAGATCTACAGTATGCAGTAGTGTACTCTTAGCACTGCTCCATCTCATTCAGATATAGATAGATCTACAGTATGCAGTAGTGTACTCTTAGCTCTGCTCCATCTCATTCAGACTTAAGCTTGTTGATATGCGTGGCAGGCACAGGTTTGTGTTAAAATTGATAGAGTCGCGTGATCCGGGGTATTAATTCTCAGAACCACTGGCTGTATTTATGTCCGTTTCCTCAGTGAATAATGAACCTTTTTCTAACTTGACAACATTCATATTCTGAATAGGCCTGTTTGTATTTCCCATTGCAATGTTTGTTATTAATACAGTTGCTGACAGGAAATAAACAGGGGCCAACGCTGTTCTCTTAGCAATGGAATAGAATACCTCTGAAAATATCTATACTGTATCAGGAGTTCTTTGAGGTGGGGAGCTTTTGTTATGAATAAGCAATGCGCTTTGCCACAGATGTGTGTGTGTGTGTGTGTGTGTGTGTGTGTGTGTGTGTGTGTGTGTGTGTGTGTGTGTGTGTGTGTGTGTGTGTGTGTGTGTGTGTGTGTGTGTGTGTGTGTGTGTGTGTGTGTGTGTGTGTGTGTGTGTGTGTGTGTGTGTGTGTGTGTGTGTGTGTGTGTGTGCGTGCGTGCGTGCGTGCGTGCGTGCGTGTGTGTGTGTGTGCATAATGCATCAGGCGTTAGAGAGACACAGACAGGTGACATACTGGAAGAGAGAGAAAGCAAGATTGAGAGAGAGAGAGAGAGAGAGAGAGAGAGAGAGAGAGAGAGAGAGAGAGAGAGAGAGGGAGAGAGAGAGAGAGAGGTGCAGAGAAATGAGAGGCAGAAGAGACAGAAAGAGAGGATGAAAGTCATTTTTGCCCTTTTCACTCGTTCACGACCGGTGGAATCCAAGAACGGCCGTTCGATCTTGGAAGTAAATGTTCAAATATTGCATGTTTGTAATGGAATTGTAAGTATTGATTGATTGATTGATTGAAAACTTTATTAACAGATTGTAGAATGGGTACAATACAGTACGGCTCAATACACACAATTGTTAAGGGGATGCAGACCAGAGAAAGACTTTCGTCTTGTTTACATCAGGGTCCCTCATTTTCAATTCATAATGATATTTATGACATACAAGGTGCAAGGTGCAAGCATAGGGAGGGGGGGGGGGGGGGTTTGGACATTTACGGGGGCCAGTTTCGAATTGCAGCCTCCCGTAGGTGCTCTTTGAGAGCGGTTTTGAAGGTGGGTAGGGATTCAAATTTTTTTACGGCTGTGGGTAGGGTGTGCCACATTATTGTGGCATAATTGTGAAACGTGTTTAGTCCCTTGTTTGAGCCGAATCTGGGTTGAACATGATTTGTGGAACTCCCTCTGGGGGGAGTTCAGGGGGAAACATAATGGAGAATGCGGTATTGTGCATTAGTGTTACAAACAAAAGGATTATCTTTTAATTCATCGTTACTGAGGTAAATGTAGTAACATGTTACTTAAGCTCAAACGTATAGTAAAAGGGAAAGTGCCTTGTGGTGCTGTTCCACAGTTTGGCCACCAGATGGCAGTATGCATATGATCCACAGAGGCTGGTGGGGAAAACGAGACTTTTGGCTGACACTTTAATTAGTTAAGGTGTACATCTACAAATGAATATAAAGATATTCATAATTTCTTATAACGCTCAGAAGAACATATGATAGCTGAGAAAGCCCTATATGAATATCTTGAATTGATTGTAACTGCAGTTTCTAATTTGCTTCATGAAGAGACTTACATGGTACAAGTTACATGCTACCTTGTATGAGCTTAATGTTATAAGTTAATACGATTTTAATAGTTCATACACTATTATGACATGTTTCATAATCAATCATTACATATTACAGTCCATGACAGTCCAGTTGATGTTGTCTCTGGAGTTATCAGGCTGCCGCTGTCGCTTGGGCACAGGGACTGCATTTTAAACAGACGCACATACAGTATATAGGTCAAACAAAGGTCAGCGAGTTATGAGAAGAGGTCCTCTCATCTGGCTTCTCATAAACCAGTCTATATCAAAGATCCCTTTGTACAAGGAAACGTCAGGCAAAAGAAATATCACAACTACGACAATGAAAGGATACAAACAAGCAATGAATGTATAAATACAGTGCATGCCAAATGACTATATCTTTGCATTCTTTCTTTTCAGGGTGAGGACGGTTTCCCGGGTTTCAAGGGAGACATGGGTCTCAAAGGAGACAGGGTGAGGAGGAGACGCCCCAGCAACACCACACCTGTCAAAAATCAACTGATGTGCTGGCTCAAATATTCATGACATCCTGAATCATTGACATCTTCCTCTCCTGTCCTCTCCTCACCTCTCCTCTCCTCTCCTCACCTCTCCTCTCCTCTCCTCTCCTCTCCTCTCCTCTCCTCTCCTCTCCTCTCCTCTCCTCTCCTCTCCTCTCCTCTCCTCTCCTCTCCTCTCCTCTCCTCTCCTCTCCTCTCCTCTCCTCTCCTGTGTGTGTGTGTGTGTGTGTGTGTGTGTGTGTGTGTGTGTGTGTGTGTGTGTGTGTGTGTGTGTGTGTGTGTGTGTGTGTGTGTGTGTGTGTGTGTGTGTGTGTGTGTGTGTGTGTGTGTGTGTGTGTGTGTGTGTGTGTGTGTGTGTGTGTGTGTGTGTGTGTGTGTTAGGGTGAACTCGGTATGCTGGGTTCCCGTGGAGAGGACGGACCTGAGGGTCCCAAGGGCCGATCGGGCCCCAACGGAGAGCTTGGCCCCATCGGTCATGCTGGAGAGAAGGTTGGCTCCGCCGTGTTCCCATGCTATGCTTTCTGTTCCTCTTCTGTGTTTACCCTTTGCTAGGTCCACCAATACAAACACATGCTGCTTACAATTCTGTTTACTTGATAATATTACTGTATATGTGACACACTGTATATGTGGCTCACCAAGGTGTATGTTATAGTAGCACATTTTACAGTAGGGCAGTAAGGCATTTCTGTGCCATTTTCACTTGTAATTTGGGATTTGGTTCTATGCTCATCCCTGTTTTGGTCCTATGTTGGATGCTAGTGCTTGCCTAGCGAGCATATATGAGTATTCCCATGTCAGCTGTCGGATGTCAGCCTAGCCGATCAGCTGCAATTTTACCCAGTGGGTATGTGCTCTGAATCTGAGCGTAGTGATTGATTGGTCTGCAGATATTTCACTCACGCTTTGCAGAGCGGGGGGCGGGGACACACACAAGGAGGACAACATGCCAGTGATTGTGCTGATCAAACTTGTTTCATTATGAACAATATCTGGCAGCTACGATAACAGGGTTCCCGCTGGGTCTTAAAAAGTCTTCAATTTAATTTTAGGCCTTAAAAAGTAGAAGTGTGATAACTTCTCTGTATCTCGGTTGAATGTGTTGGGGGGGGAATGTCCAGGCTGCAAAGTAAGCAGTATGGTAATAGCCTATCAGTTCCCCCCTCCAACAATTTGCATGGAATTACTTCTTTCATAGTAATTTGCCTTAAAAAAATCGTTACCAGTATGACCGTGAAATAGGTATTGAATTATATTCAAAGGTCTTAAAAAGGTTATAAAAAATCTTAAATTGAACTTGTTGCAACCTGCAGGAACCCTGATTAAAAACTCACCAGATTCTGTTCTGTTCTTTATACAGCCCTGGTCTAGTTGCTCAGTGTGATTTTTTTTCTTCTATCAAACCCACCACTGGCTTTTCTAGGGGTAACGTGGCGTGACAGAAAAACTGAGTATGTGTTGACGATGTCTTTCAGGGTAAACTGGGTGTCCCAGGATTGCCAGGCTATCCAGGCAGACAAGGACCAAAGGTACGTCAACCTCTCCCTCAGTACAACAGCTTTTCTCTTTTGTTTTTTATTTATCCAGGAAAGGTTAACATTTGTTCATTTTCAGCAACTCCCTATACTCAGGGATGTTGGAACTCTAAATCGGCAGGGGGTGCGGCCTTTCTGAGATACTTTTTTTTTAATAATTCAGAATGTCTTTAACGTGATTTCTAATGTCCTTTTAAATGAAAATGACGTGAGAGGGAGTGAGACGTACATTGTTCAGAACGGCTTTGACATAGCTTACTATACGTGAATTCTAATGTCTTTTTTTAAATCAAAATTACAACGTGGCAGGGAGGCAAGTGAGAGGAACGTTCGTTGTTTAGAATGGCTTTGAAATAAGTTATTTCTAATGACCCTTTAACTGATAAAAAAAAATACATTAGAATTCACGTATAGTAGGCTATTTCAAAGCGGTTCTGAACAATGTACGTCTCACTCCCTCCGTTTTGTGCAAAAACTGACCCTGCCACTAGGGGGTGCTGCCGCACCCCCCTTTCCAACGTCTCTGTCCCTACTTCAGGTCACTCATAAACAGTTCCACATGTACAACCACAGCCCTCTCTACTTGTAGGCAGCTCCACCGTACCGAGCAGTAAAAGGTTAAGTGCCTTGCTCAAGGTTAATCTCGGCAGTGAGTCTGTAAGAGTGTTAAACGTTACTCGTTCCCCTACCTTGGAGTTCCCCCAGCTGGTGACCCGGGATTCCAACCTGCGGGGTCACAAGTTCTACTAACCCTTTCACTGCCACACGACAAAGTGTTAACCCTTTCACTACCACACTGCAGAAGGTTAACCCTTTCTCTGTCTGTAGTGTGGTAGTGAAAGGGCTAATGCCCCCAGACAGCGCTGTTGTAGAATCTCCTGAATCCCGGTTAACCCAAAGGGCATTACATTATGAGCATGTGAGTTAGAGGCCTGCCGGCTTCCAGATCCTTCTAAAGTGAAGCCGGTGGAAGCTCTGCCGATGGGAGTCAGAGGTATCTTCATAGCAGCAGATGTCTAGCCCGTCACAAGAGGATGCGTATTACGACGACATACTGTATGTCTAGGGATGTGACGAAATATCGAACCATAAATTATCGCAATATAAAAATATGCATCGTGGTGCAAAAAAAAGATTAAAAGGCGAGGCAGGACATCAGAGGTGAGAGAGCACTGTGATGAGCCATTTGCCACACTGTGATCAAAAAACGTTATAAAAGTCATTAAATTGTATAAATGCAAGGCGCCATGACATCATCCTGTTCAGAGATAGACGTTATGTTTACCACGTAATCGAGACAGTTTTGACTCTCGATTTGTTTTGTGTTCCGGGGGGAAATGGTTTAGAAAGAGGTATATTATTTTTCAACAGTCTTATACAAGTTCCCACACTTATACAAGTTATAGCTACTTATAGCTACTTATAGAAGATACTGACTGGCTGTGCTCTCCTGGGAGGAACTGTGTGTGCGTGTGTGTGTGTGTGTGTGTGTGTGTGTGTGTGTGTGTGTGTGTGTGTGTGTGTGTGTGTGTGTGTGTGTGTGTGTGTGTGTGTGTGTGTGTGTGTGTGTGTGTGTGTGTGTGTGTGTGCGTGCGTGCGTGCGTGCGTGCGTGCGTGCGTGCGTGCGTGCGTGCGTGTGTGTGTGTGTGCCTGCGTGTGTGTGTGCCTGCGTGTGTGTGTGCCTGCGTGTGTATGTGCCTGCGTGTGTGTGTGCCTGCGTGTGCGCTTTAGTAGTTGAAGTGTCCAGCTTCGTTAATATCAGCACATACATTGCTTCTTAATTATGCCTCTAATCACACCAGCAAAACTGCCCTGAGAATGTTAGACTCAGCTAAAGTTAATATTTGTTGCCATTGGCTATAACATTACAATTTCATAAGAAATGGAAATATTAAAATCTCAGTCATGGATTTTCCTCATTTAAAGAGTCAGTTCACCCAAAAAAAATAATACATTTTCCCCCTTACCCCGAGTGCTATCAATCCATACAGATAGTGGTGTGATTTGGCTAGTTTTATCAACAACAATGTTTGTTTCCAGAAATCATGACCCGGTTACTCAACATAATCCACAAACCTTGTTGCTCTGCATAGGACTGTGAAGTATGGCTGTCCCCATTAATGATGTCACTCAGTCCTTCTAATCTACCCAACAATGCAAAGCATTGAAAGGACCATACTGATATGGTGATAAACATAGATATATATAGAACACTAGATAGCTTGCCCGCGCTGCCGGCCAATGGAGAGCGACGTCACTGAACCGCCGCCATCTTGCTCCAGTTAGCCTTGAGTGAGAGTGAGTGAGCTGCACAGACAAAAATACTCATAACTCGCTGAAATATTGACGGATCTACAAACGGTTTGGTTTATTACAAGCATTATTAACGTGGCTATGATTCAAGCGGTTTGTAAAAAAAAAAAACATCTTTACATTTTTTTTTAAGTATGCAGTATCATAACTACATCTTTGATGTTTATAGCAAACCAACCCGTTTGTAAATCCGTCAATATTTCAGCGAGTTATGAGTATTTTTGTCTGTGCAGCTCACTCACTCTCACTCAAGGCTAACTGGAGCAAGATGGCGGCGGTTCAGTGACGCTGGTGACTCCGCCTTAAGCTATCTAGTGTGTTCTATAGATATCTATGGTGATAAACCTGTTCAATTTATCTCCTGGTCACAAAATCGCCTGTAGGACCAGAAACATAAGTAAAAAGTAGTTTTCTGATGAGTTCCATAAAACCAGGAAATTATTTTGGGTAGGTTTCATAATTTCTGCATTTAAAAAAAGGTACTCTAAACAAAGTAAACATTTTAAAATAAAATAAAAAGTACGCTATGCCTAGTAGGCCTAATGTAAAATGTGCTGATTAGTAAACAGTGTAAAACTAATATTTAGACCGGTATGGTCCTAATCTTTTGCTATTAGCTAGCATTAACATTCACCTTAGCTACCAAACATTTGAATCAACTACCAGATGTTGCAGATAATACTAGTCCATATTTGATTATCACTACTGAGCTAGGTGTAACATTTGGTAGCTGAAGTAGCAGTTCATAGTGCTAATGCCAGAGGGGATGCTAATGCTTGCTACCGGCCAGAGGGGATGCTAATGTTTGCTACCGGCCAGAGGGGATGCTAATGTTTGCTACCGGCCAGAGGGGATGCTACTGTAATGCTTGCTACCAGCCAGAGGGGATGCTACTGTAATGCTTGCTACCGGCCAGAGGGGATGCTACTGTAATGCTTGCTACCAGCCAGAGGGGATGCTACTGTAATGCTTGCTACCGGCCAGAGGGGATGCTACTGTAATGCTTGCTACCAGCCAGAGGGGATGCTACTGTAATGTTTGCTACCGGCCAGAGGGGATGCTAATGCTTGCTACCGGCCAGAGGGGATGCTAATGCTTGCTACCGGCCAGAGGGGATGCTACTGTAATGCTTGCTACCGGCCAGAGGGGATGCTACTGTAATGTTTGCTACCGGCCAGAGGGGATGCTACTGTAATGTTTGCTACCGGCCAGAGGGGATGCTACTGTAATACTTGCTGCCGGCCAGACAGAGGGGAAGCTAATGCTTGCTACCGGCCAGAGGGGATGGTTCCCCATTATTTTGTAATAGGTTGGACTGGACAACCCTCTCATTGTCAAACGTTTTTCAGTAAATTCAGTTCCTGAATGAACTGAGAGTGAATTGAGCGCCACGTCTGGTGTAGCCTATATCTCCACGTATCATCTCCTAGCCGGCATATATTATGATTTCTTCAGTACAGTATAGCCAACAGGTTATTGGCCTATATCAAACTCTGCCCTATTTTCTTGATCCTCCAATCAAAACTGTTGGAGGGAAGCAGTTTTGAGGATCAAGAAAAGAGTCTGAGATAAGTAAATTGGCCTGAATCATAATTGTTCAAGTGCACTCATATTTAGTTTAAAAAAACTGCAGCAAGGTTACTTGAAAAAAAGAAGTTGACACAGTCAGTAGACACGGCAGATTTCTCTACAGTGATGCTAATTAAAGTCACCATTCAACAGCATCAAAAGTGCAAACAGATCATTGTTATCATTCCATTATACTATTACAATTCATTGCCATGCATGCTCTCTCTCTCTCCATCTAATGTCTTTGTCTCTTATTGGCACAGGGCTCGAGTGGTTTCCCTGGGTTCCCCGGAGCCAATGGCGAGAAAGGAGCCAGGGTAAGACAATATATTACAAATAATTCACACACACACACACACACTTCACATACACATGCATACACACACACACACACACACACACACACACACACACACACACACACACACACACACACACACACACACACACACACACACACACACACACACACACACACACACACACACACACACACACACACACACACACAGACACACACACAGATAACTACGCACACACACGCACTGCCACATGGCTCTTGCACTGTTTGCGCGTAACTATCACCCTGATCATCACAACCCAGCACAAAGGAAAATTGATTCCCATTATAAAGGCATCTGTATGATGAGTTTGCAGAAAGAATAACATCAAGCAAAATCAATGTTGGGGGAGAGAGAACAAAAGATGCTGAGTGCTCTTGATGACTCCCTTGTCTTCCGACACCCCTATCGTTGTAAAACAGACCATAATACACACTGTACGGCACACAGAGTTCTGACAACAGCAGAGGACAAAAGTCACTCGTGGACATCTTGTTCAGTTTGAACGAGGTTACTTTAAGTAAGGGAATGACCAGAAGACATAGAGGAGGCCCCTGTGTGGCTCAGTGGGCAGAGCATGGCACCACTGCTGGGGTTAGGGGCTTAGGGGGTCCTTTCTCTGTGTTGCTTAATGGGTAGAAGGTGGCTCCAACACTGCCAGGGTTGGGGCCCCATTCCCACCGGAGATAATCATGCTAAAAGTAGTGAGTTTGTCTGAGTTTGTCTGACCGCGAGACGACTCGACAGAGTCACGTTGCCACCACATTATGTTCGCTCAACAAGGTGTCCATTAATTGATTTTTAATGGAACCACCCGTTGCCTTTGTGGAGTTGATTGAAATCATCTAAAGGACACTTAGAGGAGTATCATCCCGCCTGGCACACCTGACAGAGATTAAAAAGGAAGGACTGTTCATTATTTTTTCATTTTTTTCATAGACGAAAATGTTATTTGGCCTTGCGATAACTCGTAGAAAAGTAGTCCCTTCGCAGTCATTACGAGCAACCTTGCATCCGCAGTGCTTAACTGGCGACTCCTCACCGCCCCAACACTGTAGTAAAGCTAAAACACAGAGGGAATTCTCAAATTGACAAAATAATACCATACCTATAAACACGCCGCTGCTTTGATAGCGCTCTCCCTGCGGTAGTTAAGATATTCCCAGGTAAAAGAAAACACACAGTATAGTCTATCATTAGCACGACAGTACAGGGATTTGATTTCTCGTCTGCAGTGACACAAGAAACACGTGGACGGTCCCACCGAAGGACACACACAAGTGGTTCAATGATCAGGATATCATGTACTGTACGACGGCGTGGCAAGCTGATGTACTGTACACTATGCATTGGACTCCATGCACATAGTACTAACGAGTAACGAGTAGAAGACATTAACTAAGTATGTTACTGCCGCAGTGTTTACTCAAGGGTCTGACATTCTTTTTTCTTTTTCTCTTCTCAAAAAGGGCGTTGCGGGCAAACTTGGTCCAAGGGGGCAAAGAGGTCCAACGGTATGTACTGTACTCCACCACACACTACTGCCACCGAGGAGAAGTGCATGCATGGTTGGATGAACGGATGGATGAACAAATTAATCAATGAAAAAGGGTTTATCATATTGACAAACAGGGATGTGCCGATTCCACTTTTTCATTGCCGACACCGAATTCAAGGTTTCCTGAACACTGTAGACCATTAGGGGGCAACTGGACAGAGTGAGATAGATTACATTTTTCACCATTGACACATGGCTCTTGGTATTTTATTTTAGTATTGGGGGAATTCTCAGAGTACAATCGTTTATTTTAGCCTGGTGTCCTAAATATTGGCCCGATATTCAATACCAGTATAGGTATTGTTGCGTCCATATTCTCCGTCAACCCGTCCTTCAACATATCACAGTTACAGCTGTGCACTCTTTGAGTCTGTTCTGACCAGATGATACCGTTGACTTATTTTCGGACTAATCAAACTCACCATTGTATGTAGTCCTGTCAATTTGATCAGTGTCAGACTGTATGAGTCTCATGTCATTCCGTTTCCTGAGACGTCTGTTTCTCTCCCCGTGACGCGCAGGGTCCACGTGGTGCTCGTGGGGCAAGAGGTCCAACAGGCAAGCCAGGCCCTAAGGTACAGCAAATACTTATTTATACTACTGTACACACACACACACACACACACACACACACACACACACACACACACACACACACACACACACACACACACACACACACACACACACACTCCCAATTTTTATGAATATGGTTTTTCCACCAAATTGTTAAATTAACTGTGGCTTAGCAGCATCTCTAGATTACCTCATCACCCTCATTGAGAAAGCGAGGCTCTATGAATATGCAAATTGAAAAGAAGCACCCATTGATATTTACAACCTACATCACATCACACATTCAGACTCAGATTTCAAGGAAGTGCATAGAAGCACCCTCTTTCGTGTGGTCGTCAGCACATATAAATCACCAGACTACATTATAGCCACTATAAGACAGTTTTCACTCCACATTGTGAAGAGACATAATGTGGTATAAGCCTGTGAGAATAGATCATGACACATCTTATTCCGTTACAGTAAAACCCAGAATTCTGACAAGTGATTCCAAACGACTGCATTGGTCAGCTGTATCATAGCCTGAATTCACCTACACAACCCCCCCCCCCCCCCCCCCCCCCCAAAAGGTACTTTTACTTCAAAGAACCCCTGGCTAATCGTTTACCTTTGTTGTGTTTTGCAGGGCACAGCGGGCAATGATGGTCCCCCCGGCCCGCCTGGCGAGAGAGTAAGTCACATGGTTTGATGGAGTGAATGTAACGCAAAATGTGTTTGTCCGAGGGAAGCAGCAACCGTTGTGAAATTGGAGGATCAAGAAAAGAGGGCGGAGCCTGAGACGGATCAATTGTTTTGTTAGGGATGACAGTGGAAGTCAAATCACTGTTTCTCATAGTGGAGTCCTTCAAAGACATTGACCTTCGCTAGCGTTGCAAGTACTTTTCAAATGGACTAAATGAGCACCTCAGACGAAGAACCATACAACTCAAATTTTTATATATTTTTTATAATAGAAAAAAAAATGTAATCTCTTTTTTACATAGAATATAAAACAAAACATGACAGCAAGCACATAATAATAATAATAATAATAATAATAATAATAATAATAATAATAATAATAATAATAATAATAATAATAATAATAATAATAATAATAATAATAATAAACAGAACATCACCAGACAATAACAATAACAATAATGATAATAGAATGACAGTAGAAATAACAAACAAAACAAAAAATAAATAATAAACCTAAAAACACAAACTAATTATATTATCACAGACACCACACAAGACAAAAGACATTTCCTCCTCCTCCCCCCCCCCCCCCCCCCCCCCCTTCCCAACACCCCAACCCCGCTCCGCTGCTAGATAGTGGCCTTAACGTTCTCGGCCACTACGACCCACAGCTCAATGTTGGCCTGTCCCACCCCAATTACCCGTGCTGTACAGATTTACAACTCAATTTAAAGTTTTCAGAGGAACAATGTTTTCAAACTCTATTATCTAAAGATGGTAAGTTAGAGTGTTGTTTTCACTCACATCATTGTGATGTATCACATTCACACTCCAAGTGATTTAGATTAACTTCACAACTGCAAATACATGGGCTGTCCAAATAAAAGTTCAAAAAATGGACTTATGTGGTTCTTCAGTGCAAGGGTTCAAATAACTCCCAATTATTACCAAATATTTTAGGGTGTTTTCACACTCTGTCTCTCAAGTGAACTCAGAGAGATTAGTCAGCAATCTTTGCACATTATGTGAACCCCCCCAAATGAACTCAGACCACTCTGAAACATTTAGACCACCACATGATGGTCTCAGTTCAGTTCACTCCAGAGTCCGCTTGGTGGTGCGCTTCATTTGCGGTAAATATCTCACAGCATTTAAATTGCATTATGATTGTCAAACAGCCCCATACGAGACATGAATAATGGATAACTGGATCATGGAAATGAATAACTGTCAAACTAGCCATCAGCATTATGGCTCATACAAAGCATTAGAAAGGTCATGGACACCCTTGCTGGGGATTTCACGGTGGTCCAGCAGATAGCCTAATTGAAACCAGGGTCCATTTCCAATGACTGTAAACTCCACCAGATACAATTCCACAGTCCTACTTCACGATTAGGGATCAATTCACCACAACAAATGCCCATGTGATAAGCTCAGCATAGAACTCAAATTGATAGATAGGTCATTGCACCCTACTCAAATGTACGTTCTTAAATTTACATTTAGCGTGTATGCTTGTATGTAGAATACTACTTTTGATTGTGTCATCATGCAAAAAGTAATGATATATAAGTATTGATATAATTAGTTTGTTAGAAATCTGGCGTGTTACCATTACAAAAGGAGGTGACCATGATACGCTGGGAAGGGACCTCTCTATCCATTCCAGTTCTATGACATTTTCTGCTTGGTGTGGTCATGTGGTACGGCCTACAGCCAAATACAGTTTTTCTTACCAAGATTGAACTGGATTGAAATGCTTGATTATGTCTTTGAAAAACAAAGTACCACCGTAGCCTGAAGGCAGTGCAAGTACTGTATGATTATGTGCAAACGTAGCGCATCATTTCATCTGCCGTTTATGAGGCTAATTGTATTGGGAGTGAATGACTTCCTGCGGATCATTTCCCATAGTTGGGAAAGTGATAGTGTTGCAGTGATATCTGAGAGAGAGAAAGAGTATAATGCTCCCTATTATATGCAATGGACCAGGAGCATCAACATGGTAGACTGTTGGTTTGACATCATCCAATAATGCCACACGCACCCAGAAATACTGAAGATTTCTCTAAAATATTTGAGGAGATGTTGATGTTTCGTCATGTTGCACCCTCCCCCCCTGCACAGCTGAGCTAGCAGGTTGGAGTGGTAGCTGCCATTTAACCTAATTGGGTATGCACTCTAAATCCGTAGGGTGTAGTGATTGATTGGTTGGCAGATGCTTCACTCAAACTGTGTGGCAGACACACACAATGGAGAGAACTTCACTAATTGCTTCGAACCCCTGCCATTGCTTCCTGTTCTTTATCCACTAAAAACCAAAAATGTACAATGCTACTACGCTCCAAAACTACTCCTATTCACATGAAAAACAACAAGAATGCATACATGAACATTTAATAAGGTCTGATTAGATTACTTGCCATTGTTTGACTCAAATATAGTAATTGTAATATAGTATTATAGGCTACCCGCTGCAAACATTTGACCTGGTTGTCATAAACAGCTGGTCATTCATCAACGTGTCTTACGCACAGATATGTGCTTAACCTGTGCGTACGACCATTTCTAAGCAAAGAGTGGGATTCATCAATTTCAACTTGAACTTGACTTTGTGCTTATGTGTACGCACAGCTCGGAGCACACTTAGCTGACGCCCAGTGGTAGAATATATTATTACAACAAGGAAATTAGCTTCTGTGCATTAGTTTCAACACTGGCATGTTCTGTATGAACCGTAATTCATTATAGTTCATTATAAAATAGCAACAGTAGTGTAATTATGGTCAAAACCCTATAAATAGCATTTGGAATAATAGATCTTTCTCTCAGAATGAATGCAGCATGGTTTATATAGCGTTATCGGAATATACGGGGTGTACTGACTGACTGCGCTCCGCGTAGCTCAACTCGTTATTATTTTGCGCACAGACCGCAGAAACACGGGAACGTTTTGATTATATTTAAAAGGCTTTACGTTAAACGAAACAAGTGGAATTTCGAAGCTGTAAGCAGAATACAAGTCATAAGAACACCCACGATATAGTGTTCTACCCCCTTTTTACTGTATAAGAAAGAATAAAAAAACGCATTGCAATGACACCAGGGTGTATGTGTATTACAAAACCCTTGCAATAATGTGTCTTAAATGAATGAAAAGCATACATGCTCTGGACACAGAGCATATCGTGTGGGTGATATGACTTGTATTATGCTTACAGAATTCCACGTATTTAGTTTTACAATGTCAAAGCCTTTTAATGTAAATCAAAACGTTCCCGTATTTCTGCAATCTATGTGCAAAATAATAACGAGTTGAGTTCTAACAAAGAACATATTACATGCTGGTATGCTGATAGAGTAAACTATTATATGAATATGATATGATATAAGGTATACACTGGTCCGTCGCATACACTGGTATGCGCAAGTTACTGTTGCATAATGTAGGCTATGGCTGCTATTATATGTAATCCATATAGGCTACCTAATAGTATATGATTTTTAGAGGCATCTATTTTGTTGTCGGTAATACCGACAACAAAATAGATGCCTCTAAAAATCATATAGCCAATCGAACACAACTAATAAAGGCATTCATATTACAGCACGGTTATAATGACACACAACCAACGCCAAACAGTGGTCAACGAACGGTCTTTATTAGTATTTTGAGCTGTCCAGGCAGAATTGCAGCAATGGTCTTAGGGAGCCGTTGATATCTGACATCACCGTTTACAAGTCCGCCTTTTATTTATCCCATAACACGCGTTGTGTCTTCTTGGTTCGACAGCAGTGAACAATCTCCTGTGAAGTTTCTCAGAGTTCCGCTCGGGTCAGTCCATTATTTCACATCCCATGGGGGGTGTTTCATCACTTTCATGACCATATATGGATAATCATGCACGAGCATTGACGGTAGAACAAAGAGGTATTCATCAACACGGAGGAGCATAGGACCTGTGTACGCACGGTTGATGAATCCCAATATTTCTGTGCGTGCACTGATTCTAAATTCTGTGCTTACGTGTGGAAATAGAACATTTTCTACGCCACGTTGATGAATGAGGGCCCAGTGGAAACTTGCTGCCGTGGTCTGTGGCATAAAAATAAACTGGAAGTGGAGTGATTCCACTGAGGGCTTGGCGCTTGTCAAATGTAGCTTAGCTAGCTTTGTGGTTGCTCGCTCAGCTAACTAACTAGTTTGCAAGATAAACTAATAGGTTTGCGAATCACATTTCATATTAATTTATCAATTTAGAGAGTAACCGATGGTTAGCCAGACAAATTATTTCTATTTGTTGTCATAATTATATGGTCATATAAAATTATATATTATAGGTCAACGTCACTGTAATTTCTGAGTTGAGTAATGTTAGCCAGTAGCAGGCAATACACCTTAGCTAGGTTCACCATTCATTACACAGTTAATTTCACTGTAATACATTTTGGGGGCGTCAAAATGCATCTAACCTAACTGACTTTGACAGAACTTCATGTCCGGAAGTCAAACGATGCTACTGTCAGTTATTCAGATAGCTAGCTAACTAACTAACTAGCTAGCCTGCTAGGTGAACTAATAGCCTATGCTTTCTTATATTCATACTTATTTATCATAATTTATATTTATATGAGTGCTACCAGTGGTTAGCTAGACACCTTAATTATTTAGGTTGTCCATACTGAGAGTTGTAGCCTATAACATTAGCTAGCCAGTAGCGTCTAATAAGAGGTAGCCTATATATAATGCCTCCTCTGGCATTAGACAAGTATCTTTGATTAGACTCAACCCAACTCCCCACATACAGGATTAGCTACAACAGCGCCATGCACCGTTATGCTATGTCCCAAGCTGGGATGCTGTTGCACCTAATCCAGGATGTGTTTTTACAACGACGTTAATTGCTCTGTGCTGTCTCCTGTCTTTCACTTTTACTTTTCATCAATGCCATAACATATAAGGTACCTAATGCCTTTGTTGTCTTGCCTGTCTGATTTTTCTGTTTCTCTGTCTATTCCAGGGACCTCAAGGACCCCAGGGCCCCGTTGGTTTCTCTGGACCGAAGGGCCCCCCTGTAAGTATCTGCTCATGGAATGGGCAGTTTTGTGTAGGACAGCACTTTATAAGAAGTAGATAATATCGGAGGTCCCCCCCCCCTCTCCAGTACATCACAAACATTATGACTCCGGATTGATTCAATGCACAGAGTTCATGGAGTGCAGAAATCCTTGGCAATATCCCTAAATCTGTGGGGATCATTAGTCTGACTACTATTGAAGCGGAGGCCATTTTCTCCTCCTCTCAGCATAGCCAGGGAGATGAGTGGTAATTTCCACCCATCGATTTGCATTTGATTCATCTCTGGATCTCAACCCCTTGGCCAGTCATGCTGTTACTTTTGGATTGTTTTGTTGCCATTCTTGCTCTCTCGCAAGTTCTTTCACATCTGAAGATCCATTTTGTATTACATTTATTAGTTTGTAAGCGTTTCACGGGGTGGAGAAATTGAATTCACTTGAGAGAGAGGAACACGCAAGGACAGCTGAATGCGCTGAATAAGTTACTGACCCTGGGTCTGTTGTTTCTCTCTTTCTCCCCCAGGGACCACCTGGAAAGGACGGGCTGCCCGGACACCCTGGCCAGCGTGGAGAGACGGTGAGTCCTGCCCCCTGTTTGAGCTGTCAAGCGCCTGGGAGGTTCAGGTCAGCTGGCTTATCCAGTCACTTCCTGCCCGGTGTGGAAATGTAAGACCCCTTTCGTTTTGGAGCGGCGAGACCCTCGTTCAGTCTCACTTTTCACACCTGGACGGATTTGACTCGCTGAGTCTGCGCGCGCTTTCACAGCGGCCGAGAACCCAGGGGCTTGACACCTCCGTCCTTCCATTCAGACACTCTCTCTCTTAATATGGGATTCGTACAACAGAGAGCTGCCTTGATTTACATACATTTAAATGTAAGGCATTTAGTAGATGATGCTCTCATCCAAAGTGATTTAAGTGGTTGTTGATGAAATAGCCAAGCGCATCCAGATGTACTGTAATTTCCAGCCGGGCAGAGTGCCAGCAAGTACAGATAAGGAAAAAGACCCTGCACATCACTAAACCGTGTTGATCAGTTGGACTGAGACTAAATGTTTCGATCCAGGTGGATCTTTGTCAGGTCAATGCCAAGTAAAGTATTTTTTTTAAGTAGTATCAAAGGGTTTAATTCAAACACCAAATCAGTGGAAGGTCACAAAAACACAACGTTTTGGTAACTAATCCTACATCACCGCCAGTCCAATGAGAATATACTGTACCTCTCATGTCAAACGGTTGGCGGGTGGCATTCTGACAATTTTCTGCCTATCCACCAATTAAAAGTAACCTTTGTTTGTCAAAAGAAGTCTACAGTATATAAGTGCCTTGGAGTCATTGAATTCCCAGCGCTCTGTGTTATACCTCCCTCCCCCGCTCGCTCTCTGGCACGCCGCGGATCACGATCTCCAATACGATGTCTCAGTGAAACGCACAGGGAGCCGGACGTCAATAGAGCAAGACGGAACACAGGAGAGAAAACTCTGCGCGGACGCGGTCCGTCCGACATGCCCTGGTCTCAGTTGGCTAGCCGTCTGAAAGACGTGTGAGCACCCACTCGGAGACACTCTGACGCACACTCTGAGGCACTCTGAGACACTCTCACATGTCTGTATTCTGTCTCAGCCCAGGCTGCGCTGGTCCCCACGGTCTGGGAGGTGAATGGAACCTGGGAGAATGACCAGCTTTTTCTGATCAGGTTGAATCTGGCGAGCTTTAACACAGAGATCCATTCCAAGATCCATTCACACTATAGGTTTAGTTTGTCCAATACCCCGTGCCGCTGAGATAATTGTGTGACAATAATTGAGTTATATGACTAAGCAGCCACACAGGGAACACACGGTTCATGTAATGTGCACTGAGCATATTGAATAATGGCTGCATGTGATCTGTACACCAAACAAGCATTGATAAATAGTAGTTCTGGAGATTTTCAATGTTAAAAAGAAACATTAAATGAATACAATAACTGTTAACTCAAGCCCATCCAGGTTCAACCCCCCCCCCTGGTTTTAAACATTAATATATTCAGTGCTTTGTAAACATTTCCACATCTTGGTTCAGTGATTCTCAGAGATTCTCAATAAAGACTACTAAAAGCTTGACTGAACCCTTCGCTCCATCGTTTTTCAGCCCTGAGTCTCTCTCCTCTGGATAACATCAGAACAAACAAACAAACACACACATAAACACAAACATGTGTCCTTCCTCCTTTCGTCGCTATTCCAAACGACATTGATAAAGAGGCTTCATTAAGATGTTTATAGTCGCAGATTTATGAGCTGGTAAACACATGCTCAGGTAGCATCCCCAGTTTGAGAATTGATCGCGGCAATAAAAGACCTGCCGGGCGCCACCGCCTCCCCGGCCACTGCAAGGTTCCACTCAATGGAAGGAGTGCAGATAAAGATTTGACTCCTTTTGTCTTTGATTCACGGGGGCCCGTTGCTGTAAACTCTGAGTGCTGGACCTACTTTAGAGGCTTTCCGTTGAATTATAAATGAACCACAATGCAGGATGTGATCAATAGCCCTCAAGTCATATCTCACCGTGGCTTTAACCACAGCGATGTTCTGAACGGCGCTGTTTGTATAGGAGAATGAGTTTGGAGTTAAATGCAGTGTAAACTTTAGCCGTAAGCGAAAAGTCTTAAGTATTTTAATGACGTGACGATCATAAAATGGAAATCAAACTGCGGTACGAGATGGCTGTTTATGTGCAAAGTCAATGTGTATATAGATTCCTCTGTCCTTTGTGTTCAAAATCTGTCTCTGTGTGTGTGTGTGTGTGTGTGTATGTCACGTGTCAGCTAATCAATCACTGATATTAGCTACAGGCCTCTCCTGTGCTCACCCACCTAATGCTGCCTGTTTAGAACACTGAGAACCATGTTGATCCAATGTGAAGGAAGTCTCTCATGCAACCATTTTTTTATCTGATGTAAATAAAACTGGAGCTTCTTACTTATTTATCTGCAACTGGTCAAAATTCCGGAGGAAAAGTCTCTCTTAATGAGATACTTACTCTTAAAGGATAATTCCTTTATTTTCATGGGAAATTCAACTTTTCTTTTTTTGTTTGGCCTATTCGTAGCCTAAGAATAAGTTGAAACTGGAATGAACGGTTCCATTCTCTGGTAGCCAATTGCTATCGCTGAATGGAAACATGAGAGGGTACCGTGGCATATTTAAACCTTTTGCCAAAAATCAACCTTGTTTTTTTTCTTTTCTTTTTTCTTTTAGGTTGATGTATTCATTGTGAATCATGGTTATCCCTATGAATTCCATTCACCTACCACTAGTGGTGGCTAAATATGTAAAATAGCCCATGTGTGTGGCAACGTCTAGGAAATCAAATTAATTCCAGTTTCACCAATTTTTTTGATTATGTATTTATTATAATTCATTCATTTAATTAATCGGTTTCAGTTAAATGTGCTGTAAGTGGTATTATTATGTTGGCACTTCCTGTCAAACTAGGCATTGCAGATCAAATATGAATTAAGATCCAGCAATTGTATATCCCATTTCTAACCTAAAATGTATTATTTTAGTGAACTGTTTCATTGGAAAACGATAACTTTTATGAGCAATCGGGCATGTTTTTCCTGCTACCCACTTTGTGGAGTTCTCTCCTGATTGGATGAAGTGGGAACGGGATACCAGAACATGGGAGACCCATGTTACTGACCCATCAGTGATGGCTGTCGGAATGTAGAGCTGCCTAACACTTATGTATTTTAACCAAAAAAAACATGGGAGACCCATGTTACTGACCCATCAGTGATGGCTGTCGGAATGTAGAGCTGCCTAACACTTATGTATTTTAACCAAAAAAATGTATAGCATTTACAGCACCTTTAATTTAATTGAATATCACATGACAAAAAACCCTGGCGTTATCCCTTTAATGGTTGTACACTTCTTGTCCTTGTCTTTGTTACGCACGTATAGTAATGTCATCAGTGTACGTGTTTAAGTCTGTTTTGTGTCCCCCTCGTTGCCCGTGTGCTTTGCTAACCTTGTTATTGCACCAAAGATCCCCAGGTAGTTGGGGTCATGCGATACTTCATCTTACCACTTGGTGGTGAGGTGGTAAGTAAACGTGAGGCAATAAATGCCTACGTGACGTGGCGTTTATTGACATGGCTGCAATACGTCTTGGTGTTTGACGTAAGGACAACATGGAAATCAGCTGACAGGCAAGATTCCTCTAATCTGAGCAACTATTAAAACTGTTTTCAGATACCGTGGACTGGAACAAGTTGAAAATTATCATCATGTCAGTTCTAGCGTAGAAATTAATTAAATATAACAAACCAATAACTACATCATATACTGTGGTGTGATCAGGGGGAACCCAACTCATTAGGTTGTTGTGATCTACTGTAGTCATTTAATATTACATTAAAGTTAAGTATTTACTCAAGTAGTGTACTTGACATGTTTCGGTACTTGTTCTTGACTTGAGTGTATTCCATCTACGCTTCTCCTATCAGTGGTTTTATCTCTGTGTGATTCTTATTTTGACTCTCAATAATTGTAATAATATTTTTTTTTCTCAAGGGATTCCAAGGAAAGACTGGACCACCAGGCCCAGGAGGCGTTGTCGGACCCCAGGTAAACAGATTGGGATTATCATCATTATTATTATTATTATTATTATTATTATTATTATTATTATTATTATTATTATTATTATTATTATTATTATTATTATTATTATTATTATTATTATTATTATTATTATTATTATTATTATTATTATTATTATTATTATTATTATTATTATTATTATTATTATTATTATTATTATTATTATTATTATTATTATCATCATCATAATTTATAGTAGTGTTTGTCTAACTCAGGTCATTTGAATGTTGCTTTGACAATCTCTGGACTGGTTAGTTGACACTTACTTACTTACTTGACATGGAAACCATTGAGAATATTGAGAAACACTGATCATTAGAACTCTAGAGGTGAAAATGTAATGGTATTGATCATGACTGTTATGGTATTGACCAGGACTGTTATGGTATTGATCAGGACTGTTATGGTATTGACCAGGACTGTTATGGTATTGATCAGGACTGTTTTGGTATTGATCAGGACTGTAATGGTATTGACCAGGACTGTTATGGTATTGACCAGGACTGTAATGGTATTGACCAGGACTGTTATGGTATTGATCAGGACTGTAATGGTATTGACCAGGACTGTAATGGTATTGACCAGGACTGTTATGGTATTGACCAGGACTGTAATGGTATTGATCAGGACTGTAATGGTATTGATCAGGACTGTTATGGTATTGACCAGGACTGTTATGGTATTGACCAGGACTGTTATGGTATTGATCAGGACTGTTATGGTATTGACCAGGACTGTAATGGTATTGATCAGGACTGTTATGGTATTGACCAGGACTGTTATGGTATTGACCAGGACTGTTGACAATTGGTGTTTTATTTCCTTTCCTTTCCATGACCATTTTCCATATCTAGAAAATGATAAGCCAGTCTCTCTGGCATCTCAATAATATTCACAAATATGCTTTGGTCTCTAATAAGGGCTAGATCTAAAGAGGTCCGTATGCGTGACTTCACTTATTTACAGATGGACTGTTATGTGGAAAAATCTATTTGACAGATTTGTGGATTACAATTAAATTAGTCGACAACATCCTACAACTATTTATGGACTAAAATGTTATTTTCACTAGACATTGTTAGGTGTTTATCATGTCATGGCTGTGACTCATACCCTGTCTCTCTGTGATATCGTAGGGTCCCACTGGAGAGACCGGTCCTGTTGGTGAGAGAGGCCACCCCGGGCCCCCAGGCCCACCCGGAGAGCAGGGTCTTCCAGGCTCTGCTGGCAAGGAGGGATCAAAGGTAAATCCACAAGTAGAATGGATACCAGAGACAAATTACTCCCATTCTGAAATGGACATTATATACAGTACAATGCTCAAGGTGTCCACTTGTGTTCATTGTGAAGGTAATATTAATGATATTGATAAATGATAAATCCACAGTTTAAAAAAGATGTCACATACTCTGAAATATATACAACTCATTATGGAAAGTGATTGGAGTGATTTGAAACCCTTCAAATACACAGTGCAAATGTGTTCTCCCCCACAAAGTGCATCATCATTTCTTAGATGTTCTTAATGGTTACATTGAAAAGAGGCACGGAAGTGGAGAGCATGGAACTGTGTAAGTAAATAAGTACCACACATATAGTATCGCTGAGCCACCTGGGTGCAAAGATCAGCAGTTTTTCCAAGGCTATCAGTCTAAAGTGATTGTAGAAGAAGGAATACGTGCATCAGTCAACTACAGGCATAGTTAAATACCCTAAGCAATGGATATTCCCCCCACCAAAACAGCCATGAATACACCAAAGCCCCCCTCCAAGCTTTTGACACAATTCTACGGCTCACGGCAGAGTATTGGCAGGGCCGGCTGTGGAGAAGCGAATGCCGCTGGCTTTACGGGAGTGGCTGCCTGAATTCCCTCCCCAGTCGTCGACGGGAAGGCTATTCAAAGGCAGACAGAGGCTATTCTGTAGAAGGACAAGGCTGCATCCAAGCCCGACTCCCCGGGCATCTCAGCCCCTTTGGCTCCCAGCGCCTCTCAGCCCCGGGGCCCCCAGCGCCGTTTTCTACTCTCATTTTCTCCTGTCCTCCCAAAAGCAGACACTTTAATCAAGTCCATCGGCTAACTTCAAGCCTGCTGCCACTCAGGCTCCCCGCTCCGCCGGGGGTTTCTGAATCAGTATGCCAGGGACGATCCGACGATGAGGTCTTGGCAACGGAGCCCCAAATCCTCTTACACCCCACGCTCCTGTTTGTAGATAAAGTCAGTCTGCCAAATACAAAAGAAAGGAGCACGAAGAAACTTATTGTAAAGTGAAAGAGAGCCACGGCAAATTTAGCAGGGGCCACAAAATGAACATACTCACAGGGCATGAAACGGAACGGCGATAGAGCTCACGGATCAGGTTCGAGGGACCTGTAAGAGCAATTGCAGTGCCCCCTGTGCCGCAGCCATTAGCCACGTTTGTGTTTGCTACACAGCTCTGCAGAGCAACACGGGGTGTATTTAAAAGCCCAGAGTCCAGGATTGTTTTGGGAGGGAGTATTAATTGAAGTTATACGCGCATATCCTGCAGTGCAATGGCTTGCAGATGACAAATAGGCATTTTAATAATTTCAGAATCCTCATCCCACCCTGGTGTGAAACACCAACTTCTTTTACTGTATTTGTTTATAACGAGAAGTAATACGCATACCCTTTTAAAATTCAATCGCACAAGTCGTAGAGTATCTTGTATCGAAAGCGCTGTCGATCCGTTCCAGAGTGAGTTATAGCTCTGTTCCACTTGGTATTCTCCCCGGTGGTGTGGCTACCCTGGTTTGTCTCTGTTTGGAGTTTGGCTTTTGGACTTCGTATTACTTTGAAAGGCTTTAAAAAATAATTATTTGCATAAAGTGTGCTGTAAAAAATGTGCTTTGCCACAGTAATTGCCTTTTAGAAGG
>NC_140176.1:73863361-73870861 GCF_963971535.1 Notolepis coatsorum | reverse complement strand
CGGGCCTCAGAAGAACCGTGCCAGGGTATTCAAGTGCAAGAGAGTAAGACTGAATGTGTAGCTCGGGGGTATTTTGTCATGCTGTATCGAGCTAGACTTCCCTCCTATATTGTGAAGGTGTAAGCGTTTCGATATAGCGTGCTATCATTTTAGCTACAGTACCATTCGACCAAATGGATATGTGATCCGAATCCGAATGCAGTGATTGGTCGGTTTGTCTACATAATAATATACATCCTACGAACCGTCGTTCGAGGGGAGGGGCCTCTGTGACTGGTCGAATCAAAAACCGGATGCTTACCAATCACAACAGTATGTTTTGGTCACATGAGTTACGTTCACCCGGCGCCGTCCGTCTGCTTACGTCATGGACGCACAGAGCAATCGGAATGCCTAGAAATCAAGATGAGGGACAACATAAGTCCGTTTTAGGTTTTCTGAAAAGTGATGTCACCAAATGTCATCATTATCTAAAGAATGGACGATGGAATGCGTTGTCAAATCACAGTTGAAGACAATTTGATGTTCTGAACACCGACGTGTCAAATTCCAGATTTGAATTGACTGTAACACTCCAAGTATATGGGTTGCTAAAAACTAAATAAATCAACTAATAGAGTTTTATACTTGTCTGAAAGATTCAAATGTTAATTTATGAGAGAGCAGAAGCCCTTGTCCAGGTATTACGTTGAGATTGTGAGTACAGGTTTTGATGCAGGAAACTGACCTTTTGTATTGTTTTTATAATGGCTTCATGTCTTTTTGTCTTTCTTTTCCAGGGTCCAGCGGGTCTGAAGGGAGGAGAGGGGCCCCAAGGTCCATCCGGCCCTGTCGTAAGTACACTGTTATTAAACACACCTAACGTTTGCTTCAAAATAATAACTACTTCCCTTATGCTGAAGGTGTCTTTGCTGTATCAACTTATCTGGCCTTTTTTTTTATTGTGTTTGTTTTATTAATTTTTTTTTACATATCTTTGTGATATCAATGCTGACCCTTACACTGGACATATCAGCGTTCAACTCATCTTTTTTTAAAATGTATTCATTTCAGGTTTTCAGTTGAATACTTTTTTTATGTACAGGTTTTTGATGGGGTTGTAAAGTTATCATTGTTGCTTACTTGTTGTAAAACACCACTGCTGCTGTGTTGAGGCCTTCAGTCCGGATCCCAAACACTAGGACGCAGTTGTCACCCTCAGGAGAGGAAACGGTGTAGGATCCCTCCAGTTTCCCCTTCCCAGCTGAGCTAACCATGGCCAGAAACTTTATAATTGCTTTTGATCTCTAACAGGAAGTGTCAGGTGGAATCTAAGGTGACAACCTCAAAGTTAGAGAGTTTTCCAACCTTTTTTATTAATTTAATTATTTAAGTGACAACCAGCCATCATCCAGTCACCTCACGCGCGTCAGAGCGTTAGATAAGCTCTGTCATACTGTAATTGCTGTTTATACTGTAGGTATGCAGGTGTTTAGATTCGGGTGCCAGCGGTGACAGCTGAATTCACAACCGAGAGGACGAGTGTAAATTGCGTACTGAGCTTCGCTAAGTCCAATGCGAAGCAGGAACAGACCGGTCTCGATCGTGACATTACTGATGCTCGATTGCAACATATGATCACACCCAGTCGTGACTAGAGATGTTCCGATAAAAAAATGTCCTTCCCGATCCGATTCCGATACCTAAGCTTTGGGTATCGGCCGATAACGATACTGATCCGATACCAGTGCATACATAAAAAAAAAAAAAAAAAAAAAAAAAATATATATATATAAATTATACTTTTTTATTTGTTTACAGATACTGTTTTATATATACTGTTTTTTAGTAATAACTAGAAAGTAATGGTATTTATTCAACAACAGGTGTTTGTATAGATTAGTATTAGTATCATTAATCAATGAGTATGGGGCTGCGGCACTGCAGATATACCCTACTCCAATGATCCGCACGGACGTTAGACGGTGTTGCACTCGCTACCCAGTCTGTTAGCTAGTAGCTAGTATTACCGTTTATGTCGTGATTTTCGATGCAAAATAAATATTCAACATTCTCTTTTGAGACTCCGCCTCAGAGTCTTATCCTTTGGCACTTGGAACTTGCTGTACTTTGCTTGCAGGTCTGCAGCCATTATTGCTGGATTATGAATAGCACCAACTTTAGCCACGGTAACGTTATCAAGCTAAGCTAGCTGACCTAGCTCGTCTTCCCCGCATTGACATTTGATAACGTTAGTCAGCTAACGCTAGTCAGTAGCTACTTGACTTAAATACGATTCACCGTGGGTGCATTATTGTTGATAGACGGACAGTGTCAGGTCCTGGAGAAAGGACAGGCGATCATCTGATTTGATGTAACGTTAAAGCGGATGTTGTTCCAACTAGCTAGCTTTTCAGCTAATGCTATAATAACACCAGCAAGCAAAACACATCCCGTCCGAGCTCCCCGTCACACCGCTCTGTCGGGACAATGGAATTTAAGAAAGTGTATCTGCTGTTAAAATGACAAACAGCATCACACTTTAAAACACGTTCATTTTATAATGCTCACTCTCGGCAGGAGATAAATGACGTCATGGGATAGGACGCTAGAATTTACGTGTACTCGCCGATACCGAAACCAGCATTTTAGGCAGTATCGGCGGCATTTCCGATACTGGTATCGGTATCGGAACAACTCTAGTCGTGACGTATGATGACGCTTGTGCCGACACGTATACAAACACCTGTCTTTTTTGTTTAGTTTTTCCCTCGTGAATGAATGAGCAGCCTTAATTCACCTCGCCACACTGGGCGGACTACAGCCATTTATCATTGGAGCATCATATGCTGGAGCAGACGGGTATCCTGATTGCTTACCTCATACAGCCCTGGTGTACACACACACACACACACACACACACACACACACACACACACACACACACACACACACACACACACACACACACACACACACACACACACACACACACACACACACACACACACACACACACACACACACACACACACACACACACACACACACACACACACACACACACACACACACACACACTAGCCGGTAGATTGCATCCATATGGCGAGTCACTGCGTCTAGCCACCCAGATGTTTTTTCCGACACATGTCACTTGCCCACGGTCAGGGGAGGCTTCCTCAGCCGTGACTTAGGCGCTCCATTGATCTGCACAGTCATGTCCCAATACACTGCTAGGACCATTCGGCACTGGGTCCCAAAACTCCAGCTACATTTCTGCTTGATTAGCTCCATGCCCTAGACTTGGTGCAGTGGCACTTAGTATTATGCTACTGAAGCTGCCTCCACAATCCTCTTACATACTAATGTCTTGTAAGGGCCTTATATGGTCAAATAGTCTGTCACTGTGTCCAAATATACAAGATATCTTGTCAGACTTCATGATCACACATACAGTAAGGTTACATCAAAATACGCTTAAATACATTTTCCTTTTATTAGGGCCAATGGTATGCTCAAATATCTCACCAAGGCAGCATCCAAGCTACGGGAGATGCACCACTCGGATATCAGGCGGATATAGCAGCAGGCTAAAGCAGGTGCCGTTATCTGAGAGTTTCCCCAGAGCACTGATACAAGGAGGAGCCATGTGTAACATTTCGGGAATCAAAAGCGATTAGATTTCCTACATTGGTGGCACATAGAAGCACCTTAGATCTCTAACGGAGGAAAGTGATATATGGACGTACATATAATAAAAGACCCCGACGTGGAATTTTAGACCCCGATGATTCAAACTACGCTTACTGTATTACACAGCTGCCTAGCAAAGACATTCATCATTTGACATGAAATATAGATTTTTTAAATGATTTCATTACGAGGCCAGCAGAACTTCCAACGGAAATAAATCCAAAGATACTTTTGATAAAAGAATCAACTCGTAGCCGACGAGATTAGACGACGTATGATCATTAACATTGAACTGAACGCTGCCATTCATTGTGCAGTTAGACATCCTGAATGGGGCATCTTTGGGATTGTTGACGTTAACAATATCTATCCCCGTTCACTGCGCTCCTCTCTCTGGCAGAGGCGTCCCTGTGGGCGCGGCTGAAAGAAATATTGTAACCTATCGTTAGTTATCTCTGTCCACCCCCCCCCCTTGTCTGTAGTGGTGGGGCAGTGGTGCTATTGTATGGTGGTGGACTACCGCTACTATACGATGGTGTCTGTAGTGCTAGTGTTGCGGTGCTATTGTATGGCGGTGTCTCGCGCTGCTCTCACATCTGCTCACAGAAATCACCTCCCTCGCCACCGGACCAGCCTGGTAGAGGAGATGGACAGCTGTGATTTGTGTGCTTCGCAGACAGGCCAGCTGCCAGGCTAATCTGCCAAAAGGAAGCTGTGCTCCACGGGCTCCCGAGTGTACCGCCCTACTCAGTACCTGCTGGTCTGGGGACGGAGCGAGGAAGCCTTGTTAGTGTCAGTGTCAGGGGGGCGAAGGAGGGATGGGATACATGCTTTTGTCTTAAAAAGAAGTATAACCAGCAACAGTTCAGATTCCAAAGCTCTGCAAATAGTGACCCCCTGTAAATTCCCTCGCTTGGATCTTTAGTGTCCTTGTGACGTTATGGGACAGAGTAGTGTATTTAATTCCGTTCTCGTCCATGTTTTAAAAACAAAGGAGTCAGCCTGAGACAGAAATCTCTGTCCCCCTACCCGGCCGCGTCGTGCCGGGGCACAGTTGCACACGGGAGCAGATATTGTGGACGAGCCCGGCTGCAGTGTTGGGTGACGGCACCCGAGATAGAGGGGTGGTGTCAGCCGGCGTCGTCGTCCCCGGTGTTGTGAAGGTTTCTCATCACCGATTTAAAAGACGGCGTCGCTTGAGCTGAATACATCATTCTTCATTACGTCAAATCCAGGAAAAGTACCAACTTGCCCCTGACTCATCCCTGACTCATCCCTGACTCATCCCTGACTCATCGCTGACTCATCCCTGACTCATCCTTGACTCATCGCTGACTCATCCCTGACTCATCCCTGACTTATCCTTGACTTATCCCTGACTTATCCCTGACTCATCCCTGACTTATCCCTGACTTATCCCTGACTCATCCCTGACTCATCCCTGACTCATCGCTGACTCATCCTTGACTTATCCCTGACTCATCCCTGACTCATCCCTGACTTATCCCTGACTTATCCCTGACTCATTCCAGCCCCAATCACTATGTAACTAGGAATCGAGTAGGGTTCACCACTGGGAATTTGTAACCAACGGCAAACCATGCTGCAGATTTGGCCCAGCACTCTCGGATAATGTCTTTAATAGTTACTTTTAACTCATGGTCAGAATGCACACAGCCTTCATCAGCATTCGGCAAGGAGGAAGTTACCTATTACTGTATATATATACACAGAGGAGGCCCCTTTGTACCACTCTGCTGCCCATGCATTCAAAGTAACTATTACGGACATAATCCGTGAGTGCCGGTATCTCCTGCCACTACTGCAGCTATCAAAGCTGTGCACCTGGTGAGAGGCAATTAAACAAAGTTTGAGCGGTGCTCACATGCCCACCGTAATTACATTGTTCAGGTTCTACTCTTCTACGGTAACTAGGCTTCTGAAGTGTTGTGCTCTCTGAATGAACTAAAGGTAATATGGGAAAATGTGTCTGTGTACCTAGTTAAGGGTATCTGTATCTGTCGGTCTGCTGCAGTAACCAAGGACTAGTCCACATCGATGGAGTCATGGAGTGTATTATTATTATTATGGATATACCCACGGTAATGGACTGATGCTTGACAGCGGTCTGTGATTGTCCAGAGCTGTCAATATTCAGAAACGGACAGCAGAATGTCTTCTTAGTAGACCAATCAGACTCAACTATTAACCAAGCCGTACAGTAAACATGTACCTACCTCAGTCATTTCTGTCCATTGACCCAAAACAAATGGTCTACTGTTGGTAATGGTTTTGAGAGAATTGGCAGTGGAAAAGTGATATTGGTGAGATTGTTAAAGCCCCAGACATTCAACAATGTCAATCAGGTTGTATCCAAATACTCCTAATAGATACATACATCACCAAATCATATTATCACTGTCTTGTCACTGCACCCAAGTAGCCTACTCATAGATATTCAGTATTATGTCATTGAACCTGCACCCTGAGAGTGTTGTGCCTTTTTCACTTTACCTCATTATCCTTGATAAATCTGGGACCCACTGGGACTCAAGCATACAGTATACTATATAATTTACTGTTTAATTAACAGCTGCATCTACCTTCCTCACATTTCACTGCTGTCGTATGTAAACCTGCTATCTTCAAAAAAAATTATAGCAGGAGTTAAGAGGAAACAGCCTCATTCTCAGATCGACAATTGTGTATTTCTTAATTGTTTTAAGTGTATAAAACGTACTCATCAGATGAAGAAATGTATAAAAATGCAATTATATATATATATATATATATATATATTAGAATGAAAGAGAAGTTTCCGTTACAAGGTTTACACATCAACAGCAAGCAAGAAAAAGTGTTTTCCACCAAGCTGGGGGTGAGCTGGCTGCTGCTCTTGGGCCGTGCGTATTCTGGATGAATTCTGGAGGACTGGTGAAATCAGGATGGGCAGGGCTGTCCATCCGCTCCTCTCCTTCTCTCTGCTCTCACTCCCCGGTCCTCCTAATGTCTAGCGTGGGAGTTCTTCCCCTTTCCCTCGCTATGGCTAATGGGGCATTGGTGCAGTATCTTTCAAGCAGCAGCAGTGCTTTGATTTGACTTGAAAGCAACCTGGCCCCCGACTGTATACACTGTTCCATGGTGTTTTTTTCTGAGTGTTTTTCCTTCAGAATTAGTTTTTTGTTACGAGTGGGATCCATTAGCGCGGGAATTCAAGCAGGTTTTGTTGTTTTGTGAATGCGGCAAAATACTATCTCAGCTATCTTGTTGGGGCGAGAAAACGCAATATGAATAGTTGATTTTCTTTTCTTTTTTTAAGATGAATGATGCCACACTTTATTTTTTTTTATTCACTTTTTCTCCTCCTAATTTTTCTGTATTTTCCTCCCATCCCAATTCTAGTCGTTATGGCAATTCCCCCCTCCCCTTCCTGGTTGTTGCGCGCATGTTCCCCCCACTGGTCGGTCTAGGGAGCCCTGAAGTCTATCACATGCTTCCTCCGATACATAAGACAGCCAGCAGCCTTTTCACCTGGCAGCGAGGACTCTCATTGGTGAAGTGTAACGCGTGGGAGGTCACACTACCTTCACCATTTCCCTCCCTCGCTGTGCAGGCGCCCTGACCGACCTGTAGGAGTCACTGTTTACAACGACCAGATTACCACCCACCGGCTTCCCTCCCGCTGACACTGCCAATTGTGCCAGTATGACGACAGGCCAAGCCAGAGGCACCGCTGACAGCTGGATTCGATACCAGTGTCTCTGCGGTGGTAGACAGACGCTTAGTCCGCTGTGCTACCCGGCCGCCTACACCTCTACTTTCTATACT